>NC_140636.1:7500-432500 GCF_057382275.1 Copadichromis virginalis | reverse complement strand
AAATGAGACATTTAGTGTTCCGCTGTGAATAAAAGACTGAATAAAAAGTTGAATAAAAGTCTCTTGATGCATGCTCAATCATCCAGGTAAGTAAATCCCAAAACGTTGATTCTGTTAATCTGGACGTAGCGTTTTCAGTGGGAGAAACATTTTGTCACTCATCCAAGTGACTTTTTGCCACCACTCTGCAGTTTGCCATATGTTGCAAAGTGATGAAACAATAATAAGCTTAGAGAACCAACTGCACCCCTTACCTTCAGAGGGAGCAGCAGTCTCACTTGCTGCAGGCATTGTGAGTGGTCCTTCATCTGCTGATTACACAATTTGATTAAGTTTTAATATTTGTAACAAACATTTTATCCACAGAAACCAAGCTAGTGGTAACTTACCACAATCTACAGTGTCTTGGAGCTGCGCTGTGTTTGTGGAATCAGCTACTGCATGTACAGGCTCACTGGTGCCACACGCCAACATTGTGAGTGCTGTGTCATCATCATCTGATTCACTCTCACTGTCCTTTGTTTCAGCATCACTTAATGCAATTTCATCTGAGAAATTGTGGGAAAACCCCCCCAAAAAACCAAACACAAACCCCCCAAAAACCTCACATTAACAACGAGATATGACAAAATACAGAACAAATACTGGAAATTATAGTACATAGTTTTACTATTTAAGGCCACCACTCTGCAGTTTGCCAAATGTTGCAAAGTGATGAAACAATAGACTTCAAGAACCTTAAATCATGGACATTTAACAGAATGGTCTGTGCTTTTAGGTTTTAATTCTGTTGATAAAGCATAATATTCAACTACTGCCCTAATATTTGCTCCTTTCAATACAAACCTTCTATTTTGATCTCATCCAGTGATTTCCCCTGGATCTGGGAAAGTTGTCCTTTTTCCAGTGTTAAAAGCAGTTTGGAAATCTTGGCCAGCTGTGTTGTGGGAACTGGTAATCTGTAGAATTCGCGGTGAACGCGGATATCATGACCCAGGAAATCTGCAACCTGATCAAGTTCGTTGTTTTTCAAATTAAGGACTTGTGAGAGTGTGGCAACATGTTTTCTGAGCTGTGTCGATCTTAGATACTCAGGCTGCTTTGCTCCACACTGGTGTGCATGAACACGCAAGGAGTCCATTCCTCTGTAATGACTCATTGATCGGGGTCTTGCAAAGAGGTAGATATTAGTGGCACAAATACCACAGTCAGGCCTCCTACTAACCAGTAGTGACAGAGCATCCAGCATGCTTGGTGTTAGCAGAACTGGAACATTTCTGTCCCTTTTTCCCATTATTTCTATTCTACAGAAATAGTTACAGAGTCTCTGTTCCATTTCTGAGAGCCCCATGGCAACATCTGTGTGGAGTGCTGTTTTGTCTCTTTCAAGAAAACTTTTGAGGCGCATCTTTGAAACCTCTCCAGAACGTCTTCGGTTGAACACAATGATTTGTGAGAGTGTAACTTGTGCAAGTTGGGCATAATTCTGAGCTGTGGCTTCGTTCTCCAAGCTGCAAAAGGCACTTTCTGCAGATTTTTGAAGGTAGTGATGGAGAATCCGAACATCTTCTGTAAAGGGCAATGTTGATGGCTTGTTAAACTTTGCCTCACTCAATGTGTTCAAGGCACGGTGAGACACCATCTCAGACCATTTGGAGACATACAACTTCTTGAACGCATCAGTGGACTTGATTAGGGCTTCATCCTCTGTCATGAGGGCACGACAATGGATAATGTCAGACATTTTATGCAGTGTATGTCCCAGTTTCAGCGCAAGGCTTGGAGTTTTGTATGACAGTGTCTCTTCATCAAAACCTGAAACTTTCTTTACTGCTTGCACAACTCTCTGGAAATTAGCAGGCTTAATAGCTTCTTCCATGTTATGCACTGAGAATTCTGTGCGCAGACACAACAACAAACGTCCCGCTTCACGAAGCTTCTGTCGTATATAATCATACTTTGTAGGGTCTTGTCCATGTTTATTGTAGAGGGACTGGGCAAACTGAATAACAGTAAAGTCATTTCGCACAGCTGAGGCAATCTCATCTTGTTTCATAACAGCAAGAACCTTCCAGACTCCACTTGACACCTGCGGATAACACTGAGACTCCAGAGTTAAAGCCAGGCCGAGTACTTTGGTTCTTCCAGGTTCTTTATCCGTGTCATCTTTTGGTTTGTTAGGACATCTGCGGACATGTCTCCAAAGATCCTTGCGAACATACATCCCTTGACAATAAAAGCAATGAGCAAACTTTCCCTCTACTGCTTTAATCTTGGGTCTTCTCTTCACTTTCAGTGGTCCCACTCCACCATGCAAAACTGCAGCATTATGCTTAAAATTTCCCTTATTTCTCAATTTCTCTAACAGACTTTTACGCTCGTTTGAGTCTCTAGGCAGGGAAAATGCATGCACAACATCAGGAGCCGTTTTGTGCGTTTTCAGGTGGCGGGAAATTTTAGCTTGTGGTTTGCCACAAAAATAGCAGTAATTTCTTTTACTTAAAGTCATTTTTTCTGATTCAGTTTCGCAAAGCTCACTTTTATCTTGTGGCTTGTCCTTTGTCAAGTTGTGGATTAAATTCGTTGAATCTGATTGTTCATGCGCTTTGGAGATGTCATCTTGGCATAGCAGACCTTTTGATGTGCTTGGCAATAATGAGATGTCTTCATCTGAATCTTCATCATATGACTCTGAATCTGGCACATATTCTTCTTCTGATATGCTGTGGTTGCCATCATCATCGCTTGATATTTGATCCAGAACTGAATGTGGCAATCCATCCTCCCCTGAATATTCAGAAATTTCTTCTTTCTGGAATGTAAGAACAAAAGTTTTTTTAATTGATCAATACTTTAGACAGGTAAAAAATAAACTGAAAAAAAGTCAAGCCAAATATGAATGGGATACACACCTGTGTTGACTGGTGGCAATTCTGATTTGCCAATTTTGCAAGGCAAGATTTGTGCCAGACCCCTAAACAAACTGAAACACATTTTGATAGACTTAATTTAGCTTTGCAGTTCTATTTAAGTGAAGTAGTTTTTTGTCAAAGCATTGCAGTAATGTCAAATGCTGAAAAAAAAACAAAAAACAAAACTGTTCACATTAAGGATATTTTAATGACTACACATACACTGCTAATCCCCCTCCCCCCCCCAAAAAAGGACATCCCAGATGTGAATGAAGGAATTATTCTTATTAAATACTTTGTTCTTTAGGTAGTTGAGTGGCATGAAAGTGTGTAGTTGAATGTGTGTGGCCTCCAGATGCCTGTACGACTTCCCTACAATGCCTGGGCATGCTCGGGATGAGGTGGCGGATGGTCTCCTGAAGGATCTCCTCCAAGACCTGGACTAAAGCATCTGCCAACCCCTGGACAGTTTGTGGTGGATGGAGTGAGACATGATGTCCCAGATGTGCTCAATTGGATTCAGGTCTGGGGAACAGGCGGGCCAGTCCATAGCATCAATGCCTTTGTCATGGAGGAACTGCTGACATACTCCAGCCACATGAGGCCCAGTGTCGTCTCGCATTAGGTGGACCCCAGGGCCAAATGCACCAGCATGTGGTCTCACAAAGGGTCCGAGGACCTCATCTTGTTACCCAATGACAGTCAGGCTCTCTGGCAGGCACAGAAATGCCACCCCTCACCATTACTGACCCACTGCCAATATGATCATGCTGGAGGATGTTGCAGGCAGCAGAACATTCCCCACGGCATCTCCAGACTGTCACGTGCTCAGTTTGAACCTCCTTTCAGCTGTGAGGAGCATAGGGTGCCCGTGCTGAAGTTGCCAAACTTTGTGTTTTCTGGCAAATGCCAAACATCCTGCATGGTGTTGGACTGCAAGCTCAATCCCCACCTGTGGATGCTGGACCCTCAAGCCACCCTCATGAAGTCAGTTTCTGACCATTTGAGCAGACAGATGCACATTTGTAGCCTGTTTGAGGTCATTTTGCAGGGCTCCTCTTGTTCCTCCTTGCACAAAGGTGGAGGTAGCGGTCCTGCTGCTGGGTTGTTGCCCTCCTATGGCCTACTCCACATCCAGGTAGCACCTCCATGCTCTGGACACTACACTAACAGACACAGCAAACCTTCTTGCCACAGCTCACATTGATGTGCTACGCTAGATGAGCTGCACTACCTGAGCCCCTTGTGTGGGTTGTAGACTGTCTCATGCTACCACTAAAATGAAATCACCGCCAGCATTCAAAAGTGACCATAACATCAGCCAGAAAGCATAGGTGCTGAGAAGTGGTCTGTGGTCACCACCTGCAGAACCAGTCCTTTATTATGGTGAATTGACTATAATTTCCACTTGTTGTCTACTCTATTTGCAAAACAGCATGTGAAACTGGTTGTCAGTGTTACTTCCTAAGTGAACAGTTTGATTTCACAGAAGTGTGACTGACTTGGAGTAACATCGCATTGTTTAAGTGTTCCCTTTATTATTTTGAGCAGTTTATGTTATGGAATGGGGAATTGAGGACAATCCCAAGTATACCATTTTTACAAGGTCCTGCACCAATGAGGTAATACTGCATTTCTTTAATTAGACGTGACCACCCATTAATTAAAAAGGGAGCAGTGTTCATTTCAGCACGTCTTAACTTGTTGAACTCTATTAATGCTTTTTACTATACACTGTACCTATTCACTAAATGTCTCACCTTTGCACTTAAAGCCAAGCCACTTGAGGGAGGAAACCGGTCCCACACACTGAATGCACTTGTCCAAAGATGATATTGTTGTGCACACCAGACGATGATTGTGACACTGTTAGCAAAATATTGCAACATTTATTTGTTTTGGACAGTTGGAAAGGTGTGTTTTCAATTCAGTTGCAGATATCAACTAATAAACTTCGTCCATGTAAATCACATCACACCCAGGTGACTGCCAAACACACACACACACACACAGCATCCATAAAGAATGATGATAGATTAAATTATTAGTTCATTAAGTGGTACACTGGATTATATTTACCCTTTCAGGCTCTGGATGTTTCAGGTCCAGATCATTGTTTGGAAAGCTGTTTGGTTGCGGCTTTAGGCAGCTCACAGTCTTCTGAATCTGGCTGGTCTCAGTCTTCGTGTGTAACAGATAGAGAATGAAGACAAAAGAACAGTAATCTGACAGTTACTAAAAATGCATCACTCAAGAGGATGAATAGACCATTTCACTATCGGCAAATAGCGTAAGGTACACATCGTGCATGAGAAACATTCATTAAAATCTGTCCTAGGTCAATGTTACCTCTTCAAAATCTTGCACTGAAGAAGAATGCATGGCTTCTGAGCCTTGCTGAGGCATTTCTTCATCAAGATCCTGCAACAAAGAAAAGATGGCACAAAGATTAGACCAAGTGCTCTTCTTGCAACTGTACTGGGCAGGCCTGTGCTTCTGTCTTTAATTTGCATGTGTGTGTGTGTGTGTGGGGGGGGGGGGGGCTTTTCACTCAAGAAATGTTTTCTTCTGAAAAAAATACTGGCTACAATAGTTAACAACTGATTCCTTTGCAATCATCCACCCTCTTCCACTTATCCTTATCAGGATTGTGGGGTAGCAGTTTTGGGGCCTATACCAGCTACCATAGGGCAGTACAACCTGGACAGATCACCAGTCTAACATGGAAGGACAAGCATTTGCATTCACACCAAAGGGCAGTTTTGAATCACCAGTTAACCTAACCCCATAAGCTACATCTTTGGACTGTGGGAAGAAGCCAGAGTACACAGCCAGAGAGAGCCCATGCACTACAGCAGTAAAAAGTGCCTAAAACAAGTTAAGAAGTTGTATAGTACTATCTATCTTAATGTTCAAGCCTGAGTTTCAAACCACATAGAAACAAAGCACATGTAGTCAGTTCTGCATGCTGTAGGTCAAACTGTCAAGAAATACGAGAAGACCCCTCCTAAAACCAGAGTGATGTCACCATGAAGCAAACTTTGACGGAGTCTCCCAATAACAGTGTGGTCCTCCTAAGTCACATTTGGGTGGTTAACACACACACACACACTCAGATGTTATCCAGACTTGCACTTTGAAACAATGAAAAGGACCTACAAGCCACAGTCCATGTAAATCACATCACACCCAGGTGACTGCCAAACACAAACACACACACAGCATCCATAAAGAATGATGATAGATTAAATTATTAGTTCATTAAGTGGTACACTGGATTATATTTACCCTTTCAGGCTCTGGATGTTTCAGGTCCAGATCATTGTTTGGAAAGCTGTTTGGTTGCGGCTTTAGGCAGCTCACAGTCTTCTGAATCTGGCTGGTCTCAGTCTTCGTGTGTAACAGATAGAGAATGAAGACAAAAGAACAGTAATCTGACAGTTACTAAAAATGCATCACTCAAGAGGATGAATAGACCATTTCACTATCGGCAAATAGCGTAAGGTACACATCGTGCATGAGAAACATTCATTAAAATCTGTCCTAGGTCAATGTTACCTCTTCAAAATCTTGCACTGAAGAAGAATGCATGGCTTCTGAGCCTTGCTGAGGCATTTCTTCATCAAGATCCTGCAACAAAGAAAAGATGGCACAAAGATTAGACCAAGTGCTCTTCTTGCAACTGTACTGGGCAGTCCTGTGCTTCTGTCTTTAATTTGCATGTGTGTGTGTGTGTGTGTGGGGGGGGGGGGGGGGGGGGGGGGGCTTTCCACTCAAGAAATGTTTTCTTCTGAAAAAAATACTGGCTACAATAATTAACAACTGATTCCTTTGCAATCATCCATCCTCTTCCACTTATTCTTATCAGGATTGTGGGGTAGCAGTTTTGGGGCCTATACCAGCTACCATAGGGCAGTACAACCTGGACAGATCGCCAGTCTAACATGGAAGGACAAGCATTTGCATTCACACCAAAGGGCAGTTTTGAATCACCAGTTAACCTAACCCCATAAGCTACATCTTTGGACTGTGGGAAGAAGCCAGAGTACACAGCCAGAGAGAGCCCATGCATTACAGCAGTAAAAAGTGCCTAAAACAAGTTAAGAAGTTGTATAGTACTATCTATCTTAATGTTCAAGCCTGAGTTTCAAAAAATTTCAACATAGAAACAAAGCACATGCAGTCAGCTCTGCATGCTGTAGGTCAAACTGTCAAGACATACGAGAAGACCCCTCCTAAAACCAGAGTGATGTCACCATGAAGCAAACTTTGACGGAGTCCCCCAATAACAGTGTGGTCCTCCTAAGTCACATTTGGGTGGTTAACACACACACACACACACACTCAGATGTTATCCAGACTTGCACTTTGAAACAATGAAAAGGACCTACAAGCCACGGTCCATGTAAATCACATCACACCCAGGTGACTGCCAAACACACACACACACAGCATCCATAAAGAATGATGATAGATTAAATTATTAGTTCATTAAGTGGTACACTGGATTATATTTACCCTTTCAGGCTCTGGATGTTTCAGGTCCAGATCATTGTTTGGAAAGCTGTTTGGTTGCGGCTTTAGGCAGCTCACAGTCTTCTGAATCTGGCTGGTCTCCGTCTTCGTGTGTAACAGATAGAAAATGAATATACAGTGCATTTTTGAAGAGGCTTTTGAAACATTAAATAAACTGTATGAGAAAGATAAGTTTCAAGCTATTGTCTTTAAAATATTCACTGTCATGTATAGAGAATTTAAGGCCCTATGATTAAGAGACAAATAGTCAGTGTGATTTCTTTATTTTTTAAGCCATTGCTAAAGGAGTAAAACAATCACCTGTAGCAGCAACGAACTGTCACTAGGGCCCATTTATCTTCAAGGGACAAAATTTAAAATGAATCTAACTAAAGAGGCTACACAGCAAAATCTCCAGTGTTAAATTAACACTAGAGAGTGTCTATATGGGTCCACACAACACTGTTGAGTGTTGAATTAACACTTTTGACAGTGTTATATGTTTAAAAGTAACCTAGTCAGTTTTGAAGATTAACAAAGACTAACACTGAGCAGTGCTGATTTTCTAACACTGGAATATTTCTAACATTTTGAGTTATTTTCCAGTGTTAGAAAATCAGCACTGCTCAGTGTTAGCCATTGTTAATCTTCAAAACTGACTAGGTTACTTTTAAACATATAACACTGTCAAAAGTGTTAATTTAACACTCAACAGTGTTGTATTTAACACTCAGAGGTGTGGACCCTTATAGACACTCTCCAGTGTTAATTTAACACTGGAGATTTTGCTGTGTAGAATCACATTAAACATCAATCACTGTTAAAATTTAGAAACCGAAAGCCATTTTTTATTTCTGCATACCTGCTGATATTTTTTTAGTGCTTTTAGAGGGCTTTGATGTGGCAGCCATCACAATTGCCTGTTTTCCATTAGTACCTACCCCTGTTTTTCCAGTAGGTTATAGTACCATGTAGTTTTTCAGTAACTACTGCACCAAGGTTCCAAGTGATCCAAAGTGATCAGAAAATTTGACATAGACTGAATGCCACCAGGTGGCTGGTCAATGGTGTCACTCGATAAGTTATGAGTGCGCCTCCTTCGTGAAAATCCAAGCCATCATTTTTGAAACTCTGAAATGTTTGAAATAGCGACCAAAATTAACAGCGTGATCCCTGAATTGAACACTAAAGTATAGACTGAGCAGCAGGCATTTTGTCACCTTGACGTCCATGCTTGCTGTGGCATTTATATCACTGGATGCTCGGCTGCATTGCTATAGTTACCCCAGGCACAGTAGGTGATACTCAATTTCAGTGAAAAACTAGATGCCCTAAGTCACGTTAAGCCAATTTGAGTAGGTACAAATGTAAAAATGGCTTAGGGTATGCAATTTATCAGTTCCAAAAAGTACAATTGTAGAAATACCTTGCATCTCCAGAGCCAATCCGAGTCACCATAATTATAGTCTATTTCTTCGCCTGGACTTATGTCTCTGCTTGCAAATAAGCATAGATGGGGCTTTCCATTGATATTTAATATTTTCATCTTAGCACTTGGACTGATGTGGTTGTCGTTGACAAGTCTGCCTAATGACCCATCTTCTTGAGATGCATCCACACTGTGGGGTTAGGCAAAAAAGTATTAGCTTAACTAGTTAGTTAGGAAGCTTTTTTTTTTCATAAATCAAAAGCAATGTGTCATTTAATCTTAATCAAACTACACTGATATAATACGCACCACCAGAGTTTTCCATCAAACTTGAATTCAAACATGAACACCTTCAGGCTGTCATGATAAACTCTGTGTCTCCGCTCACATTCTTCTTTTGTTATGAGTTTACCTCTGTATTCCAAAAGAAAGTCTCCTTTTTGGAATGGAACAGTCGTGAAAATGCCCCGACCTGAATTGCAGAGGCATACCAAGTGAGTGACAAAAGACAAAGTGACAAACTCCAAATCTAATCCAAACTAAAGACCAACTTACCTTTGAAGGCATTTATGTAGTGGATATCAAGTCCCAGTTTGTCCCTTCCAGCAGAAACATGACAGACTGCATCCTCCCGTGGAGGAATGCGTCTCCTTCGCATGTTCTCCTGTACGATTGGCTGTATTACCAAAGCATATAAAGTATTACGATTATCGTCATCATTGTCATCATCATCAGTAGTAGCAGAACTAGCAGTAGTGTAGTTTACAGCATAAACACAGCTGACTTATTCATAGTGCTAATTTATGCCTTCTTTTAAAATGTTAAAGGCCTAGTACTCAAAATGGCGACATGTGACATTTCTGTAATGGCGACTGCAGAGAGTGATACAAGTACTGAGAAAGCTTAGGCATCAAAACTGTAAGAAGTTTTTTCTTCAGGCATATAAATAAATACACGACTAAATACACTTATACCCTTGCTTTTATTTTAGGGCTGTCAGCAGAATGACAGACATTGGACAAACTGCCCGAAATTAGCTAACAGCGACATCAGGGATTTTGACTCAGACTGCGCTGGTTTAATTGTTAATCGCGTTAGTCGCGATGTCGGCATTAACACGTTTAAGCCACAATAATGCTTTAACACCGAGTAAATCCTAACACGGGTTAGCCCGCTTTATCGCGTTGACGCGGTTAGTCGTCAGCCCTATTTTATTTACTCAATGACAAACGCTGGGGCCGTTTTACTTCTTCAAAGACTCACTAACAGTCCATAAAGCATAAATTAAACCAGTTTAATATAGGCCTGTGCACCTATAATTTCATATAGTATTAAAGTCATGGTGCATTTTACATTAAAAAAGGCTTACCTTTGTGTTTTTAATCCGTCTTCGTATTGCCGTCGACATACACTTGTTAAAGGGCACGCGCGCGAAAGTTGTGGCGCCGTTTCCTGTAGGTACCGCCTATATATATAGCCTACCAATCACAATGACTTCCGGCCGTGTGTATTGAAAATGTGTATTAAATTGCAGTACCTACACACATCCACTCTAACTCGAAACGTCGCTGTGCAATACACTGGAATACACAAAAATCAGGTGAGGGGTATAGGTGGACTTTTAAGAAAATCAGAAAATCTTTTAATTATAGTTTAATAAATGAATTTACACTACAGTTTAAGCAAATACAGGTCAAAAGATAAATAATGACCTCATAAGAAGTAGAAAAAATTATTATTTAGACACTTAAAAATGCATTTACAAGTCATGTTTTAGGGGGACACATGAATACACAGCAAAAAGTCGAAATGTCCCCGGAGCCCAGGTACAGCGCAGGTCAAATGTCAATCCATACCACATAGACGCACTCACAGACACACACACATACGCAGACACACACACACACACACGCAGACACACACACACACACACACGCAGACACACACACGCAGACACACACCTGTGGATTGGTTAACAGAACATCTTATGGTCATCAGAGCAATGGGCAGGGCTGCGACCCAATTTAGCCCTGTCTGCGCACAGATTTTAGCCAACTTGTTTTTCAAATTTAGGTTCATCCTCTCTACCTTTCCTTGAGATTGAGGATGATAGACCGTCCCGAACTTATGTTGCACTCCCAACATCCTCTCTACCTCTTGCAAATCTTTGTTCTTGAAGTGAGTACCATTGTCTGATCTAATTCTCTTGGGAAACCCATGCCTTGGAATGTAATGATTGATTAAGCACTTAATCACGCTTTTCGCGTCTTCACGTTTGGTCGCCCATGCTTCGGGCCATCCAGTCAGAACATCCACACACACCAACAAATACCTCACCCCACCTGGGCCTGTATCTGCGTGTGTGTGTGTGGTCCATAGGGAGTAAGTAAAGCGCCATACAAATACAGACCATTTTACAGTTCTGCAGCTCTGACAGCAAGAAAAGAAATGCAGATTAAAACTGACTCTGACTGTTAATCATTTCATTGAACTGTTCGACAGGGACCAAACCGTTGCTAACATGTGTTGCAGAGACAGGCGATGCCCACCCTGAACAAATAAAAAAGCAGCAACGCAGTGTGAGGAGTGCTCACTGACTGAATGAGAGCACCATGATTGACACACTACAGAGTTTTATTCTGCATCGGATAAAATGGTTTGTTTCCATAGTGTAGTTTAGGGAAAAGGAGTGCCTGACACTATGCCAGACTGTCACTGTCAGGAAACAATGACTTGAAAAAGAAAACAGATACAAAAATGGAAGAAGGGGGAAGGCATATGGAGGTGAGAAGAAAAGTCAGGAATGTGGGGTGAGAGCTGGGGCTTGAAATGTAGGGACTACAGCTGGGAAAAGGAGAAAGCTGGCCCTTTTATGTAATAGCGTGTTAGTTTTCTGTCAGATGTAATGGGATACAAACCGTCCAAAAGTTCTACTTTTCTCTCATCAGTCCACAGAAAAACTCTTGGAGACTATGAAGGTGTTTTTTGGACAGACCTTTGTGTCCTTTTTGTCACTGCTGCTTTTTGGCTTGGGACATTCAACATCTCCATTAGATCCCATTCCCAGAAGATTGTGATCTGTCTCTGTTAATGGGCTACCTGCTACATGACTTTATGGTGACTGTAATTAAACCTTTACTTACAGTGGTTTGCAAAAGTATTCGGCCCCCTTGAACTTTCCCACATCTTGTCACATCACAGCCACAAACATGAATCAGTTTTATTGGAATGATGATGATGGCGTGATGGATGAAGGTGAAAGACCAACACAAAGTGGTGCACACGTGAGAAGTGGAACGAAAATCAGACATGATTCCAAACATGTTTTACAAATAAATAACTGCAAAGTGGGGTGTGCGTAATTATTCAGCCCCCTTTGGTCTGAGTGCAGTCAGTTGTCCATAGACGTTGCCTGATGAGTGCTAATGACTAAACAGAGAGCACCTGTGTGTAATCTAATGTCAGTACAAATACAGCTGCTCTGTGACGGCTCCAGATGTTGTCTAAGAGAATATTGGGAGCAACAACACCATGAAGTCCAAAGAACACACCAGACAGGTCAGGGATAAAGTTATTGAGAAATTTAAAGCAGGCTTAGGCTACAAAAAGATTTCCCAAGCCTTGAACATCCCACGGAGCTCTGTTCAAGCCATCATTCAGAAATGGAAGGAGTATGGCACAACCGTAAACCTACCAAGACAAGGCCGTCCACCTAAACTCACAGGCCGAACAAGGAGTCTTTTTGTCGGAGTCTAAAATTGTGAGAGCGAGGCCAGTAAATCCACCTGCTGCGAACCAGGATTCAGGATCCCCAGCTGCGATGCAGGAAGGTTTCCAGCCTACTTAGAAGTGACAACTGCATTACTTCTTGACAGATAAGCTTATGAGATCTCAAAACAATACACTACCCGGGTAGTACCACTAACATTAACACTACACACACACTTCACACACCTGAACTGAAAAGACTGAAAAGAACTCTGAACTCTGAAACTGAAACTGAACTGACAGACTGACAAATATGGACTATTGGAACTGTTGAATGACTGTTTATGGTTTTGTTTAAATAAATGTTGACTGTTCTTTTAGCTGTGTGTCATTAGCTTCTTAGTCGATTCCTAGAGAACATGAGCCCAAGATCCTAACTTTCTCTACATTCTGTAGTCGTAAAGTATTGTGTGTTACATAGTACCTTTTCCTGGCGAGCCAGCCAGGAGTGATTAAAACACAGATGGACAGATGGATCTTAAACGGTCCATCGGTATTACTGGAGTTACTAGTCTAGATTCTGATGCTGATATTATTGCTTCCTTGGAGAAGTATGGGGTGGTAACAAGGATTCTAAGGGTCCCGAATGCACAACCAGACTGTGGGGAAACTGTCAGAATTTCCCCTTGAGATTGAAAATGTGACCAACAAGAATGTAAAATGGCAGGCTAGTCGCATTGAAGCGCCAGCACTGCATCATACTCCAAAGCCAGACCTTGTTTTGACTGACTCAAGCGATGAAAATGATATTGACAGTTTTTCTGACCACAGTACTACACCCTTGATAGAGACAGCAAAACTAAAGTACCACCACAGACGGCACCTTACATCCCAGCGAGTCACCCATTCAGCTAAATCTCAGACTTGTAGAGTTGTTAAACTAAAGACCACTCCAACCAAACTTCCAGTGGTGACAGATGAAGTAACTAACTCACCAGAGATACAGCGTATAGTAGTTAAACATGTAATCATAAATGACTCTGTCACTACACATAGCCAATCTAAATGGTTATGCTCACTCTCAGGCCGTGTGGGAACCCCCTCCACCAGATGCTAAACTTGACCAGATGCAATGACATTTTGGGCCTATGTTGGGATTTAAATATACAATCTTAATGCTTATTTGCTGAGTAGATTGTTTTACGAGAGGCCCAGACTTGACTAGGTCACAGGCTGACAGGAAACTGCATGTTTTTGCAGAATATGAGGAGCTCCAGGCAGAAACTAAGTAGAGTGTTTGATCGAAGCTTAAAGTGTGTGTGACGTCTAGAGGAAGAATATAAATAATCAGGCTTCTGTTTTCTGCCTGAGACTTGAGCTGTCGTTGCTGGGTGTGCTAAGTCTCCATTTTCCAGAAAATGTAAAATTAAAGATCTTTTGAGTTTGACCACTTTGAGCCGTGTCTTTCTTGGCCGTTGAAGAATAAAAAGAACTGGATTTAATACCTACTAAGACAAAACCTATTGTGCATGTGCATTCTGTCCCTGATTTCCCATACTACACTGACACAAGTGCAAGTGTATTGCAGGCCTATATCTCTGAAACTGAGAGTCTAAAGAAGCAGTTTGTGGAACTGCAGCTGCAACTGACGACAAAAGCATCTCAAAAGCAAAGAAAGTGACGTTATAGCAATGGAAAAAACACAAGAGCCACCTGCACCTGTAGTTGACATTCTGGTACACCAAGTTCCACCACAAACCCCAGTGAGAGCTGAGCCTAAGGCTTGGTTCTGTTTTAGGTGCGGTGAAGATGGTCATATAGCCAGGAACTGCGAAAATGCTATAAACAAGGCTGTGGTTGATCAAAAGTACAAAGAACTAAAAGCCAGACAGGAAGAATGGAAAGCCCAGCAGCAGGGTCAAGCTTTAAACTGGAGCAGGTTCCACTAATGGGACATATGGGAACCAAGAACATTCACAAGAGTCCCAATTCAGAACAGAGATGTCAAAGTAAACAACATGTTGAATCCATTTCAAGTCACCTTCCAAATGGACTAGTCGGATCAAGGTCTCTTGCAGAGGTTAAGATTGGGGAACTATCACATAGTTGCCTCATTGACTCAGGGTCTCAGGTTACCACGATTTCGACATCATTTCAGTTGACCCACTTACCTTCTCATCCTCTTTTGCCATTAAATGATCTGTTAGAAGTTGAAGGTGCTGCAGGCCAATTTGTCCCTTATCTTGGGTATACTGAAGTTGACATCAGTTTCCCAAAGTTTCACAGGGAAGGAGAAAGTTGTAACTGTAACTGTAGCCTAAAATGGACGTGTCAGAAATATCTGTGCAGGGCCCGGATCCACTCTTCTAGTCGAGCCCCAAAGCCAGTTCAGCCTGCAAAGTCAACCTCAAGGAAGTACTGGTTTTTCTTGATGATCTTATAGTGTTTTCCAATACTTTGAAGGAACATGAAGAAGAGCTTCTCCATTTAGGACACATGGTCTCAGAACAGGGAGTGGAGACAGATCCTGATAAAATCTCTGCACTGACACCATGGCCCAGACCCACAAACCTGTCAGAACTGAAGTCATTTTTAGGCTTCACCGGCTACTGTATTATCGCAGGTTTGTCAAAGATTATTCCAAAATTACAAGGCCATTGAATGATTTGACAGCTGGTTATGTCCCTGCCAGGAAGCTGAAACACCACAAATCACCATCAAACAGCGTCCTGAACCGTCCTTTTAAGGAGAAATGGACTCCCTTATGTGAGGAAGTTTTCAAGGCCCTCTTTGATAAGTTGACATCTGCACCAGTGCCTTGGTTTGCTGACCCCAGGAAACCCTATGATTTACATAGCGATACTAGTTCACATGGACTTGGTGCAGCCCTATACCAGGAAGAAGAAGATCAGTTAAGAGTCATCGCCTATGCCAGCAGAGGCCTGTCAAACTGTGAAAGAAGGTATCCCACTCACAAAATTGAATTTCTTGCACTGAAGCAATTACAGACAAGTTTGCTGATTATTTGTATGGAGCTGACTTTACCATCATGACTGACAATAACCCAATAACCTACGTGTTAACGTTTGCTAAACTTGACACAACTGGACACCGATGGCTTGCTGCTTTGTCGAATATCAATTTCAACATATAGTACAGAGCCGGTAAAAGAAATCAGGATGCGGATGGATTATCAAGACGGCTGCATGTTTCTGTTGAAACTGATGACAGTACAACTGCTGAGGACGAGAGAGTAAAGCAATTAATTGCAAAGTTTACAGAGGGAAACAGTGCAACATTTCCAATGGATGCTCTAAAAGCTGTATGCGAGAAGTACCACATCTCCTGACACCAAAAGGCTAAACCACCACCTAGCTTCTGCGGTGGAGTGTTTGGCAGTGGATGCAAGTGCGATACCTGACAAGTTTGTTCAAGCCGACGTGCTGACTGGTACTAGCACTCCTTCCTCTCCCAACAAGATTGGGCTGCAGAACAAAGGCGTGACCCTATAATAAGCAGAGTCATAGACCTTGTCTATACAGGAAAACGCCTTTCCTATCGTCTTAGGCAAAAGGAGGAAAGGGAAGTCCAACTCATGTTAAGAGTACAGGATCAGTTGTCCATAATAGACAATGTCTATACATATATATATATGTATATGTACGGAAGCGAGTGAGCCAAGGCCAGACTCTTTTTCAACTAGTGCTCCCGAAGGGGTACAGGGAAGTAGCTCTTAAAAGTCTTCATGATGCAGTAGGTCACATGGGATTTGAAAGATGGACTAATCCAGTAGAACGGTTTAACTGTACACTGCTAGGGATGCTTGGAACACTCCAAGAAGAGGACAAACTAAAATGGCGTGATCATGTGCAGCCATTGGCTCACGCCTACAATTGCACAAAAAATGACACAACTGGGTATTCACCCTATCAGCTCATGTTTGGGAGACAGCCAAACCTTCCAAATGATGTGGCTTTTGCACTTAATGTGAGCAGGCAGGACAGTGTAACTCACAGTGAATATGTGAAGAAGCTCAGAGAAAGCCTGCAGGAAAGTTACGTACTTGCTGTGGAACATAGCGAGAAAGCTGCCCTACGCAATAAGTCAAGATACGATCTAAAAGTGAGACAATCCACCTTGGAGGTTGGAGATCGTGTTCTTGTCAAGAATGTTGGAATACGAGGGAAACACAAACTAGCTGACAGATGGAGTCAGATGGTCTACAAAGTTTTGAAAGAGATCAATGACTCTGCTGTATATGTTGTTGCTCCACTCATGTCAGATGGGCCTGAGAGGACACTGCATAGAGACTTACTGCTACCGTGTGGGTTCCTGTCACGCTCAGTGCCAATCGAACCCAGTCATGGAAATCCAGAAAAAGAGACACTCAAAGGCAACACCTCCAAAGAGAATCCAGTTTCTGAAGTTGAAGGAGACTATCGTTATCTGGGTGATGATGATATTGTGGATTATGACTTTCCAGTAGTTTACAAAGAAGTCAGTTACCCAGCTTTCACTACTGTCAGTGAAATCCCCAAAGCAACTGAGTCTGTGTCAGAACAAAGTGTGGACCCAGACGAGTCTAAACCCTGCAGTAGAGGAGTTTCATTCTGCACCCGTGGAGCTGGATGAGAGTGATGTTTCACTTCAAGGCTCAAGTGGAAATGACCCTCCAATGAAAGAAATAGGTGTTATTGTTAGTGAGGAATATTCATCTGTTGTCACGGCTGCACAGCAGTCGTGTGGTGAATTGAGTAAAGGATCCAAGATGCAGGCACTGACTGGGGTGCGAGTGAATATTTATTTGCAGAGGTGATAAGGTGACAAAAACAGGAGGAGCAGAGCGGGGAGTAAACCAACCTAAACTGGGGAAAACTAAAGAACTCAACTTAAACCAAACACGCACAGGGGGAGGAACAAAATGCACAATGAAAGATGGCGGAGAGACGCAGACTAAACACCAGGTTACACAGAATGATGCAGACGGACACGGCGTTAAACAGACGACGCGACAGAGAGCACAGGAAAACACAGGGCTTAAATACACAGGGAGTAATCAGGGAATGGGCCACAGGAGGGAGACACAGCTGGGAGCAATTAGGCTAACGAGACAGGGGAGAGGTAAAACTGAACACACTGACATGAGACATGAACTTTCAGAATAAAACAGGAAACTAACAGACACAGAGAACCAGACAGGACACTGAACATGACAGGCAGACTCATGAGCAGACACAATAACACCATGGACAGACAGAGGGAACACAGAGAAGTGTAAGCAGGCAGGTAAAGAACAGAAACCTAACAAATGGCAAAATCACAACAGAATACACACTCGGAATGAACAAAAGCATAAGGAAACACAAAACACTGAGTCCTCAGACTCAGGACCATGACATCTGTTCATGATTCATGTGCTGATATAGATCCAGAACCTCTGAAAGAAGTTATTGACGTAACTCAGGAGCAGTACCAAACAGGGCTGTCGGATGGAAAAGAGGAGAGTGATGGAGATGGATTAGAGGCAGAAGTTGCTGAAGATTAAAAACCTCCAGAAACAAGAGAAATCAGGCGGTCAGCTTGGAACAGGACTGAACCTAGCAGACTAACCTACAACACTTTGGGAAATCCCTTAACATTAGTGATGCATTCTCTTTTAAACAGTCTTGATCACATTTTTTCACATGCCCTTGACTCAAACCCTTCCCCATGTGTTGGCAGAGTAAAAACCATTTAAAGTGACTGCTGTCATGCAGGGATGCATGCCGATTTAGGGCATGTGTGTAAATCTTAAGCACAATAAATCTGGACAGATGAGATGCCATACTAAACTTCCACCTGCTTAACTGCAGATCCACACAGCCCAACTGTCACCTGGTTAAATATGCTGACGACACAGTTCTCCTGTCACTGCTGTCAGGCCCACTCTTCAGGAGTTTGTAGAGTGGTGTGACAGCTCAAACCTGAACTGAACGTGAGCAAAACCAAAGAGATGGTGGTGACCTTCTCCAGTAAGCAGAGGGATCTGGCTGCTTCAGTCACCACCATCCACGGGAAGCCAGTGGAGAAGTTGAGGAGCACAAATACCTGGGAACCATCTTTGACAACCTCCTGAAATTCTCTGCCAACACAGAGGAGATTCTCATGAGGTGCCACTGACGGCTACACCTCCTTAGGAAACTCAACTCCTTTGGAGTCAGCACAGCCATCATGATGACTTTTTAATATGCTTTCCTGGAAAGCATCATGACCTCCATCAGCTGCTGGTTCCACTCCCTCAGCCTTCATCCAGGAACAGACTGCAGCACACTGCATCAGTGTGCTCTACAGTCATTGGCCTGTCAGAATTCTGGCTCGGGTTTTCAGCCAACAGGCCCTCAGACAGAATCAGAATCAGAATAGTGTTTATTGGCCAAGTATATGTGCAGACACATACAGGGAATTTGGTTCCGGTAGATGGTGGCTCTCAAGCACAGCAATGTAAATCACACACACACACACACACACACACACACACACACACACACACACACACACACACACACACACACGTCTATATATACACATTACACATACGTACACAAAGCTGTGTAAACCAACTATAAACAACTAATCTAAACTTATATACATAAAATACAGAAATGAATGAGGTGGAATGAATACTACAAAATGTACATAAGGTGCAGTTGCAGTCTGGCAGTGGGAGCAGTGTGACAGGTCAACTGTTTAGGAGGGAGCTGGCGAGGGGAAAGAAACTGTTCCTGTGTCGGGTGGTCCTGGTCTGCAGGCTTCTGTACCGTCTGCCAGAGGGCAGCAGATCAAAAAGTCTGTGTGCAGGGTGTGAGGGGTCTGTGATGATTTTCTCTGCCCGTTTCCTGGTTCTTGAGAGGTACAGATCCTGGATGGAGGGCAGGGGGCGCCGATGATCCTTTCTGCTGCCCGTACAGTCCGCTGCAGTCTGCTCCTGTCCTGTTTAGTGGCTGCTCCATACCAGACTGTGATGGAGGAGCACAGGACAGACTCAATGACCGCAGTGTAGAACTGGATCAGCAGCTCCTGTGGAAGACTGTACTTCCCCAGTTGTCTCAGGAAGTACATCCTGACAGGCAGCCAAAATCATCAACGACCCCTCTCACATTCTTCACCACGCATTTCAATGGCTCCCCTCTGGGCGACGCCTCCACTGCATTTCCTGCAGGACAGAGAGGAGGAGGAGCGCCACCTTTGTCCCCAAAGCAGCTCTGCTTTTTAACTCCAGCCGATGAGACCATTTCCCACACCAGAAACATAAACTACACTCTTTTATACTGCTGACACTTTACTCACTTTTACTCACTTACAGTTATTTATTCACCTTTCAGTCACTTTAATTTTAAAACTGTATATACTGTATATTCTGTGTATTTATTGCCCTGTCCTTATCTTCAAAGTCATGCTGCTCTGTTGTATCTTAATTGCCCCTCGGGGATAAATAAAGTCTTCTGATTCTGAGTTTGATTCTGCTTTCTATACAGGGATCAGCTGAAATGAATCAGAAAGAATAACTCCCAACAAGGGTGAACAAACACCTAAGATATGGTCATTTCATCAGTGGAACACCTGATTAAATGCCACATTTTCCACTGAGGTTTGGCATTTCTTTGTGCCACACAGGCAGACGCAGGTTATCAGGAAAAAGCAGCACATCAGTGTCAGACTGACTTTCACAGCCTGATTACAGAGAGACGCGTCTGACTGAATTATCTGTATACTGTCACAGTGACTCTGGGTTTGTAAGTAGGTGGAGTAAGCTCGCCTGTCAAACTGTCCAGTTATTGTAAGATAACTTTAGCATCTTTCCCTGGATAAATTATTTTGAAAATAGTGATGACAGTTCATAGTTGAGTTTGTTTGTTAATTTGCATCTTAGTTCATAACACTCACTAAAACCTGCCAGCTGTCAAAGAGATATTTCTAGAAGGTCCAGTGTTTTTGACCAGCAACTGAAATCAACGTTAAAACACAGCGTGTTGATGTTTCAGTGCCAGTCAGAGACAAAAATGACGATGCTGACTGTGGTCTATCAGAGCGGGAGAAAATGCAGCCAGCAGTAATAACAGAGCATTTCACCTCTATATATGTATATATATACATATATAGAGGTATATAGCAGTGGGCTTCCCACTGACTCCTTCACCTGACCCTGGACACTTGCAATCCTGAAGGCAGAGGACATCAGAAATGACAGACAAATATAAACAATGCAACTTTTAGTAAATGTACATTTATTAAATTTCATTCTTAAAAATTATCTTCTTGACAGCACACATACTTTGTAGTTGTCCCACTTATTTTTGGGGGTGACTTTCCCTTGCAGGCCCATCTTCTCGGGAATAGTCCTGATCGCACACAAAAAAATAAGAGAAGAGAGAAAACCATGACAACTATGATAATCCCTAAATCCAAAAGTTTTCACAGCAGAACACAAGAGGAATATCGTCTGGACATCGCAGGTTCTGCACAGAATGAGGGTTATTGAAACCGTACTCAGATGAATATGATGTGTAAATTGATTTATTCGTGTACCTCCATCCCACAGTCGCTGAATTTTTTACCCCGGTGAAGAGGTGATCGTTTTCTCCTCTAGTTTTAATGAAGTCTGCCGTTTGCTCTTTGGTCCCTATAAACATATCACAAAATGGTTGATTGGGAAAAATGTAAGCGCCAATGAAAAACCGGAGACCCACCATACAAGCAACAACAACATAACCGCTATAAAAATGTAACTTTTGTACCACCAGATTTTCATATACTTACATTTAAAAGTGTATTCGTCTCCCAGTTTATCTTTTTGTGCCGCCATCGTTGCGTGAATGAAGTTCTGTGCAATGAATTCTGGGCCGGCTAGCTATCGAGCTGGTGGGTAACAGACGTCTCCGAAAACGTTGAAGCACTTTTGCAAATATGCGATATCTTGACAAACCGAGCAGATATTTGATGTTTACACAGCTACTTTCTCGCCTGAAAATATGTTAAAAGTTTATTTTGTGACCCAGAAAGATTAATAAGAGTAATTTTAAAACTTAGAAGCGGCCGCCATTGCCGGAAACTGGAGCTTGGCTGGGCCGCGCTATGAATTCTGGGATATGGTGGGCCATGAAGGACAGACCGGACCCATCCTTCAAATTCGGGGAAAAGGAGGACGCATTTGTCGGCTGCATTCGGAGGAGTCTACGAATTTGGACAGCCTTCGGCGCGTCGCTGTGACGTAATTCAACGCCTCTCTCTGTCTCTCGCTAGCAAAGTTGACCCAGACAACAAAGTAAAGCTATTTTTCAGCTACGAGCCCGACACGAACCGACTTATTAGCCAGAGGTCCTTTTACTACGGTTCAGAGCCGCGGACCTGACAACAGGTTAGCACCTCATACCACAGTGCAGCAAAGCAGTCTCATGAGCGCTGGGAGGGACAAGCCTAGAGTCCAGAACAGACAGTGCAGGAGATGACAAGGTTAGTAATTGTGTGGTGAAAATTATACTTCTAGTTATCTTGATTGGCAAAAGAAAATACACAATCTGCTTCTCACATATAGGGCATTTCCAAGACTTTTTTCAGAACTTCTTCAATTTCTTTCATCACAGCTGTGCTGTGCCAGATGTTCTGTTGACCCACAGTGAGAGGCATCATTTCAGAAACACCAGGAGGACTGAAACTCGTCGCCAGGATCAAGCAGGGCTCGTGATCTTCACCAGCAGCTCCCTCACAAGAAGGATGAACCCAGCATTTCATGAACACTGATGGAGACCTTTGCTTTGTGTAATGTTAGAAGTACTCAGATAATCCTCCGAGGGTCTGGACTTTTACATAATGTCATAGCTTTAAGTCCTGTAGAAAGTTAAATATATATTGTGCTCTCTGGTTCCTCTGGTATGAATGACTCTGAATTACTTTATGATAAATAACACACTATTGTCAAAAACAGTAAAAGAATTCCAGATCAAGTTTTTAGTTCAAATACAAGTAACAACCTTTGAGTTTACTCAGGTTTTATTTAATTGTGTCAGAGAAAACATCACATGCTCTTCATGTAGCTGAGTACATTCAGCTACAACAGAAGCTGTGCAGGTCTGAGATCAGCAGTTTTCTGAAACACCAAACTGAGGTACTGTTAATGCTGATGTACAGTGACACAGTTACAGGGGTGATTAATCCTTTTGACCTTTTGTCTTTAAATTTATCAATAAAACAGCTGCAGCTTTCACTACAGCACATGTGGTACTTTAGGGGCAGGGATAGCTTGGGGCAGGGATAGCTCAGTAGGTAGAGTGGTGGCCCCATGATCGGAAGGTCGGGGGTCGGGGGTTCGACTCCACTGAACGGCTACTCTGAGGTACCCCTGAGCAAGGTACCGTCCCTACACACTGCTCCCCGGGCGCTGCATTGGTGGCTGCCCACTGCTTCACTGGGTGAATGGGTTAAATGCAGAGGAACTATTTCCCTATGGGGACTAACACGCACACACTTTAACCTTTGTACTGTTTTCTTCAGTTAATTTTGGAGTTACTACAAAGAGTGAAGATATAGGATAATCTGTCTGCTGTCACTGGGTGGTGCTGAGGTCTGAATCTGAGGACAGCTCCTGTAATCACAAACAGAATCATCACAAACTGAAATATAAAGTTTATCTCAAATCTGAAATAGAGCTGATCCTTCTCTGTCCTCACACACTCGGGATCTGAAGTTGTTCAGTCCTACAGTTCTGCCGACAGCTGTTTATTTTTTATTTGTTTTAAAGGCTTTACTAACACATTTTCTAACATCATGTTTACCTTTGAGTTGTTGATGCTTTATAAATGGACATCTGCAAAGATGAGATGATGGAGCAGGTTTCAGTCGAGGTTCAGTCTGCTGCTGCATCCTGGTCACAACATACAGAGGTGTTATCAGCTCAGTATTGAACAAGAAATATTAACGTTTCAAATTATTTGTCCTAAAGGATGCAAGCTGTACAGAGTACTGCACATGTGACTTTGTGAACATAATTCATTAAAAATAATTTGGACAGTTTTGTAACCTGAATATTTGCAACAAACAAAAAATATACAGAGTCAGTGCTAAAAAATAATCAGAGGAAAAAATTAACATTTTAACTTAAGCTGCCAAGCGGAAGTAGTTGGTTTCAGTACATAAGTATCGGGCTTTGCTATTTAATCCGTAGCTATTGACTAATGAGGGGTTACTGAAGTGCCAGGTTTTTAAAAGTTGGCGTTAACGTCGTTCCACATGTGGAAAGCGACAGAAAACACGCTGCTGTTTGCACATATTTAATAATCAGCTCTGCACAGGAGCAGAAGCAGAGTCCAGCCTGTTGCTCTTACAGTATAATACTCATAATAAAAGTACCGTGGTTAGTCACTGAGCAGCCCGGTGCATTTCTCTTGATTTCTTTAGTCAGGGTAAATTCATTCACCTGCACGGGTTAGCTAAACGACCTTTACAAAACAAGTTTCCCCGACAGCCGAGTGCTCATCTTAGCTAGTATTAAACCCGATTCTTTGATCCCCATGATAGAACCGAGAAAACCCGACTCAGGAGTGGTCAAAACATTTATAATTCTTTATTCAATCATCTTCCGGAAGAGAGAGCCCTGCACAGCCCAGAGCCAGTTGCCATTCCCGAACAGACACATGCAAGTTTGTCCGTGACCGCAGCCGCGTGTTATCTCCAGTCATTGGTCAGCATTATAATGTATGCAAATACATGCGGGTCGGAATCATCATACATCATAATCTTGACACTACCGTCTTGTAAACCTTCTTTTTCACTCTTGTCCTTTTGTCACAAATGATCAGAGATGTGCAGGATCCTTCACCAAAGGAGAAAACTGGACATGTCAGAAATTTCACTTAGGGCTGACCTCATGTGTTTGGGTCTGGCATGTCTGTGCTTAGCCCCCACTCAGATTAGGTCTCCCTTTTTTAATGTTGATGTATGCACGCTGAGTTCCGGTACAGGAGTCAGTGAAGACCTCTCTTCACCCTTAAAAGACTTTTTGGTGTAGACACTTGATTAAATATGGTGGCCTTGCAGAAAAAGTGACCTGAGGCACATGTTTTATTTTGGTTTGTTTTTCTTACATTGAACTAAAACTGTCATGGCTTCCAAATCTCACTACCATCACAAGTTCTCCCTGGTAACACGTTTACAGTCTCATCGACCTATAAGAAATTTTGCCCGTCAGAGTTGGTTTTGTTGTCACACCACATAACTGGGAGAACACTTTAGTCAGATTGGATTACCAGTTGGGAGAGCTGGAGGTGTTTATAGCCTTGCTGTCAAACTCACCTGTGAATCTCAATAAGTGTGTTGGAGATCTCCAAAGCTGAACACTTGAGATGTCCCGTAGCAATTTGTTGGCAGAGAAAAAGCGACACAGCAGAAATGTGGACTGTAAGTCACAACCGGTCATCACCAGAGCGGCTTCAGGAGAGAAGAGGCTAACTAATGCAATGGGATTGGCTGTCAACACCTGGGCATCAGACTCTGCCCTGAGGTAGAGGAACAGCATCACTGAGAGAAAAATGCACTTGCAGAAAATTCAAAGATTCAAAGAGCTGCAAAAGCAGGGAAACCCCAAACCCAGAGCTCCCCAGAAGTGACTGAGTCCCGTCTGCTGTTTAAACTTACATTCAGAAACAGATGATTTGTCCCACATAATGCTCTGTACCCTTCCTCCTGCTCTACGCCTACACTACCAGTCAAACCAGGACACACCTTCTCATTTAATGGTTTTTCTTTATTTTTACTACTTTCTACATTGTAGATGCAGACTGAAGACATGAAATATATGAAGCAGGATATGTAGCAAAGAAACAAATCATGGAAATCTGTGCTTTGCACTGGTCTATGCAGAAAAGGTGAATGGTGGTCTCTACATGCATGGTTTGCACTGTGAAGCATGGAGGAGGAGGTGTGATGGTGTGGGGGGAGGGGGGGTGCTTTGCTGGTGACACTGTTGGAGATTTATTCAAAACTGAAGGCACACTGACCCAGCATGGCTACCACAGCATCCTGCAGCAACATGCCATCCCATCTGGTTTGTGTTTAGTTGGACAATCATTTATTGTTTAACGGCACAATGGCCCCAAACACACCTCCAGGCTGTGTGAGGGCTATTTGACCAAGAAGGAGAGTGATGGCCTCCACAGTCACCTGACCTAAACCCAATGGAGATGGTTTTGGATGAGATGGAGCGCAGAGTGAAGGCAAAAGGGCCAACAAGTGCTCAGCATCTCTGTGAACTCCTTTAGGACTGTTGGAAACCATTTCAGAAGACGAGCTCATGGAGAGAAAGCCAAGAGTGTGCAAAGCAATAATCAAAGCAAAGGGTGGATATTACGAAGAGTACTATTGTACTATTATTGCATACAGCTGATCAGGATCAGAAAAATGCATCATGATGTGTTCATTGAGAAAGCATGGTCATTAGAAATACAGAATTTCTTTAATTAAAACCAAGACTCCAATCAGCCAAAGAAGCTGCCTCACAGTGCTCTCAGAGGTCAAGGAGTGTCTCACTGTCATGGTCCGCGGCCCGGCGTCCGGGGTGGTGCTGGGATGTCCACGCCCACGAGCGTGGCTGCTAACCCCACACCTGCATCCCATCCCAGGCGATCACCAGGTGGACTATTTAATCCTGCCCTACCTGCTGCTCCACGCCAGTCCGTAGTCGCCTCGCAGCGATCACAACTCGGCGTGTTTTTGTTTTCGAGCCACCTGCCTGTCCACCTGTCCACCTGTCCGCCTGAGATTTGGTTCACCATCAGCTTCGCCGTCTCGACCCCTTTTGGAGCTCCACCCCCCTCTGGTTCACTCGGCCCGGCTATCACCCCTCTCACAGCCCCGCTCTCGGCGTTCCCTGTGCGGTCCCTCGGTTTCTTCTGGTTTCATACGTTGTTTTTCTGGCTACCCTCACGGGACACCTTTAGTTGCAATAAAAATTACTTTCTTTATTCGCTCCTACCCTAGTGTGTGTGTTCTGCTACTGGGTCCTGCCTGCGCTCGGAACTTCGGTTCATGACAGTACGGACTGGCCAGTATGGACCCAGCAGATCCACTCCGCTCCGCTATTAATAAACAGGGCGCTATCCTCGGTCGCCACGATCAGCAGCTCCAGTCTCTCCAAGACCGTTGTCAAGAGCTCAGTGACACTCAGAATAAATTACAAACTAGGCCGTCCGACCCCGTGCACCGCGGCGTGTCGCCTCCGCCGCTGGAACCCTTCCACGGGGAGCTGGACCTGTGTGGGGGGTTCCTTTTCCAGTGCTCCTTGTTTTTCAGTCGCACGCCTCACGCGTTCACCACGGATACTGCTAAGATCTCCCACTTCGTGGGATTGTTACGGGGGCGTGCTCTAGCATGGGCTGAAGCCTACTTAAATTCTCACCCCATTCGTGATTGCGATTACGATGACTTCCTGGAGGAGTTCCAGGCTACGTTTTCCCCTCCGGTATCGGAGGACGATGCCGCGCAGAAGTTGCTGGGGCTCCGTCAGGGGCGGCGCAGTATTGCGGAGTACCTAGTTGAATTCCATACTCGAGCGGTCGCCGTGGGTTGGCCCGATTCGGCTCTTCGTGGGTTTTTTTTACGGTCGTTAAATGACCAGATGAAGGACCAACTAGCTTTTCACGAGGAGACCAGATCCTTTGATGAATTGGCCTCCCTCTCCCGTAGGATTGACAGACGCTTGCGGGAGAGGGATGCCGAGCGGCGGTCTAAGCCTATGGGCTCCGTATTGCGCCCCGGGTTTCGCGTTTCTCCGCCCCCGCCCCCAGCTGCGTGTGCGCGCTCTCCGTCGCCGCCCCCGCCTGAACCCATGCAGATCGGACGCTCTCGGCTTTCTCCGGAGGAGAGGGAACGCCGATTTCGGGCTGGAGAATGTCTGTACTGTGGGAGGCCCGGTCACCGCATCGCTGTTTGCCCGGTCCGCCCAAACGACCCGGCCCACCGGTGAGTCCGGGGATACGGGTGGGCAGCACTCTAAGCACTACTAGACCCCGATTGTTACTGTCCGTTACTATCGTGACTTCTAATCAGACTTTTACATGCCCCGCGTTAGTGGACTCCGGGGCGGAACAGAACCTTATGGATGAGAAGCTGGCTAAGAGGCTAGCTGTGTCTCTTACTCCACTCGAACCGCCCATCCCTGCGTCTACATTAAACAACCAAGTGTTTGCATACATAACTCACCAAACTGCGCCTGTACGGTTAATCACATCAGGTAACCACCAAGAGCAGCTGTCCTTTTTCACTTTTCCTGCTCCTGACACCCCGCTTATCCTAGGCTACCCCTGGTTACAGAGACATAACCCACACATAGATTGGGCCGGAAAAAGTATCGCGAGCTGGAGTGTGTTTTGTCTGGCGAACTGCCTGAGGTCAGCCGTTCCCTCCGCCTCAACGGAACGGAGGCCCGCCCCGCCACCCGCGCCGGACCTCTCTTCCGTGCCCCCCAACTATCACGATCTCCAGCAGGTGTTCAGTAAAGATGAGGCGCTCTCACTCCCGCCTCACCGTCCATATGACTGTGCTATCGATCTGCTCCCGGGTGCATCGCTGCCCTCTAGCAGATTATACAACCTGTCTCGCCCCGAAAGAGAAACCATGGAGAATTACATCCAGGAGTCGCTAACTGCAGGACGTATTAGGCCGTCATCCTCTCCCGTGGCTGCGGGTTTTTTCTTCGTGGGAAAGAAAGACGGGACGCTCCGCCCGTGCATCGATTACAGGGGGCTGAATGACGTCACCGTCAAAAACAAATATCCCCTCCCACTCATTAGTTCTATTTTTAACTCACTCCAGGGAGCTACTGTCTTCACCAAACTAGATCTGCGGAACGCCTACCACCTGGTACGGATACGTGAAGGCGACGAGTGGAAGACCGCCTTCAATACCCCACTAGGGCATTTTGAATATCTAGTGATGCCGTTCGGGTTAACGAACGCCCCGGCGGTTTTTCAAGCCCTAGTCAACGACGTGTTACGGGATTTCCTGAACGTGTTTGTTTTTGTTTACCTGGATGATATTTTGATTTTCTCCAAGACGCTCGAGGACCATCGCATCCATGTGAGGAGCGTGCTTCAACGGCTGCTCGAAAATAGACTGTACGTAAAAGCGGAAAAGTGTGAGTTCCACGCCTCATCCATTTCCTTCTTGGGCTACATCCTCGCTGGTGGGCAGGTGAAGACCGACCCGGTGAAGATCAAAGCAATATTGGAATGGCCGGTTCCGGAGACACGAAAGAAGCTTCAGAGCTTCTTGGGGTTTGCGAATTTTTATCGCCGTTTCATTCGAAACTACAGCCAGGTGGCCGCGCCTCTCACCCAACTCACCTCACCCAAGGTGTCTTTCACATGGTCCCCTGAGGCCCACGCAGCCTTCGCTAAATTGAAGCGATTATTCACGTCCACACCCATTCTGACCCATCCTGACTCTTCTAAACAGTTTGTTGTTAAGGTCGACGCATCTGATGCGGGAGTCGGGGCGGTTCTTTCCCAGCGGTCTGGGCCCCTGAACAAACTCCGGCCGTGCGCCTTTTTCTCACGCCGACTCACCCCCGCGGAGAGGAATTACGACATCGGCGACAGGGAACTCCTAGCGGTAAAACTCGCATTGGAGGAATGGCGTCACTGGCTGGAGGGGACCGAACAGCCCTTCGTTATATGGACGGATCATAAAAATCTACTGTACCTTAGAACCGCCAAGAGGTTAAATCCCCGTCAAGCTCGCTGGTCCCTATTCTTCGCCCGCTTCAACTTCACACTCTCCTATCGTCCCGGGTCACAAAACATCAAACCCGATGCGCTCTCCCGTCTGTATTCCCCCGACAGCGAGGCGCCCCCCCCCGCCACCATCCTGCCTGCCTCCTGCGTGGTGGGTGCTCTCACCTGGGAGATTGAGGAGACCATTCGCCAAGCGCTCCCGGGGGACCCTGACCCAGGGACTGGACCGCCAGGACGGCGCTTCATTCCCGCCGCCGCCCGGGGAGCAGTCATCCACTGGATCCACACAGCACGATTCGCGTGCCACCCGGGCGTGAGCAGAACGGCGCGCCTCCTCAGCAGACACTTCTGGTGGAAATCGCTACTACGGGACGTGAGGGACTACGTGTCTGCCTGTGCCGTCTGCGCTCGTAATAAATCATCCACGAAACATCCCATGGGCCAGCTCCACCCACTTATTACTCCCCACCGGCCCTGGTCTCACATCTCGCTCGACTTTGTTACCGGTCTCCCCACCTCTTCTGGAAAATGTGTCATCCTCACCGTTGTGGATCGGTTTTCTAAGGCCGCCCACTTCGTCCCGCTAGCCAAGCTGCCCTCGGCTGCTGAGACTGCCCAAGCGTTAGTCACGGAAGTCTTCAGGCTCCACGGAATTCCCCTGGACATTGTCTCCGATCGCGGTCCCCAGTTCACCTCACAAGTGTGGAGGTCCTTCTGCTCCATTCTCGGCGCCAAGGTCAGTTTGAGTTCCGGTTTCCACCCGCAATCCAATGGGCAAACTGAACGCCTTAATCAGGAGCTGGAGACTATGCTGAGGTGCGTAGCCAGTCAAAACCCCTCCTCCTGGGTTACTTACCTGCCCTGGGTGGAGTACGCCCACAATACTCACACCTCGTCCTCCACCGGCTTCTCTCCTTTCGAAGCGTCCCTCGGGTATCAGCCTCCGCTCTTCCCGGAAGAGGACCTGTCCCTCTCCGTCCCGTCGGCCCCTCATCACCTCCGGCGCTGCCAACGTGTGTGGCGCTGCGCTCGCCGCGCCCTCCTGCGCGCAAAGGAACGACAGGCACACTACGCCGATCATCGCCGCGCCCCAGCCCCTGACTACCAGCCGGGACAGAAGGTTTGGTTGGCTGCTGGGAACATCCCGCTCCGGGGCACGTCCCGCAAACTGGCTCCCAGTTTCATCGGGCCGTACGAAGTGGACCGAGTCATCAACCCGGTGGCAGTCAGGCTCCGGCTTCCGGCCTCTCGGCGTGTGCATCCCACGTTCCATGTATCTCAACTTAAGCCGGTCCGCCTCAGCCCCCTGTGCCCTCCTTCCGAGCCCCCTCCTCCCGCCCGGCTCGTCGGCGGCCATCCGGCCTATGCGGTCCGGCGGATCCTGGATGCGCGCCGGCGCGGGCGCGGCTGGCAGTATCTTGTGGATTGGGTGGGGTACGGCCCCGAGGACCGCCTCTGGGTCCCGCGCTCCTTCATTCTGGACCCTCGTCTCCTCTCTGCTTTCCGTGCTTCTCTCCGCAGGCGGGGTCCCGGCCGGTCGCCTGGGGGCGACCCTTGAGGGGGGGGTACTGTCATGGTCCGCGGCCCGGCGTCCGGGGTGCTGCTGGGATGTCCACGCCCACGAGCGTGGCTGCTAACCCCACACCTGCATCCCATCCCAGGCGATCACCAGGTGGACTATTTAATCCTGCCCTACCTGCTGCTCCACGCCAGTCCGTAGTCGCCTCTCAGCGATCACAACTCGGCGTGTTTTTGTTTTCGAGCCACCTGCCTGTCCACCTGTCCGCCTGAGATTTGGTTCACCATCAGCTTCGCCGTCTCGACCCCTTTTGGAGCTCCACCCCCCTCTGGTTCACTCGGCCCGGCTATCACCCCTCTCACAGCCCCGCTCTCGGCGTTCCCTGTGCGGTCCCTCGGTTTCTTCTGGTTTCATACGTTGTTTTTCTGGCTACCCTCACGGGACACCTTTAGTTGCAATAAAAATTACTTTCTTTATTCGCTCCTACCCTAGTGTGTGTGTTCTGCTACTGGGTCCTGCCTGCGCTCGGAACTTCGGTTCATGACACTCACAGCAAGTTCTCACAAGTGAAAATAATGTTTGTCAATCAGGATGAGAATATTAAAATGTTATATATATATATATACAAATACAATACAAAGTTACGATCAAGACAAAGTATCTCTGCAGACAAGGATTCATACTGCAGCAGACTGAATGAGACTGACTTTCCTCCAACCCTTTTATTTATGTAGACAAACAGTTTAGAGATTACGCAAAGTATGAAGCTGATATTGTCATTTGTAATGAAATTTATATTTAAATTCATACTGTGTTGAATCCCACTGTGCACACCTTTATCAACAGTGAGTAGTGTTGCCCTCATTTCTGAAATCTGTTGTAAATGCATATATTAACATGCATTAGGTACTCACATCCTGCCTGTTAAGATTTAAATAAGGTTTAAATAAAATGTTCCTGGCAGCAGTTGGCAGCTTAAAGTGGATTAACAGTACAACGTGGAAAAATAAAAATAGCTGTGCGTGCTCAGAGTTTAATCCCTGAGTAAACAAAGGTTAAAAGAAGTGAGAGCACACAGCTGACATGTGACAGCGGCTCTTTGTTTTTTTCTCCTTTTCATTTTCTTCTAGAAAATCTCTTCCTTTTCTGTGGCTCGTTTCCTTTGTAGGATCTCAGTCTGCAGCAGAATCTCATTAAAGCGAGCCCTTGGGGTAAACTGTGTAAACACGGCCGCGTCTCTCCACACTCATGTACAGTTTAATTTGTTCCGATTGTTTCCATGCTGGATGAGCCCGGGGTGGATTTGCTTGCACTGCTGTAACTGCAGCAGGACTGTGACATCACTTTTTACAGTTGCTGCCTCAAGAACGCATCTGTGCAGATCAATGGGAAAGAAAGTGAGGCAAGGTTGTACGTTCAGTTCCCTGGACAGCTGCAGAGGTCAAAGGAAATTTCCTGGAGAGTTTGCCCTGCGGTGCTCATTTTCTTCTTTCTTGCTGTTCCTTCATCTCTCTAACTGTTCCTTCATCTCTCTAACTGTTCCTTCATCTCTCTAACTATTCCTTCATCTCTCTTAGTGTTCCCTCATCTCTCTAACTATTCTTTCATCTCTCTTAGTGTTCCTTCATCTCTCTAACTGTTCCTTCATCTCTTTAACTGTTCCTTTATCTCTCTCTAACTGTTCCTTTATCTCTCTAACTGTTCCTTCATCTCTCTAACTGTTCCTTTATCTCTCTCTAACTGTTCCTTCATCTCTCTAACTGTTCCTTCATCTCTCTAACTGTTCCTTCATCTCTCTAACTGTTCCTTTATCTCTCTAACCGTTCCTTTATCTCTCTCTAACTGTTCCTTCATCTCTCTAACTGTTCCTTTATCTCTCTCTAACTGTTCCTTCATCTCTTTAACTGTTCCTTTATCGCTCTCTAACTGTTCCTTCATCTCTCTAACTGTTCCTTCATCTCTCTAACTGTTCCTTTATCTCTCTCTAACTGTTCCTTCATCTCTCTAACTGTTCCTTCATCTCTTTAACTGTTCCTTTATCCTCCGTGTTGGTTAGGTGATTCTTCCAAAACAGGGATAAGTGTCTCAGTGTACAGTATTTCTCCTGTATCCCAACTTTTAGCATTCTCTGCGTCTATAAAACCACTTACAAAGCAATTTCAGTAACATTAAACAGTTAAAAGTAAAATAACAATAAGTGCCTGAAATGTGAAAGAGAAGTAATACAGGAAAATTGAAATATTTGTGTGTGTACATTTCTTAAGAAGTCCAAGTTTCACAGTGAAAACAAAAGGACTTAAACAATAAATTTAAAAACAATATATCTGAAATCTTTTTACTCTCACATTTAACAAATGCATATGTATCGCTACAAGCATATGCACATTTATGCACAGGTCACTATTGCAATGCCATGAATTAAAATTCTTTATATATATAGCATATATTGTATATATAAGCAGAGTTTCAGTTAACATTCTTTGTAATTGTGTTGGCTATGTAATAGTGTAATTTTCTAAACTTATATTTCAACTCGTTTAATAATATAATGTTGACCATGTGAAAGGTTACTTTTAAAGATTTTTGAATGTATTTATTTTCATTTTCCTGTATAGCATGAAGCAACATGCTTGTTGCTTGGGGAATTTTTTTGCATTTGATGTTGACTGATTCACAAAGTGTTTGCTCTGCTGTTGCTCTAACTAACATGTCGTATGACCAACTTGATAAAAAAGTCAGGTGTCATGTTACTGGGTGGCAGCGTTAGAGTTAGTTGTTTAGTTTGTAAGCCCTTTACCTGACCTCTGACCCCGACTCCTGTTTTTGTGATCTGTCAGGTTTCTACATGTACATAGAGACATCAAGGCCAAGGCTGGAGGACGACACAGCCAGACTGTTGTCCCCGACATTCAACTCCAAAAGCTCCTCTGTCAGCAACAACCCCACCTACTGCTTTGCGTTTTATTATCACATGTATGGGAAACATATAGGTGAGAGTGAAGCAGAAATCCACGTGTCACAAGTACACCACGTGATGAATAAAAATAACGTTGAACAGCGCTGCTTCATGTCTTGTAGGAGCTCTGAACGTTTTCCTGCGTCAGAAAGGTCAAGCGGTCACAGATACCCTGGTCTGGAGTCTCACCGGTAACCAAGGAGACCGCTGGCGTCAAGCCAAGGTCAAGATCCACCCAACTACAGCCTTTCAGGTACAGACCACACCAATCCACAGACTCTTTACTGCACACCACCCAACATAACAACTAGCAGCTGTAGAGCAGAGAGCCCTTCTGTAGACACCACGCCACAGCAGCAGCACTGCTCCAGAAAGCATGCTCTGCAGAGCTTAAGAAGAACACTGATCAGTTACAGCAGTCAACACCTATACTAGAGTCAAGTATGTATGTGACTGGAGACAAAGTTCCTAACACGATTCATCACAGCAATGGGTAAAAAAGAGGAGACCAACTTGGGGGTTAGTATCTGGCCCAAAGTTGCAGAATGAATGTGTTTGCATGTTAGTTAGAAGAAAGTGACTGGGTGAATGTGGCATGTTGTGTAGAGTGCTTTGAGTACTCTGGGAGAGTAGAAAAGCGCTCCATAAGAATCAGTCCATTTACCAAGATGCTAGCAGGCAGGGCATACTTGGATCGACATAACCAAGTGGCTGACGTAGTATACAGGAACATCTGTGCCGAGTATGGCCTGGAAGTCCTGAGGGATCGTGGGAAACTTTTATAGAGCTGTCTATATGTTGGCCAGCTAGATGTTTTATTATAGTGTTGGGACTATGAACCACGTAAGAAATATAAAGAAGCAATTCATTACTATTACATATTGTGCTAAGGCAACATAAGCCACTGTGAATAGATCCAAAATAGAAGTAATGAGCTGGGAAATAAACAGATCCAGGGCTGATCCAGTCTGAATTCTTGATCCCCATCTGCTTTGGATCTGTACCACCATGGAAGTGCCCAGATGTGGTTTGCCTATCCTGTGGAGCCTGTTATACTTGATAGCAGGCAGAGTCACTGCTGTCACTGAGACAGGTGTAGGCGATCTTGAACAGAAAGTATGGGGAAGTTCTGTACTTTAAAAATGTTTAATGGCTGAATCTGTGAAAACACGTCATGTTCAGAGCACAGTCAGACTGCCTGCAGCTGCTTTTATGAAATCGCTTTAAATACATGAAAATCATCAGGAGGAGACTATTTCACTCTGAGCTGACACAACTGCTTTCTCTGTCCTTATATATTGACGAGTTCTGAGCTTAATTAACAAGGAAATGAAAGTATCAGTCAGCTGGTTCATGTGCAGCAGGAGGGAAAGAGTCTGAGAGGAAGCCTGTCAGCAAGCAGGTTAAATTGACAGAGTCTGGAAGCCTGCTAACTAAATCTGAGAGAAAACCTGGAGATTTCCTCATCTGAGGGTTAAGAAACTCAACCTGCGACCTGGAATGGCAGCCACAGATATAACAGATACCGTGTATATCCACTGTACTATATACAACTAGTCTTTTAGAAACCACAGTTACTTCCTCTCAAACCTCCTCTGAGCTTCCTGTCACTGTGTCTCTGCAGATGGTGATCGAGGGCGTGCGAGGCTCTGGTATTGAGGGAGATATTGCCATCGATGATGTCGCTATTGAGGAGGGAGAATGTAAAGACCCCCCTCCCAACAGTGAGTATGCCCTTGATGCAAAGCTGTTATGGCTCCTTCAAACACACACTCAGTTCCTTTCTGAGACCTCCAGGACTTGTTTTGAATACTTTTTGTTTCTGAGTTCTGTAAACATGAAAGATGCTCAGAGCCTTCGAACAATAGCCTCCTTTTTAAACTTAAGTTTATTTCACTGACCGAAAATGGCCCAAAGTGTCGACTCAGACATCTACAGCATGTATCGTCCAAGTGAAGCTACAACTTGGTGAAATCGCTGTGAAAGGATTGTTGTTGTTTTGTAATCACTTATGCTCTAAGTCTGTGTTTGCAGTAGCGCAGTGCACCGTGTGGCCGTTGTGTGATAAGATGAAGTCCTGATAAACAGAGGAATGTAAAAGTCCACATTTTGATACATCATTAAATGTTTTTGTCAGAGTTCTGCTTTCACACGCACACCTGCAGCTGTGCTTCACACCGCTTAACCCTTTAAAGCCGGTCGGAGTGGGCACGCTCCGTTTTGCATAACTATTTTTAGATGCTGGTAGCACTGCAACCACGTGAGCTAGCGCAATCATTTTTTTACATATGAAACTGGAGGAGTTGTACTTACATCTGATGCCATCAGCTTGTCCTCGGTCATAGTTTCCTTCCACATACAGCTTTGCAAAAACTGCATAAAAAGCACTTGCAGCAACAAAAACATAATATTCCAGAAACACGCTTTGCCGATCCGATCAGCTGTTTGTAACACTTCCTACATCCATCAGCGCGAACTATCGCATGTCCTCCATGTCCTGCCTGAAACCGGAAGTGACATCATTTTGTGGAAATGTAGTTTTTTACCATCAGGACCTCATGAGCCTATACTGGTGTTTTTAAAAGTTATGTTTGACTTTATGACTTTCTGTGTCGTTTCTGGGATGCTTCATATTGCACTGCTGGAAATAGTTTATTTTGATGCATATGCTGCTTTTTTGCAAATTTGCAGTATAATATTTATTTTCGTTTTTCCTGCAGTGTATAAAAATTGGTGTATTTCAAAAATAAAACTATGAAGACACTCAAAATAAATTTCCTGTGGTGGGAAACTATTTTGTGCAACTTTTTTGTATTTACAGTTTTGAGGGATAAGCCTCTTAAATTTCTCTAACTAGAAATATATGTTAAAAAAGCAAAAACGATTTAAAAGTTTTTGGAGTTTATTGCACTTTTTTGCAATTTATGTAATTACTATGCACTTAATACATACATATTATTAAAATTTAGGCTGTAATGGTTGTATTGATGTATAGCAACTTGAAATGCTCCCAAAAATGGCTCCACAGCATGTAAAATATACTATAAGCTCTGGAGGACTTGGTTCTATGGTAGGTCTTTAAGGGTTAAATGCAGCTTAAACTTGATTTAAATGTTTTATTTAAACATGGCAGTCTTTACCCTGTGAGTCATTCATACTCGCTCTCTTTCTTTTTTCCACACAGATCTAAGGTCGCTCGCCCCACCCTCATCGCCACATATATGGCAGCACTGCATCACTCTGATTCTGGCTCTGATTGGCCAGCAGAGGTGACCCCTCCTCTCTGTCGGACATTGCGACCTTTGACTCTTTGCCCACCTATTCCTGCTCCATCATTCCCAACATTTAACCCCACTCCATCCCTCTGCTACCAAAGATACAGTCAGAGACGAGATAGCTAAAGCAGGAGGCCATACGATGGTTTGGTGACATGAGAGTTGAGTTTGAAGGTGCCAGATTTATTTTATTGGGCTCGTCTTCTCTCTCGAGTCACAGCGATCTGTTTCTGACAGAGCAGCTTCAGTCCAAGACGTGTTTGCAGTAGCTGAGCTTAGAGACTGGAAGCAGGGGGAAACTGCTGCGCAACAAGCTCTGACGTTGAAGAACCTTCAAGCCACAGCAGTATTGTCTGATTAGTGACCATATTTCTCGACGTGTTCCAGGAAAAGCATTCATTTAGTAAATAAGACAGCTTTATTTAGAATTAAATTAATAAGATCGGCTGTTTATCTCTCTGATGGCTGCTGGACTTTGTTTGGTTTGACATCGATGAGATAAACAGTTGATTTTTCTTACGTGTCTTCCGTGCACACGCAGTAGGGAGGTGACAGTTACCTGTTTGGCATTTTAACCCCCAAAGACATTCCTCAGGTGTAGCTTTGTTCAAGTTACAGCTTTATTTCAAAGCAGCATTTTCTTTGAATATGTTTTTTTGATGCAGTACCACCTGTGGCTGCTGATGAGCAAAAGGACTTAGCTTAAACGTCTTTTATCAGATCATTTCAAAGCAGAACCAGAAGTTTAAGTATGAATTTTCTTCTTCTCTCCTTATTGGTAAAATGGTAAATGGTCTGTATTTATATAGCGCTTTACTCGTCCCTAAGGACTAGAAAACACTTTACACATCCAGTCATCTACCCATTGGTGATGGCAGCTACATTGTAGCCACAGCCACCCTGGGGCGCACTGACAGAGGCGGAGCCGGGGCTCGAACCGGCAACCTTCCGATTACAAGGCGAACGCCCAACTCTTGAGCCACGATCGCCGCTCCTTATTTTTGGCACTTGTGTAAACTGTGCCATGGGGACCTGTGCTGGTATCATTAATGGGTATCACTCTGCATGAATAAAGGAACAAGTCATGTTTATAGGCAGATCACACTTTGAATTATGTTCCCATCCTGCCAGAAGGCCCTGGTTATTAGTGCAAATCCAGCATTACAAACACAAGTCGTTTTCCAGCATAGATTTCAGACACGTGAAGCCAGAAGGTCTGAGAGGCACTGCTGGGAAATGTTGGCATTTAGCAGCAAGCATGTGTGCAGAAGAAGAAAGAGGAACCAAAAAGAAAGAAAACAAACTATTTGTGTGGCGTCGTCACAGCAAATCCACATCAATCAGCCGATCCTGATATTTGATTTGGCACTTCCTGACCCTTCCCCGTCCTTCCTCCTGGTCTTGAGTCAGGGATCGTTCACATGTCTGATGTTAACCATCTCATTATGGAGCAACCAACAAATGATGCATGCTCTAAAAGTCTTTAGGTAGTCCAGGATCAGAATCACTCGTTGGTTAGACATCCTAATGTGGATTAGGGTGAAGAATCCGTGGATGCCTGTTTTTAAAGAGTTTGCTGTCTTAAAGATACGTCATCAAATTCCTGTGTAAAAGTTTCCAAAATGATAAAGCTGTCAGCAGTAAAGTTTATGTTTTGTGTTAAAAAGATCAAAGTTCAGTTAGGCCCGGCTTGCACACATCAGTGGACCATCTGGGTGAGTCGTTAGGAGCACATTATTGATGGTGGCAATCGGAGAAAAGGACAAACATCTGGAATAAATGGTGGGGTAGCTAAAGAGAAATAAGAAACAAAGCACACATCTGGACACACTGCAGGACACCCACTGAACTGCTGCCCACAGTTATTCATTCATTACAAAATGAGCCTTTAAAGTAGAAATAACTGATGTACAGTCAACCACTCCATGTGTGACAGAACAGTTGCAGTCTTTACTGCACGGGCTGCTGTTCTGCTTTTACTCGAGCCCTGAGAGCTAAACACAGGTAACCTACAGCTTAGTACTGCCCCTGACGACATCCTGCCCCGAAGGTTTCACGTGGTCATGCAGAGTTTCCCATCACAGTCAGGTTGTCCCATCAGCAGATGCAGCTTATGTCTCTGTTTCCAGACTGACATCCAGTTTTCTACAGCGAAGCTCTTTAAACTTTCAGGCAAAGTCAGTGTTAGGAGAGAGGACATGCACAGCTTGAATGTCAGCCTTCCCCCTGTCCCACCTTTCCCTCTCATCATCCACGTCCCCATAAATCCATTCTCCCCCTTAGCACATCAGCAGTACTGTACTGTGAGATGGACCGACAGTCATCTCTCGCTTATCTTTTTATGCTTTCGGTGGGCGGGTGGACCAAGCAAATGGCATTTAAAAATAAAAAACGTACTTTCAGAGCCTACTTTGACATTTGTCTGTCTGTGGCGGACCAAGGAGGAGAGGTCAGCATCTGCCATCAAGTGCCTTCAGATTCACAGAGGGAACGTTCGCTGAGCCACGGCCCGCCAGCCTTCGTCACAGAAACGAAGAGTCAAACATCTTTCTGTCTTACTGACTGGAGTGAACATAAAACGTCCTCCGGTTTGATTATGCAGAGAAACACTTTATTTCTTTTTCTTTTCGTGCAGATGTTGGATTTTGTCAAAACCTGAGCCATGCTGAATGGCATTTTAAAAAGGCACCACTAAAGAAGCCATGGACAAGGAAACTGACTGTGGATACAGGACACCTGATTTATTTAACCACATAAATAAAAGACCAACACGTGACCATCACCTGACGATATGATGACACCTGTTTTGGACAGTTCTCATCCCTGTTTCAGTGGGATTCAAGCGTTGGCGTTTCAGAACCATTTTAGTATTCCAAAATAAGAGTTTCTGGTAGGAGCCGAAGACTTTAATGCTACCTGAGACCAACAGTTACCTTAAACTACAAAATTAGATAAAGATTTCCAACAAATAAAACAAGAACAGTATGTCAAATCAAATCCTCTGTTGTTCCTATGATAGTTTAAAAATGGTGTTGGGGAGGGGAGGCTGTTTTTATTTTGTTGTTTTTAACATGTGTGGGGGTTTTAACTGAATTTTTCTTTGGGTTTTGAGATTTCTATTAAATCTATAAAAAAGTATTAAAGAAGATTTTAAACTATAAAGCATTTTTGTATCCTAAAGAAACTGACATCGTGGGTGAACAGGTCGAAGCATCTATTAGAAAAGCACAAGAGATTCATAATTATTAACCCTCTCAGGCTCAAATTAAGTTTTTTGTTGCTAATGCACAACCAAGTCCTGCAGTGGTAAAGAAACTCATAAAATATGTATGTGGGGTAATCAGGTTGTTGGTTTTTAACTGTTGCAAATCGGCAACGCCTGCCTGGAGAGGGTTAAACACACGTGCACACCTATGATTCCTGATTCATCGTCTCTGCTCATATGTGTATGTATGGAAGCCCATTTCTGCCAAGAAAAATGGCTCCACAGTTAGCATGATGAACACTGAAATAAGCCATCATTTACCGTTTGTTTATTTTTGTCTTTATTTTGACTTATTTTGATTTTGTTACCATCCCCTCGTTCTGCTACAGAAAAGAAAAATACTGGATTACAAATGAGCATGATTAAAAATAAATAAATGGATAACAAAGACAGCTGGGATGGGCTGCTGCGCCCCGCGGGGAGGGTAAATCATGGACTGCCTCTCTCCATGGGTGTCATCTCTCTATTGTAGGCGGCAGTTTGGGTTTAATGGATCATAATTCATCTCATTAGGTCCTGACTGAATTTCTGTGGGTCTGTAGGTACAACTTTTATTTTTTCCCCTTTCTTACGTATTTGTAAAATCTGGCTTAATTTAACCATTTGGAGTTTAAATTATACATTTTGGTTTTTACATAATGATTAAAATGTCTTTTTTTTGTTTTAAGAACTTTCTTTCACAACTTTGACTCTTTTGTGCACGAATGGGCTTTCCCCGGATTCCCTGGTGACTTTTTCCTTCTGTGTTTTTCTGCTGCAGCTGATGATCAGATTATTATTTCAGCTCCTCTGGGTATTAGTTTTCCTCTGCTACATTATTATCACATTAGCTGGAAATGGGTGGTTGCCTCTGAAGAACACCAGTAGGTTTCTGTATTTTGTTTTCACATATATTGAACAGTTTTCATGACTCTACAACCTTTTTACAGAAAGAAGCCTCATTTAATCAAAAATAGATCATTTATACAAATATATATTATTATGTTACACTTCACCATACGCTCAACAAATGAAAGGAAACATTTACACTTGTCATAAAAATAAATGAATAAAAAACTGTAGTTTCTGAGTTTTGACGTACATGTCAGATCTTTTCAGTCACTGTCACAGTTTTAGAGCAATACTTCAGTAAACATGGACACGTGACTTAGTCTGCACAGGAATCACATTCATTGAAAAGTAATATTAATAATAGATTGCATTTATATAGCGCTTTTCGGGGCCCTCAAAGCGCTTTACAATTCCACTATTCACTCTCACATTCACACACTGGTGGAGGCAGCTACAGGTGTAGCCACAGCTGCCCTGGGGCAGACTGACAGAAGCGAGGCTGCCATATCGCACCATCGGCCCCTCTGTCTCGCCCAAGGACACAACAACCGAGACTGTCCGAGCCGGGGCTCGAACCGACAACCTTCCGGTTACAAGAGGAACTGCCAACTCTTTGAGGCACGATCGCCCTATAAAGAACAGTAAAGAACCAGTCAGCAGCCAATGAAGGGAAAACTATCCCAACACCACATTTACTACATTTATGTTCTTGAAGTTTATGATTTTTTTTGCACATTATGTGAAGCCTCTATATTTTCCTTGGATGACATTTTCTCTTTATGTTACGTTTGGATATTATCACATTCTCCTGAACTGTAGATCAGCCACCCTGTTTTCCTTGTTTGACCAGATTTTTATGTTGGCAGCCACAGAAGTGCACCAAAGCGTTCATCTGGCCATGCCCTGATTGATTTGTTTGCTGTTTGCACTGTTAGCTCATGTTTCAGGATGAAAAGGCCACTCTTGAAATGAAGACTTAATTTAAAGATATAACAAAAGAACAGCTGTATAAGAGAGAAACAATGGAGTCACTTATTCACAGCTCACACAGCTCTGTATGTGACTCACATACACGATAAAGGACTCGACTTTGCAGTTTTTCTCCCCTTCGTGCCTTCAGACTTGTTGTTGGTGCAAGTTCAGGTCCAGATGTGCAAATGACAAAAGGCTCGATCCACAGTAACCCACATTCCTGCATTCAGTTCCATTTATCTCTCTTTATTTATTCAGCAGACGTGTGGGTGAACATACTATTTCTGATCCATTTCCACTCTTTAGTTCAATTCTATTCAATTTTATTTATACAGCGCCAAATCACAACAGCAGTCGCCTCAAGGCGCTTTATATTGTAAGGTAGATCGTACAATAATAGATACAGAGAAAAACCCAACAATCATATGAGCCCCTATGAGCAAGCACTTTGGCGACAGTGGGAAGGAAAAACTCTCTTTTAACAGGAAGAAACCTCCAGCACAACCAGGCTCAGGGAGGGGCGGGGCCATCTTCTGCGACCGGTTGGGGTGAGAGAAGGAAGACAGGATAAAGACATGCTGTGGAAGAGAGACAGAGGTTAATAACAGTTACCCTGCAAACTGTTTGTTCTTGTATGCAGACGATGCTGTAGCTTTGTTTCTCTCTACTTTGGTGCAGTCTGCACTAACAAGTTGAAGTATTATGAAACCCTGGCCTGGGTGTCAGTATAGCTCCCTGGGCCCAGGTCTGACTCCACCCTGAGTCACTCACAGTGGGTCAGCCCTCTCTCCCTCCCTGCCACTCTCTACTGCTCAATCATAAAATATTTGGGCTATTATAAAGTAAATCAATAACTTTTGCATTTGAACTACCCATGGTGTCATAATAATTAATATCACATGAAACATTTTAAAAGACCTTATGGTAGAATGGTCAGGGTAATATTGATGAATATGATAGTTGAAGCAATAGAAAAGTATTATTGTTGGTTATTTTTCTGAGGAATAACATAAAATAAGACTAAAAAACAGCAAAAATAAACATAAAAACACTGGAACTTAAACGCTAAACTAAAACCTTTTTATTACTTTAAAGATTTTATTTCTGCAGGAATTGGTCACATGTTCTAAACTCAGGCAGCAGGTAGGCAGGTAAACTCAGGCTCTGATACGTACGACACTGGTTCTTTTTCCAGCCCAGACCTTACATTTCGAATAATCTCTGCTGGACAAAGCGTCTCCTGTCGACTTTGCAGGGGAAAAGCACGTCCTCGTTAACTTCCTCAGAGGTGCTTTTGCTGGTGTTGTATATGTTTGGATTTTTGGAAGAGGAGTGGGCAATAAAGTTTTAAAAGCTACCATCAAGTCTCTGTGGACATGCGAAGAAAATATTTTTATAACTGTCATTATTTTCTGCAGTACATTCTCACCTAAGTGATGCTACACTGCATACTGGTTATTATTGTTATTATTATTATTATTATTATACAAATAAATACACTCCAAATGTAACAGTGTTGTGTTGTGTGTGTATTCATTACTCCCATCACATTCACCCAAAGTTCAAGCGTTTGAGCAGCTGCAGAGCATGAACACAACACACAATCCTCACATTAAACTCAGACTAAGGCCAGTCTGAGTGCACAGCTACCCTTTTAAGCCTAATTACTGACTCAACGATCTTCTTTGAAGCTCAGCATCTGTTTAGATATGGTCTACATAAGGTATAGTATCTATTTTTATCTAAATACAACAACATGACGGCCAGTAGGAACTGTTTGTTTTGTTTGCTTTAGCCATTGTTCACACATTGAATAAAATGTACACATTGTTCACTGCACACTGTTTTAGCAATCAAACCACACTCTAGTGGCAGAGAAAAGGACATTAAAGAAACTGCTGGACATTATGAACAATGCTGGGCATCCTCTGCACACGGCCATAAACAACCAGAAGAGTCTGTTCAGTGACAGGTTGCTTCTCCCCAAGACAAGAACTAACAGACTTAAAAACTCCTTTGTCCCACACGCCATCAGACTGTTTAACTCCTCTCTGGAGGGGAGAGGGATGGGAAACAGGAGGACAAAGGAGGGGGGGACAACTAAGCTGTAGTGCCTCTGCACCTCACTGTACAATACCTTGTGCAATACTTTTTGTAAATAGTCAACAGTGCAATAGACTCAATACTTGAAATGTGCAATTCACTTGTATTTTTATTCCTATTTATTCTATTTATCCCCTTCGTATATTTTATTTATATTTGTCTCTGTATTTATATGTGTGTGTGTGTGTGTGTGTGTGTGTGTGTGTGTGTGTGTGTGTGTGTGTGTGTGTGTGTGTGTGTGTGTGTGTGTGTGTATATATATATATAACAGTTCTGTAACTGTAACTTCGGTCGTTGCTGTGCTTTTTTTGGAAGTCGAATTTCCCAGAGGAACCCACCCGAGGGATTAATAAAGTTCTATCTTATCTCTTATCTTAAACGGGATGAAACTGTGCAACGTTCATGTCTTCAGCGAATCGTTTGATCAGGGAGTCTTTCAAGCCTTTTTTCCCGTCTGAAGCCACCAGAGTAAAACTGAACGTGACGACAGACACCTTAAAAAAACATAATAGCTATAAATGAGAGTCGATGCCTGTGTGGTTTCTGCTGACTGCTGGCCCTGTTCGATTTCAGTCTGCAAAATGGAAAAAATGAAGGTAATTTCCATCATTTGAATAGAAAGATTGACAGGATAAAATGAAGCTGAGTAATGAGAGTTTGCAGCAGGCAAGAGGGAGCTGAACGAGAAGCTTTCACCTCGTGGGTGGAAATGACAGATTTCAGTCAGACCTGAAATGTTTTTACTGAAACGAGTGACGTCCCCGCAGGATAAAACACAGCACTCAATTCAACATATAATTGTTTTAGACACATTTTCCAAAATTAATCCTGATGTAAATTTGTTGATGTATGGATATCTAATCAAGAAATTGTTTTGGGGAGATAAAGTCTTGTCACGGTTCTGGGTCAGTTTGACATTCTGAGTTATGTTTTGGTTTATTTTTGAATGATGAATCTGCGTTTCAAGTTACTTTGGTGTGTTTGGTTGTTTTCTTATTCTCTTAGTGCTTGTGGTGATGATGATGTTCTATGTTCCAGCTTATTCTGGTTTACTTTTAGTTCTGCCCGTGTTACGTCTGTGTTTCTTAGTCTGCGTCCTTGTGTCTTATTTCCTGTTTTATTGTGAAAGTCTGTCTTATGTTGGTGTGTGCAGCTTTGCTCCCCCTGTCTCGTTAGTCCAATTTCTCCCAGCTGTGTCTCCCTCCTGTTGCCCATTCCCTGATTACCGCCCTGTGTATATTAGCCCTGTGTTTTCCTCGTCGTACCCTCAGAATTATGCCTGTGTGTTTAGTTCTCAGTGTCATTGGTCAGGTCATGTTTTCGTTTATCACCAGTAAAGCTAAGGTTCTCAGTTTCAATTCAGTCTCAGAGTCTCGCATTTGGATCCTCCTCTCCATCCGCCTGCACACAGAGCCCTGACAAGTCTTCTGTTTTGGATCAGTAGTTTCAGCTGTTGGTCTGCTCCCGCTACTGGGATAACTTGTGTCTTTCCATTAGGTCAAACTGGAAACTGTCATCGATAATTATTTTTAGGAGTCCACTCGGACGTGGACCGTGAGCCATGACACTGTAACGAGCGTGTACCCCAGCTGACCATGTTCAGCACTCTCAGACTGCAGCGGACATGTTTATCCAACCTTCATTTACTGAATCCAGCAGCCTTACAGCCACCATTCATCATCCTTCAGTTGATTTTCAGTTGCAGGCCTGGCGTGCGTTAAGCAGATCACACTCAGGCTGGTCTGGACGGGCTATAAGTGGGTTTTGTTACCTGCCTTCTGTTATGATTTAAACCAGTGATTTTTAGTGATTTGGCCCATTCAAAGTAACATTTTCTTTACAGCATATCTAAATAAACTTGCCTATAAACGCTTTCCTCTCTGCCTCTCCTCCTTCACATTTACAACCCAAGAAGGAGCTCCTAGGCAAGGCAAGGCAAGGCAAGTTTATTTGTATAGCACAATTCAACAACAAGGTGATTCAAAGTGCTTTACAGAGACATTAGAAACAAGAACAAATAAAAAGCATGATTTAAAATTGAATAAAACAAGCAAATAAACTAACTAATTAACAAACAAACAAACAAACAACAGTATATAAAATCAAAACAGATAAAATCAGAACAGTAGATAAAATCAGTAGTTAAATGTAAGTTTTGAAATTTAAGCTTAAAGTGTGGATTTGGTGCTTTATTCAAATGCAGCTGAGAACAGGTGAGTCTTCAACCTGGATTTAAATAAACTGAGTGTTTCAGCTGATCTGAGGCTTTCTGGGAGTTTGTTCCAGATATAAGGAGCATAAAAGCTGAATGCAGCTTCTCCGTGTCTGGTTCTGACTCTGGGAACTGATAAAAGACCGGATCCAGATGACCTGAGGGATCTGGATGGTTCATACTGGGTCAGGAGGTCATTGATGTATTTTGGTCCTAAACCATTCAGAGCTTTATAGGCCAGCATCAGAACTTTAAAGTCTATCCTCTGACGGACAGGCAGCCAGTGTAAGGACCTCAGAGCTGGACTGATGTGGTCCACTTTTTTGGTCTTAGTGAGGACTCGAGCAGCAGAGTTCTGAATGAGCTGTAGTTGTCTGACTGATTTTTTAGGTAGACCTGTAAAGATGCTGTTACAGTAATCAAGCCTACTAAAGATGAATGCATGGACTAGTTTTTCCAGGTCCTGTTGAGACATCAGATCTTTTATCCTTGATATATTCTTGAGGTGATAGTAAGCTGACTTTGTTATTGTCCTAATGTGTTTTTCTAAGTTTAGGTCTGCATCCATCACTACACCCAAATTTCTTGCCTGGTTTGTGGTTTTTAGATGTATAGATTGAAGTTCTCTAGTGACCTGTAATCGTTTTTCTTTGGCGCCAAAGACTATTACCTCAGTTTTGTTTTTGTTTAGCTGGAGAAAATTGTGGCACAACCAGTCATTGATTTCCTCAATGCATTTACCAAGAGCCTGTACAGGGCCTCGGTCTCCTGGTGACATTGTGATATATATTTGTGTGTCATCTGCATAGCTGTGATAGTTTATTTTGTTGTTGTTTATAATCTGTGCCAGTGGGAGCATGTAGATGTTAAACAGAAGGGGTCCCAAGATGGAACCTTGGGGAACTCCACATGTGATACTTGTCTGCTCAGATGTGAAGTTACCTATTGATACAAAGTATTTCCTGTTTTCTACGTATGTTTTGAACCAGTTTAGTACAGTTCCTGAAAGACCTGTCCAGTTCTCCAGTCGTTTGAGTAATATGTTGTGGTCAACTGTATCAAATGCTGCACTGAGATCCAGTAAAACTAGGACTGACATTTTTCCACTGTCTGTATTCAGACATATGTCATTAAACACTTTGGTCAGAGCGGTTTCAGTGCTGTGGTTCTGTCTAAAACCTGACTGGAAGGCATCGTAGCAATTATTCTGTTTTAAGAAGTAACTGAGCTGTTGAGAAACTGCTTTTTCAATGATCTTACTTAAAAACGGGAGATTTGAGATCGGCCTGTAGTTGTTCATTTGTGTCTTGTCAAGATTGTCCTTTTTCAGTATAGGTTTGATTACAGCAGTTTTTAGTGATTCTGGAAACACACCTGATAATAAAGAAAAGTTGACGATCTGTAACAGGTCTGACTCTAAAGTCTTTGAGACCTTTTTGAAAAAACTTGTTGGCAGGACATCTAAACAGCAGGAGGAGGAGTTCAGTTGACCTAAGATGTCCTCCAGGTCTTTGCTGTTAATAGGTTGAAACTGTTTCATGGTGTTTAAACAGTTTTTTGGTGGACACAGTACATATCCTGGATCTGCTGTTGATGTACCAATTGCTTGTCTAATTTTTTGGATTTTTTCAGTGAAGAATTTGGCAAAGTCATTGCAGGCCATGGTCGAATGAAGTTCAGCTGCCACTGACACAGGAGGGTTTGTTAGCCTGTCAACTGTAGAAAATAAGACCCGAGCATTATGGCTGTTTTTAGTGATGATGTCAGAGAAGTAGGACCTCCTTGCACTCCTCAGTTGTAAATTATAATTGTGAAGTTTCTCTTTATAGATGTCATAGTGAACCTGGAGGTTTGTTTTTCTCCATCTGCGCTCAGCTTTCCTACACTCTCTTTTTTCATTTTTCACCAGTGTGGAGTTTCTCCATGGAGACTTTTTCCTTCCAGAGATAACCTTCACCTTAATGGGAGCAATAGTGTCCATTACATTTAACATGTTAGCATTGAAGCTATTGGCGAGCTCATTGACTGAACCTTTGGACAGGTCAGGTGTTAATGGGAAGACCTGGTTAAAGATCTCACTACTGTGTTCAGTTATACACCGTTTTGTGATCACTGTTGTTGATATATTTGTGTGGGCTGAGATTTTACTTTCAAAGAAAACACAGTAATGATCAGACAGGCCCACATCAGACACAGTAACCTTTGAAATGCTCAGGCCTTTGGAGATCAGAAGGTCAAGAGTGTGTCCTCTATTATGTGTGGCCTCTGTTACATGCTGAGTCAGCCCAAAGTTGCCCAGAGTGTTACTCAGGTCTTTAGTCCCTTTGTCCTGAGGGTTGTCCACATGAATGTTAAAATCCCCAGCAATAATTACACAGTCAAAATCAACACAGATCACAGACAGCAGTTCACTGAGGTCATTAAAAAAGTCTGTGCAGTATTTGGGAGGCCTGTAAACATTAAGAAACACAACTTTGGATGGGGCCTTCAGCTGTAAAGCCACATATTCAAAAGACTGAAAACTTCCAGGAGATAGCTGCTTACATTGAAATGATTCATTAAATAAGACAGCAACCCCTCCTCCTCTCCTGCTCGCCCTGACCTCACTGATAAAACTGTAGTTAGGAGGGGTCGTCTCGATGAGAACAGCTCCACTGTTACTTTGGTCCAACCAAGTTTCAGTTAGAAACATAAAATCAAGGCTGTGCTCAGTGATTAAATCATTAATTAAAAATGTTTTCCCAGCTAGAGATCTAATGTTTAATAAAGCCAACTTAAGTGTTTTAGAGGCATTACTTGTCCCCTCGTGTTTGGGAGCAGTCTGTGGCACACAAGGTATGTTTACTATGTTTAAAGATCTTTTAGAGTGCAGCTCTCTGTGTTTTGACCAGGCCACATGTCTCCTGTCACCTAAAAGTACAGAAATTTTAAAACCTTCTAGTAAACAGGGTCCCAGCTTCTCCTGGGAAAAGTCACCACTGCCATAATCCTCACAGCCCGGACCCTCCACACATCACACATCAGACTGTGGAGACAGGGCATGAAGAGGAACTAAGGGGGGCGAGGCTGGGCAATGTGACTTCGATTGCTCTGTTGAGGGTGGGGCTCGATGGCGAACCTTTGGCCGCTCTGGTGGGGGGTTTATGGGGGACAAAAAGGGATTGGGACGGGGGGTAGATCTGAGCCCAGCATTGACCCGCTCCATCATCTCCTCAGTGAATTTCAGGTGTGGGGAGGAGGGAGAAAGGGAGGGGGAGGAGGGTGATGGCCTGTCAGGGGTTTGGGGGATTGGGGAAGGTCGTGGTCCCTGGTCCTGGTCGTTGGTGTTGTTGAGAGAGTTGGAGGCAAATAGGGACCCCTCTTCTTGCCTCAGATGTCTCTCCTTTCTGAGGCTCTTCCTCAGATGCCATGGATGTCTCTCCTTTCTGAGGCTCTTCCCGGGTGGGGGCAAATGGAGCTCCTCCTCAAGGTTTCTGCTGGGCTTTGTCTGTTCTTGGAGTACTGTTTGTTCCTCTTTATGAGATAACTCCTCGTTTATCTCAGCCTTGGCACCAAGCACAGATGGATGACGTATGGAATAAAACAAGTTGGAGGTGAACAGTTTCACCCCTGACTTGTTAAAATTAAATCCATTTGCTTTGAACAGATGCCTGCGTTCCCAAAAAATATTAAAGTTGTCGATAAAGTGCACTGAGTGGTCAGCACATGCTGATATAAGCCATTTATTCAGTGTAAACAACCTGCTGAATCTCTCGTCTCCTCCTCTGACCGGCGGTACAGGTCCACTGATGAATACAGCTGCATTCAGAGAGTTTACAGTATTTAATAATCCAGTAAAGTCCCGTTTCAGAACCTCCGACTGTTGTTTGGACACATCGTTTGACCCTGTATGCAGAACAATGTTTGTCACAGTTGGATATTCATCTGCAATTTGAAGAATTCTCTCCTTCAGGTTGTTGACCATATCGTTAGGAAAGCAGAGGACTTTAGTGTTCTTACCGCACATCCTTTGTACATCCTTTACAGCAGAGTCACCCACAATCAGAGTTTCAGGCCTAGCCTTTAGCTTTCCCTGTGGCCTTTCACTTTTCAACAGATTTTCAGACCTTATTTCGCTGCTTTTAGATGGATGGTTGTCCGATATAGATCCAGGGTCCTTTGATAGTGGAGCAAATCTGTTCTGCAGTTTCACATTCAGTTGTTTTGGAGGTTTGTTGTTAACCTTCCTATTCACGGTTGTCCAGTCCTGTTTCCTCCCGTATACAGGGGTAGAAGAGCTTCTCTGTCTCGTAGGAAGTGAAGGCCAGTCGGTTTCAGAGATTTCAGCTCGCTGTGCCCTCCTAATGTTTTGTTGTTTGATTTCTGGTTCCTGCCTTTATGTCACTGAACGTCCTCCTGGTGTTAGGGTCCGTCTGGTCTTTCTTGGCTTCCCTCTGTTGGTCTGTGTGCTTTATTATCATTTTATTTGATTATGGGAATGCCATTGTTGGGTGACAGAATTCATTCATTTGTTTATGCTGAGTGGATCTGCTAATGAGCAGGTTCAACTTTATGGCTGTGTTTTGATGACAACCATCCCAAAAACTGCTTAAAAGATCCAGGGTCAGGTCAAATTTTGCCATTTGATCTGGTTCAAGCATGAATCCATATAAGGAGAACAACAGCACCGCTTACAACCACAAAGCTCTCCACAGAGTGGTGGGGTATGCGGAAAGGATAATTGGAGGTGAGCTTCCCTCCCTCCAGGACATCTACAGGAAGCGCTGCCTGAGGAAAGCGGGGAGGATCATCAAGGACTCCAGTCACCCCAGCCATAAACTGTTCAGACTACTTACATCAGGCAGGAGGTTCATCAGTATCAGGAGGTTCATCAGTATCAGGAGGTTCTGCAGTATCAGGAGGTTCTGCAGTATCCGGTCCCGAACCAGCAGACTGAGAGACAGCTTTTTCCATCAGGCCATCAGACTGCTGAACACTTCATAGACACTTCACCTTCACTTACCAGAACCTCAACATCATGCACTCCATGCTGTATATAAATTAGGCCTGCATAATAAATCGAAAATTTATTGTCATCACGATATCAGCCTGTGCGATGGGCCCATCGCAAAAGACAGCATAAACTGTGATAATTGGGTACCTTAAAATGTTTACACACGTGCTTTAAATAATTTACCAATCAAAGAAACCTCTTTACACATTTGACCAGTCGTATAGAGCCCTTCACGGCATTAACCAATCAAATGGATTAGAGGCCCGCCTCCTACTCAGGTGGGGAGCGAACAACGCTGCAGCAACGAGTCAGAGTTGTAAAGGCCTGACGCATGACGAGAACGCTACTGACTATGAACTCGTGCCTAAAAAAAAATTTAAAAAAATAGTACCTCGCTTATTTGGAGGTACTTTGGATTTGATAAAGACGCCGTTCCCCAAACACAGGTGCTCTGCAAAACTTGCCGAACACTTGTGGCAACCACCAGAGGAAACACGACTGATCTCCACCATCATCTTCAACACAACCACAGAGAACAGAGTTCCAGAAAGACAGGGCTAGCTAATGTCGCTAATGTTAAGACAAAGAGCGCCGCAGTCCAACAGCCGTCTCTGTATCAGAGTTTTTCAAGTGGAACTCCTTACGAGAAAACGTCGAAGCGCTACAAAGAAATAACAGAGGCCATTACACATTTTTTGACAAAGACATGATGCCTATAAATGCAGTTAGCAGAGAGGGCTTCACCAGTCTGATACATAAAGTGGACCGGAGATACCGCATCCCCTCACGAAACTACTTTTCCCATGTTGTTATTCCACAAATGTACGAAACATGTTTGAACTGAGCCAAGCTGAAAACTACGCAAGCGCTACAGTAAAGTTTCCTCTCCAGTTTTGACTTACATCAAACTGCTTGGTGAGTGGTTAAATGATGAACAGCTGCACTGAGATCATTTGCAGTATAATTTAAGTTTATTTAAAACTAATTCTAGAGACCGGGAAGGATGTCTTTCAGAATTCAAGCCTCAGAAATGTTTTTATGGGGGCAATGTTTCAATGTTAAAGTGCACCTTGTTGTTACTCTGCTAATACAGCAGCTTTCTCTAAATAAAACTGTTGCAGTAAAATGGAAATTATGTATTTGGGTTTTTTTGGGGTTTTTTTGCTATTTATTTTATCTCAAGTCATATCGTTATTGCAGTATTGATCACAGTTATCGCACATCGCAGGTTTTGTTAATATCGTGCAGCCCTAATATAAATGCCACTTGTTTTGCACATTTCGAACTTCCAACCTCTGTATATTTAATTTAATTTAATGTACATACACACACATAAATATTTAGTATACATATTCAGTAATGCGCATACACTCTTATATTTGTACATATATTTATTGTTATAATCCTCAGGTTTAGCCATTCTTATATTTTGCCTGTTTATGTTATTGTATTTTGCACACCTCTGTTGCTTGTGAAGCTCGCACACAAGAATTTCACTCGCATGTGCTGTACCAGTGTACCTGCACATGTGATGTGACAATAAAAGAGATTTGATTTGATTTGATTATGACCTGACCCTTAACCCCATTTTGTTTCAATGCACCTGAAAATAACGTGTGTTTAATTTTGTTGTAAATACGGGGGCAAAAGGGAGGAGACTGCATTTAGGGTCAGGCGTGGGTACTTAAGAGGTTAATAGAAGGGCTGTGCCCTTTGTCCCACTGTGGTTTTGTGTCTAAGCACTCCATGTAACTAGTTTTACGTGCGTTTTCCAACTACATGAATGTCCTATTGCTGTGTGATTTATTACTATTACTGAAGGTTACTCTCCATACCAACACCAACACCAACTGGATGTTTAAATCTTAATATAAATGAGTAACAGTAGGTGGACATTAGGTAAAGCTGCACTTTTTGCAGTGATCTCATACAGAAAACTATTTGCGCGTATATAAAACAGGTCCGCGGCTCTGAACCGTAGTAAAGGGACCTCTGGCTGATACGTCGGGTTCGTGTCGGCTTGTAGCTGAAAACTAGCTTTACTTTGTTGTCTGGGTCAACTTTGCTAGCGAGAGACAGAGAGAGGCGTTGAAAGGCTGCTCCAACGGAACTTATTGTTTCAGAGGAAAACACGAACACGGTGTACAGTCGAGTCTTAATAGCTTACTTACAGCTGGTCTCGTCAGGCTCTCTTCTTGGCTGAAGTGGTTATTATTATATTTACATGCTTCCAGCTCCTGTTTCTGCTCGGTGACAGCTCGTACTTTTCCTTTTTCTCCCTCCCTCGCTCACAGACACATCACGAGTATGGCAGTCCATTCTCCCTGCAGCACGGACTACACTGCCCATCAGGCTACATGCTTTAGGCCGATGCCTGTAACACTCTGCTATTGCCTTCATATTAAAATCAGTTTTAAAAATATTCCTTCACGTCATTATGAGATGGGAGATTGAGACACAGGAATTAGGGCCTCTTAATGCGTGTTTTGTTTGGGTTTCCACCGGCGTGGAATTACCAAAAATTGAGGGTATAACCAAAAATGTTGTGGCGAGCTCAGACAAGGAGGAGACAGAGGTGTCGTTTGGTCCAGGGAGCACAGCCGTTTATTTTCCAACAGAAACACGCCGCCGCTAACCATACTGCTCGGCATAGCTTAGCACAACAACAACAACAACAAAAAGGCGCTCTCTCACCCAGGAAACACACAGTCGCAGAGAGAGTGCGTCGCCCTGTAACCATGGCAACCGTAACGCTGCCGCCTGGAACAACAGAACGTAGCTGTCAAACAAAACCCAAACAGTCCTGACCCGCCACAATATGAAACAGGGAAGTACCGCTGTGTAATCCATTTATTTCAACAAAGTAACTGTATTCTGAATACCACCTTTTTAAACGGTAACTGTAACAGAATACAGTTACTCATATTTTGTATTTTAAATATGTAACGGCGGCACATGTATTCCGTTACTCCCCAACACTGGTGGACACACAGGTCTGGGAACAATCGCCTCCAAATTCTTTGATTTGTTGTGAACAGTGAGTTGAAACAACAGCACACTGACACAGAGTCATGGTGGGAGAGGGTGGAGGGAGCTTCGGCGTCGTCATGTTCAGATCAAACAGCTTTTAGAGCAGCACAGTTTAGCAGTCACCTGAACACGAAGCTGCTCTCTGATCTGTCAGTTAACCTGAGTGAACCTGACGCCTCATAAGTCAGTGGAGGTTTGACTGTGTGGAGATCAACCGTTTTCACTTTAACTGGAACCAGACTGTTCTCCCTGTTGGTGTATGACGTCTGTGATGGCTGCACGCAGCAACACAATTCAAATACTTGGGTAATATTAATTTTACCTTTTTGTTTTATTTTTACATTGTGCTTTAAAGCTTCTGTGATCATGTGTTAACCTGTTTACCTGTAATGCATGACAGCACTCAGCTTTAGTCCAAATGGTGGCATAGACTCTGTTTGTTTGTTATTTGATATGGTATATGCTATATTAATTATATTTCTGTTCTTTTTGAGTTAGCTGGCTGCCGCTCCAGTCCTTCCTGGTCTGGCTGAAAGAGGAGGCTGAGGGTGGAGCTGGTTTAAATGCAGAAGCCAATAAAATGGACTGAACCATCTATTGTGATCATGTAGGGGGGATGGGGCTCTTCTTGAATCATGGTTAGCTGTTATTTCTGTAGTTTACACCTTTGGTGTATATAATGGTTTATTCATTTGCTATATAACTGGAGCTGTTTCTCATCTGGGCAGGCAGAGTTATGTCTTGGTCTTGGATCTTAAAATACCTTGTTTTTGGCATTTTGAATTTTTGTAATCATTTTGTCCTTTTTGGGGTGTAATAAAACCCATTTTGAAGATTACATCTGTGCCTGTGTGTTCCTGGCTGCTCGGTCCATGATAACGTCCTAAACCAAAGAATGATGTGACGTTTTTAACTCTGAATAAACAGTCAGTTCTGCTAAGACAGTTTGTTGAGATGACATCAGTTTAAATACAAATTGAAAACACTAAGCACTTAAGCAGAGACAGACAAAGACTACAAAGAGATGTGAAATCACTACACAAAGACAGAGAAACAAAATCAAGCTTCAGCCATAAACAGTCCAACCGTCCCCCCTCCCCAAACTGGTCCCAGCAGACGGCCCCGCCCCTCCCTTAGCCTCCCTTCTGTCTGAGTTTTTTCTTCCCACTGTCACCAGTGCTTGCTCACAGGGTTTTGTTTGATTTTTGGGGAGTTCTCTGTATTATTGTAGGGCTGGGTATCGTCACAGATTTCTAGAATCGATTCGATTTTGATTCAATTCGATTCGAATAAGGTAACTTTTGCCTCAGACAGTCAGAAATATTATAATTCTGATCATGCATCAGTACATTTCCATGTTTTTATTTCTATAAAAAGAAAGCTGACACTTGCGAGGCTTCATCAGAGGTGTAAGCATCACAGCAGAGGCCTTTGTGTTAAAGTAGCTGAGGATAAAACACAGAAAAACATTAAGGTGACTTTCCTGGTCTGGGATTTTATAGCAGATGACCTTAAAAATATCCTGCAGTAGATCAAAAACGAAAGAAAACCATTAATCAACATCTGAACATTACCTGATGCTGCTGGAGTGAAGCAGAGCAAAGTTACAGCGGTTTTATTACAGACACAGCTGAGCGTGTTGCAATTTTGCATGATTTTAAAAAGTTTAAATTTGTTCAGCAGAAATGAGGCTTTCTTGTCAGAAGTAAGTAAATGAAAAAACAGCAGCTGACAGCGCTGTAAACAACGGTGGTCTTGTGCGTAATAAGCAACCGTCAACGGTTTAATTGGAAAGTTTCCGTTTTTCTCCCCCTCTTTTTCCCCCTCTTGTTTTTATGCTGCTCACTCTTGTCCTTGGTTTCTTTCTTTATTTCTTTCACTGCTTCGACACTCATCCACAAACAACATCCTTTATTTCCACACATACGCACAGCACAATCACGCACAGTCATGCGCTCAACGGCAGCACATTTACATCAGTCAGACAGCGCACACAGTCGTTTAGGACACACACACACTTAAGCCAAGCCTACTCATATTAGTAACTATGCATACACAAAGTCAGACTCAGGGAGCATCTCGCCACACATTTTTTCTCTCTCTCCTTCTCTTTATTTATGAACAAGTGACGTATTCTCTCCACCTGTCTAAGCGACGCACACAGCATACATCCCTAGTTATACACAGACATCTATGGGTACACTGAGGTTCATTACATGGAATATAAATGGAGCTGGCTCCAGAGAAAAGAGGTTAAAAATATTTAACCAACTCAAAAAACTACAGGCAGATGTTGTCCTATTACAAGAGACCCACAGACCTCTTAGAGGTTCGAATGAACTTAAAACACCTGAGTTTCCTAATGTGTTCTCAGCTTGTTATAATTCTAGACAAAGGGGAGTAGCAATTTTAATACATAAAAATATTAATTTCATGGTACTCGATACAGTTATAGATCCAGAGGGCAGATTCTTAATCATTAAACTATCTATACTTGATAAAAAGCTATGTATTGCAAGTGTATATGGTCCAAATGTTGATGATCCCTCATTCTTTCACGGTTTTTTCAGTGCACTCTCTGAACACTTAGATGGCACACTTGTTCTTGGAGGCGACCTCAACCTTGGAGTAACCCAGAGGTCGGCAACCCGCGGCTCCGGAGCCACATGCGGCTCTTTAGTCCTTATACAGGGAGTGCAGAATTATTAGGCAAGTTGTATTTTTGAGGAATAATGTTATTATTGAACAACAACCATGTTCTCAACGAACCCAAAAAACTCATTAATATCAAAGCTGAATGTTTTTGGAAGTAGTTTTTAGTTTGTTTTTAGTTTTAGCTATTTTAGGGGGATATCTGTGTGTGCAGGTGACTATTACTGTGCATAATTATTAGGCAACTTAACAAAAAACAAATATATACCCATTTCAATTATTTATTTTTACCAGTGAAACCAATATAACATCTCCACATTCACAAATATACATTTCTGACATTCAAAAACAAAACAAAAACAAATCAGCGACCAATATAGCCACCTTTCTTTGCAAGGACACTCACAAGCCTGCCATCCATGGATTCTGTCAGTGTTTTGATCTGTTCACCATCAACATTGCGTGCAGCAGCAACCACAGCCTCCCAGACACTGTTCAGAGAGGTGTACTGTTTTCCCTCCTTGTAAATCTCACATTTGATGATGGACCACAGGTTCTCAATGGGGTTCAGAGCAGGTGAACAAGGTGGCCATGTCATTAGTTTTTCTTCTTTTATACCCTTTCTTGCCAGCCACGCTGTGGAGTACTTGGACGCGTGTGATGGAGCATTGTCCTGCATGAAAATCATGTTTTTCTTGAAGGATGCAGACTTCTTCCTGTACCACTGCTTGAAGAAGGTGTCTTCCAGAAACTGGCAGTAGGACTGGGAGTTGAGCTTGACTCCATCCTCAACCCGAAAAGGCCCCACAAGCTCATCTTTGATGATACCAGCCCAAACCAGTACTCCACCTCCACCTTGCTGGCGTCTGAGTGGGACTGGAGCTCTCTGCCCTTTACCAATCCAGCCACGGGCCCATCCATCTGGCCCATCAAGACTCACTCTCATTTCATCAGTCCATAAAACCTTAGAAAAACCAGTCTTGAGATATTTCTTGGCCCAGTCTTGACGTTTCAGCTTGTGTGTCTTGTTCAGTGGTGGTCGTCTTTCAGCCTTTCTTACCTTGGCCATGTCTCTGAGTATTGCACACCTTGTGCTTTTGGGCACTCCAGTGATGTTGCAGCTCTGAAATATGGCCAAACTGGTGGCAAGTGGCATCTTGGCAGCTGCACGCTTGACTTTTCTCAGTTCATGGGCAGTTATTTTGCGCCTTGGTTTTTCCACACGCTTCTTGCGACCCTGTTGACTATTTTGAATGAAACGCTTGATTGTTCGATGATCACGCTTCAGAAGCTTTGCAATTTTGAGACTGCTGCATCCCTCTGCAAGATATCTCACTATTTTTGACTTTTCTGAGCCTGTCAAGTCCTTCTTTTGACCCATTTTGCCAAAGGAAAGGACGTTGCCTAATAATTATGCACACCTGATATAGGGTGTTGATGTCATTAGACCACACCCCTTCTCATTACAGAGATGCACATCACCTAATATGCTTAATTGGTAGTAGGCTTTCGAGCCTATACAGCTTGGAGTAAGACAACATGCATGAAGAGGATGATGTGGACAAAATACTCATTTGCCTAATAATTCTGCACTCCCTGTAGTGCGGCTCTGGGTGGTTTGGGAAAATAAATTATAAGTATTTAGCTGAAGTGTAATTTATTTATGTTAGTTCTTTTTTAACTTGTAGTTCTAAATTGGAAGATTATTGTGATATTGAAATATAAAAATAAAATTATATTAAATTATTTTTCCTTTGCTCAAAATAAGTGTCACACTCGTGGAAGCCGGTGTAGCCGCCGAAACGCCGTGCATTTATCGAGGCCAGTTATGGATCTTCGGATCCACATTATGTCAGCAGCTCCACCGTGAACTATGTTAAAAACAAACACCGCTCACGCCTCACAGACGACAGCTTACAGTCCTGCATAAAGATGAATGTACAGCCCCGATTTGAAGATGCTGTGCGCAGAGGTTCGGGAGCAGAAGTCCCATTGTAAATATATCACGGCAGACCCGACGATGTTTCCATGAACACGCTTTTCACACATGGTTGCTGTACACATACAGCCGGCGTCCGCCTCCCCTGCAGCAGCGCTGCAGGCCACGCCCCGCCACACACCTTAACCTGGTAAAATACATATTTAGGCAGAATTTTGCAAATATCTCTTTTTCATTTTGTAGCAGCATAGAGCTTTTTTCCAATTATTTTTTAAAAGTCAGGTCAAGGCTCCAAAAGCTCAAAGGCGATATAACAGTTTGTGTTTGCTGGATCATTGTAGTTCAGCTTTCCTTTGTTATGTTTCTTTAAGAGCTCAAAATGTGTTCATTACATAAATAAAATGTAATTTTCTCTGTAGCACTTCATGGATTTCATAAGCAACACACTATAGTTGTTCACACAAAGCATAAAGGTAAAAAACAATATACACAGTGTTATCTTCATTTTAGATGTCAACAAGTATTTGCGGCTCCCAGTGTTTTCTTTTGCGTGGAAACTGGCTCTAAATGGCTCTTTGGTGTTAAAGGTTGCAGACCCCCGGACTAAATGAAGACATGGATAGGCTGAACACAGCGGGAACTCAGCGTAATTGGCAGTCCACAAATATAATCAAACAGTATATGAGCGACTTTGGCCTTCGCGATGCATGGCGCTCCCTTCACCCCACCAGTAAGGAATATACTTTTTTCTCACATGTCCATCACTCTTACTCTCGTCTGGATTATTTTTTGGTCAGCAGCTCACTGCTGAACGACATTTCAGACACTGAGATTCACCCTATAGCTGTCAGCGATCATGGTCCTGTATCTTTAACACTAATGCACAAGAATAATACTACGCCAAGAAAAAACTGGAGATTTAATACATCACTGCTTAAAGATGAAGACTTTATTAAATATTTTAAAAAAGAGTGGACTTCATATTTGGACTATAATGACACTCCCGAAACATCAGCTTCTGTTCTATTGTAAGCAGGGAAAGCTGTGATGAGAGGTGAAATCATTTCTTTCTCATTAGATTAAAAATCTCATTTCCAAGAGAGACCTGGCAAACACACTTAAGATGCGATATGATACCGGTAAGTTAACCAGATGTTAATGCAAGTTAGTGTGAGTGGATAGGGAAAGGGTGTAGCGGATTCTTATCTGGTGTGAAGTTAATACAGCCACGGAGTGATGTTGGGGTCGCGGTAAAGCTGTCCGTCCACGTAGAGCCGGTCCACGGCAATGACAGCGCGGGAGCCCTTCTGGATGATCTCTTTGGGGAACTGGTCGTTCACGCTGAAGTCCGTTCCTTTTAATTCCCTTCACCTGCTCCTTTTGTTTGAAGTGGCCGAATTTGGCCACGATAGGACGTGGTCTCCCGGCCGCAGCCCGCATGGGGCCGATGCGATGCACTCTATCAAAGGCGATGTTCTTCACCGCAGCTTCAGGTGGGTTTTGATGAAGCTTTTCACCGTGGTCTCCGCGTCCTCTCCAGCGGCTTCTGGAATACCAGAAAATACCAGATTATCACGCATGCTACGAGCTTGTAGATCGATAACTGTTTCTTTTATTTTTTTATTTTCTCTATTGAGCTGGGTAACATTATCTGTGAGACATTTCACCGACTCCCTTAGTGTGGCATTTTCAGCAGCAAGCGTTTCCACCTGCTGCTGGCTGAACTCCAGGGATTCAAATTCCCGGTGAAGAATCTTGGTGAAGAATCTCCACCAAGGACAGCCTTGCATCGAAACTGGACAATCGCTTGTCGATTGACTCCCGTATGTCGGCAATATCTTTGCCGGCTGCCAATGTTGTGCCGGGGAAATCTGCCAGGCGACATTTTTTTCGGCGTCTGAGATTTGGCCGGGGAAGCTGCACTCTGGGTCTTCTTCATCACGAGATCCTGGAAGCACTGATCGATGTAATCTTGGAGAGCCTCTAAACTATCCCCGTTGTACTCCAGGGTGTTGGAGAGGATTTAGACAAATATTGTTAGTTATAAGACAATTGATAAGTGTATTTGGTAATACTGAAGCTCAAAGGAGTTTGTTCAGTTCTAAGCTACCATTCGCTTTAATTTTCCGCCAAAATCTCCGGCGTCTGACGTCAGTTACAACATGAGTCGCTTACCTTGTCCGTCACTTCCGTCACAAGTGATGATTAATTATTTCTATTCATTTCAATTATTAATGAAATAAGTCTGAAAGATGTGGTTAAAAAATTAATAGGAGGGTGTGGGAGAGTTTGTGGCATATAAAGCACTAAAATAAAAGTTGACTCATGATGTTCCACACATGAAGCCAGAGTCAAGACATTTTACAAAGTACTGTGTGATAACCATCAAAAAGTACTCAAAAACACCTTCGAACATAGAGCAGCTTTTAAGGAAGACTTCTGTGCTTGGTGCTGAACTGGTACAGCATCTGTACAGATGTGAACACGAATAATACTGAAGAAAACAGATTTAGTGTGACTGTTTCAATAAGACAGGTTTCAGTAAGCAAGCACTGCAGTGTGAATACATGCGAAACTCTGATATTCTGTTTCCTCTACAATAAAAAGCAGAAAATAACACAGTAAATATATAAAGCAGTCGGACAGAACATCCTTTCCATGTTTTCAAAAACATTTAAACAAAGAAGAAACAAAAATTCAATTTCTGTTTGTCACAGACGCTAAATTAAACTGGATTGAAAATAAAAGTGGCTCCTGGTATTTCAGGCTTAGGAAACTAGGTGGCAGCAGCACAACATGTCCAAAAGAGTTTCTGTGCTCTTCAACATGCTCCGAGTTTCAGGCCCACACTTCCTGCACAGTAACACCCACTCAGAGGTTTGAGTCCTGCCTGCAACATGGGGTGCCCCATGGGCTGAAGGGTTCTCTGTGGATGGAGGAACAACAGGGTGAAAATCTCCTGGCACAGTTTCTGGACAGTCTCAGCCAAACCCCCTCATGTGGAAGATAGTGTCTCTGTTAGGATATATGTGTATAAATAAGCAGTAGTGCTGCTGTTTACTGTAACTGCACTGATATTTAATGGGAAGGTGTGCATAGATATGACGTGGTCTGGGTGTGGTGTGCTGGGAGCATATGACCTCATAAAGATATCTGCGATGAGCTGACATCAGAGCAGCACAGAAGTTTTGTTTACTTCACAGACTGAAGACGTGACTGCATGTACATCAAAGATCAATAGAAGATTGACTTTTCAGGGGAGAATGGAAGGTTTTTAACATCTGTTTACGATAACTTGATGGACAGTTTGAGAAATGAAGGCAGGAGTCTCTGTGGACTGTGATGTCCACACACAACGCTGTGATATGCAGTGAGAGTAGGAAGCAGGTGGACACCAAGTCCTAATAAAAGGGTCAAGTGAACTTTACTCAGGTGACATGAAAGCAATGCTGCAGCATCTATTGGGCGACCGTGGCTCAGGGGATTGGGAAGCGTATCTGTAACCGGAAGGTCGCCGGTTCGATCCCCTGACTCTCTGTCCTGGTCGTTGTGTCCTTGGGCAAGACACTTTACCCTCCCGCCTACTGGTGATGGCCAGAGGCACGATATGGCAGCCTCGCCTCTGTCAGTCTGCCCCAGGGCAACTGTAGCTACACCTGTAGCTGCCTCCATTATTATTGTAAGGGTGATGACCCAGATTCCAGTGCAGGTGAAGAATGTTCTCTGCAGTATGCGGGACTGTGACGCAGCTGATCTGATATCATGTCACATCGATGGAAAGGAATCCTGAAACAAAGAACCAGTTCAACACCAAAGTGTTCCCAGAGCTGCTCAGCAATCACAAGGCTGCAGGCTGCGAACACCTGCTGTGTTTTCACATTTGTGAGTCTGGATTGTGAGCTTTGATCACACCAACCAGTAGCACTAGTGTTGTTGTGACAGCGGCTGTGCACACTTTGTCACTTCAGCTTTTACTTAGATTATTTTACATGTTTCCACGACGCTGTGAAGAACGATCATAACAGATTTCAGGACTTTTGTCTAAATCAAAATTTAGCTTTGGCCTCAACCTGTTATTATCACTGAGCCAAAAGCTCGAACTTTTATGCCATTAAAAATGTGAAGAAAGACTAAATAGCAACTAGTAAAAGTAGAACTTTTAAACAGGGAATCAGAGGCTTTGCTCCATTTTACTGAGCATGGTGTGAATGTTGGTGCTGACCATGTCCACCTCTTTATCACTGCAGTGTACCTGCCGTCTGACAGCTGCCTCCAGCAGAAAAACACACCATATTACAAAGATCAGATCCCGTCAAACTGGTTACGTGGCAGTGAGTTCACTCTATTTGAATAGAGTGAACTCACTGCCACGCCACTTCCACAGTCACCAGATTTCAATCCAGTAGAGCACCTTTGGGCTACAGTGGAAAGGGGCAACATATGTCAGCGTAGACCCAAATCTTTACATCACATGGTTGAATCTATGCCACGATAAATGAAGATGGTTCTGAAGGCAAAAGGGGCTCAAGCTGGGAAGAAGCAGGGCTTATTATTAGAATATCCATCGAGTGCATAATGCTGCCCAAGGAGAAACCTGGAGTGTAATGAGACATGATTCTGCTGTTGCCAACAAACTCTCTCTCTGCACTACTTCTTGTTTCTATACCGATGACATTACCAGCTTGTAACTGAACTGTTTTGGAAGAAGGTATGATGAGAGTCCGTTTCCCACTGGGGCCTGAAACACAGGATCAATGTTATTATATTTATTATACAGGATGTAATGACATCAGTAAGGAGGTGATAGCCCAGGTTACAGTGCAGGTGAGGTCCTCTGCATACAACATGTGTAAGTAAGGTGCAGGTGTATGACTCAGTTACTTGGATATCATGCCACACACGGACACAAAAGAACCAGTTCTGCTGCTACACACCAAAAACATTCCTTGAGCCATTCAGTAATCACACACACACAAATCTGAGGCAGAGCTGCAGAGACACCCCACCCAGGCTCAGACAGAGGGCCAGATAGGAGAGCCTTCTGTGCGTCCACGATGTCTTAAAAGCAGCTGGCACCTGAACACCTGAGATCACAGATTCTCATGTGACAGGTTTTTGGGCCTGAAGCCCCGCCCCCCAAAAAAACAACAACACTAACAATGACATCAACACAAGATCAAATGTGTGGACGAGGTCATGACTCAAGTGAGAGACATGGAGTGACGTCAGTCAGGTGATGGGCCAGGTGAGGAACGCGTACATCAGACAGCAGAATGCACCTGCTGTTTTCACAGGTGACCCCGAATAATCTTTTCTAAAAAATACACCACCCATAAACAGCAAGTTACTGGTATAATAACAAAGTCAAGATTGCACACAGTAATGTGCTGTACATGATCTACTGTGTATAAGGAAATTTACATGTGACCACTCTAAGCCACAAATGAATAAAATGTCACAGCCAGACTTACATTCTGGCTGGTAAAGGAAAAACAAACTTCTGGTCCCATGAAAAGAGGCACACTTCCAACCTTGAGAACTCAGAATCAGGGAGACAGCCAAACGGATGTTTTTTTATATATACAAAAAACTTTTACAATGTTTATTTAACAGATAAAATAAGTTAAATGTCACCGTTATTATTGTCCGCCTGGAAACAGCGGGGGTCTCCAAATTCAGAGACTGCGTCCACCTGAGGCCTTCGCGGTCTAAGTGGGCGGGTCCTTTGAAAGCCGGGTAGGCTGGAAGTGAATGACTATGAAATTGTCAGAATTACTTCACGAGCTCTCTCGGTGGAGTGAAACTCTGCCGTCTGCTCCTTGCTATCTAAAGTATACCCGGACGCTGGCGTAAACTCTCGACCATCGCACGCTTCTGTTTAATCAGTTTTCTGTTTGACGTTTATTCCTCCTGAGGGCTTAATAAAGTTTTATTTAATCCAGTCATCTCAGCCAAACAGATTTACTCACGAACAAATAAAACACTGAAAAAAGCCAAACACTAACATTTTAGCTTATCTGAGTGACTTTTCCTGTTTAACCTGAGCAGCAAAGAACCGCGGGGGTTTGCCGTTCTCGTCGGCGCAGATATTTGAGGTTTACACAGCTACATTTTCGCCTGGAAATATGTTTAAAGTTTATTTTGCGACCCAGAAAGAATAATAAGAGTAACATTAAAACTAGCTAGCTGCCGCCATTGTTGGAAACTGGAACTTGCTGAGCAGCGCTTTGAATTCTGGGATATGGTTTTTCAGAGGGGCACTGAAATTTGTGATTCTCCCGGAAAAATCGGGACGGTTGGTATGTATTCCAAGAGGACAGATTCTAGTCGACATTTTTTATTAAGGCAAACTTCAGTAAGGACCTCAGTATAAACACAATGTACAAAGAACTCAAAAATATTTACATAAAAATACAAAATAAAAAATTATTTAAAAAAAAATATGACGAAACTATTAAAACGTGTTGCTATTGTCTCACAAACAGGTGACAGAACAGTAACATACCAAATATGCAGCAGCGCCCAATAAACACACCATATTAAAAAAAAAAAAAAAGACACTTGTGAACATGATTATTCCCAGCTTCCATCCTGCTGATGGCACTGCAACAACACCAATTCAACACCAGAAATGATGTTTAAATTTCAGAAAAAAAAGTGCTGAACAGCAGTTCTAGATGTTCATATAGCACCGTATCACCGATACTGTTAAAAGGACAGAATGACAGCTCATCGCTCATGGACTCGACAACCTGTTTATAGCGAGGTGAATAAATCTATCCCAGTCCACAGAGTTTCTCGCTGACCTCCCACAATTTCAGGGCCACCTTGTCATCTCGGGCATGAGCGGACACTTCCTGTGCCTCACAGCAGGAGAAGTACTTCCCGCTCAGAGGTTCGATTCCCTCCTGCAGGGCACAGTGCAGTGTGGTCTGAGCTCCCATCTCTGGGTCCAGGAACAGCAGCCAGGCCACAGGCTGGATGAAAATCTTCTGCCACAGGCCGACATTTCTAGACAGTTCAGTCCGGACAACACCTACAGGGCAGAAGGCAAAGAGCAATCACATACTTACTGCCTTTAGTGTTCAGTTTGGATAAAATGCTGATAGTAACAGTTGATTTAGCTTGAATTACAGTAATATATGGCCTAAAATGAGTGTTGATTAAAGGTAAACCAGTGTGTTACCTGGGTGGACACTGTAGCATGTGACATCGGTTCCTTTCAGCCTCTTGGCAAGCTCATGGGTGAAAAGCACATTGCACAGTTTGCTGTTGCAGTACGCATGGAAAAATTGCCAGCTGTATCTGCCAGTTCCCAGGTCTTTGTTTGCAACCAGAGCCTTAAGATACAAAAACAACCTTGTTAATAAGCTGTTCAGACAGGTGAAGGTGAAAGACGTGCAACAACATCACTTGTGATGTCATTATGATCACCTCTTCAGTCGTACTACTGAAATACTAGAGCAGAGCATTTTTAAAAATAAGAGTCCCAAAAGACGGAAAAAGGCTTGTTCCAGAGTGAGGATGGCTTTACATCTCCAAGCTCTCTTTAAATTATTGCAAACTCACGTTAAAGTCAATGTGTCCCCAGCAATGAGCCATGGAGGACAGCGTGATCACTCGTCCTCCCCCTGTCTTCTTCATCCTCTCCAACAGCAGATTGGTCAGCAGGAAGTGACCCAAGTGGTTCACCCCGAACTCGATGCCATATCCGTCCTCAGTCCGCCCGTCTGCCACCAATCCTGGGGACATATTGGAACAATGGTTTCTGAAATCTTTGTACTTCCTTGATCTCTTGAAGCTTGTTTTCTCTAGATTCTTCTCTGTCTCCGTAGAACAGACAAATCACCACTGCTGCTGCTCATCATTAAAAACTGTATTTGCACGTCTTTTTGACAGATACGGCAACTGTGATAAACTTGTCTGTCTCTCAAGTGGTTTACATCAATTTGTGTTTGAGGCCAATCTGGCTGCTTTGCACAACATAGCCGTTTGACGTCTTTGTGGCTATTCGGTGTCTTTTCAAAGTCGATTGTGATTATTTTGTGCTTCTGGTCACTTCTGTCTCTTTGTTGTCATTTGATGGTGAGTTTCAGACTCCAGAGCTGCCCTTTGTCACCCATCCTGTTCATACTTTTTTGGGCAGAATTTCTAGGCCCTCTCTGAGTGGAAGCTTAAGGTTTTGTTGATTTCAGCCTCTCAAATCTTTTTTTTTTTCTTTTAAACAAACGACCTGGTTTTGTGAACTTCATAAAGCAACAACCTCCAGCACACAGCTGTGATGAAAACACAAACAGGAGCAAGTCTGAGGCCATAGTTCTCAGGTGGAAAATCGGGAATGCTCACTCTGACTTGATCATTAGTTGATACCCCAAGTGGAGAAGTTCAACAAATAAATTTCCTCCTAATGGTGTCTGGCTCTCAGAGGTTGGTTTAGATGAAAATGGATGTATGGACCTCGTACTTGCAACTAAGTAGACATTGTGGTGTTGTGTAGTAGTGTGTGTACCAGCATTGTTGATGAGCAAATCCAGCCTGGACTCCGTTTTCAGGAATGTTTCGGCGAAGCTGCGGACAGACTTCAGACTGGCTAGGTCCAAGTGCACGTAGATCACGTCTGTACTTCCCGTTTGCTGGAAGAAGATCATTGTGATTCAGTGAAGGTTACATTTAACTTGCACTTCAGTGTTTCACTTCAATCCCTTTTTACTGTTTTTTCCTTAAAGCAACAGCTCAAACATTACCATCAATGAAAGAAGTGAACGCTTCAGCTCGTTTCAGCAGGATCATGTAAATCCCGTTAAAGTTCTGTGTGCATCGTTTTGTGCTCTCTGTCAGCTCCTCCTTTAAAAGGTTAACTCCTTTCACAGCTTCAGTCCTTTAAAATTGTCATATTGTACTTACTGAATGAATATAAATAAACAGTCATATCCACATACTACTTTAGCTTGTCTTCTTTTTCTCAGCTGCTTTAATTACCTAAAGCACACATCAGCCAGTTACAGCATGATAGGACGTTGTGTAACAAGCCTCCACTCCCTGCTGACGACTGCACAAGTTATTGTTTTAAATGTCAGTGCTCCTTTCTGAGAAACTTTGGATTAACTTTCATACAGCATGAGGAAATTGTGGCCAATGCATCAGTGTGTTCTTCTCACCGTTTCTATTTCTGCAATGGCAGCTGCAGCTTTGTTCCTGTTTCGGCAGGCCAGGATCACTCTGGCTCCTTTCCTGGCCAGATGCAAAGCCGTGGCTTTACCAATGCCCGTATTTCCTCCTACAGTAAGAGCAGGAAAAGAATAAGCAACATCTACCCAAACCATCACAAACAAGAACTATCATCCATGCAAGTGTTTAATGTGGTGTTATCTGAAGGCTAGTAGAAACCTGTCTAAATTGCAAACAAGAATTCTAGATTTTCACTTCCACCTTTGTTGTAAACTTCACTCCCGTCCAAAGTAAAAAGCACAAAAACAAAGAAAAACGCATCTTTAATTCTTTCATTGCAGCAATCACATTTGTGCAAATCCCGATTTTGCTATCGGCACAGATTTGTGGCATAAAAACTGGCCCCGACCTCAGAGGGAAGAGAGAGGAGGACGACGCTCAGGTTTAGATGAGAATTCCCTCTCTGTACAAACCCAGTTTAGAGATGCAAGTGTTAAACTGATTTTTACTTGAATTTAGAAATAACTGCTGAATCGGCTTAAATGTCATATTTACTGTTCACTTATTTTTGACGAGGTTTTTCCTGAAAGCCGATCTACATGTAGGTCGGTACCGTCGAAAGTCCGTCGTACTCGAAGCCTCTTTTTCGTGGCAATATTGAAGGAAACATACATTTAACGGCTTCTTTTCTTTTGCTCATCATCTGCAGATTTAACAAAACTTGTTATGTACCTTTACTCACTGTCGCTATCATAATCAAACACCAACATCCTTATCGCCTCGTAAGAGGAAGTAAAGAAACCTATGAAAGGAAAATCCGCTGAACGCTGCGAGCTGCACACACAGCAGCTGTTTGTAGGCACACTTTCTACACCTCGTCATTTTTGATGCTGGTGTCGTTAGCAGTCGGTCTGTTTGGTACAAACTGCGCTTGATGCCGGTCTCACCTGTGATGATGACGGTCTTCCCTGACATCGCGGCGTTTCCTTTGCATTTGGCCCTTTTGAAGAGAGTCTGTGTGAGGAGGACGTATGCTCCCAGAAGTACAACGGCCACAAACAAGAGGGGAACCATGGTGGATGTCGGCCGAGAACTTCGCGTCTGGCTGCTGAGCTGCGGATCTGTCTTTATGCACACGCCTGTCGGATGAGTTTCATCTGAGACGTGCCAGCGAGTCGCTCCTCGACCGGTCGGACCAGTTGTGGAATGACGTAAACGTCAGAGCACCGTGACCTACGCTTTTCACTCTGAACACCTGAGAAACGCATTCACCCCACCCGCGTGTCTCTTAATAAAGATTTACTGCGAAAGCATTTACAGAAAAATATGGAAAGCATGCAAACATCCCTCCAGATACCAAAGTGTCGAACTTTCACCTAAAATCTTCCATAATTAATAATTGCCTCTGATAGTTATAAGTCAGTGTAACTAATTCATTCTTTCACTGTCTAGATTTAGTTTTTAAGGAAACAAAACACAAAAATCACAAATGTAGCTGTTGCTGCTTTTGCTCCCAAAATGTAACTTATTCTAAAATAGTTTAATAAGAATGTTTCACAGCCTCTAACATATAGTCACAGTCAGTCGATCAAACCAACAATCAGATCTGCTTAGCAGATTTGGCTGTAAGATTTCCACATCAGTGAAAATGGAACTTTTCTGGTGAGCAGGACAGTGCTGGCATGAATACGTGCATCTGTATTTGTCAATGACTGAATCAGGCCTCTTTGGCTCTGACAAAACATGCAATATTTTTGAAACAACATGTTTTTTATCTGTGCTTGCTGCAGGGTTTTGTTTTGTGTCTTACTTTTTGTTCCCCACGTTTCTCTTCAAATTTCCCTCAGGTGTTCTGTGGGATTCAAATCAGGCAACATACTTGTTCAGGTCAGCGGTGTCAAACTTTATTCCCAAACTCTTGTTTGACATTGAAAGCATTTTTTAATCATTATCATGCAGGAATATCTCTAGATTGTTTACTCCACATGTTTTGCACTCATGTCTGGCCAGACATTACTATCATGTCTGCCCAGGGTCACTCCACTCTGTCTGTTCTGAAAAAAACATCTTGTAATCTGACCAAATAATGCTCTGGTGATGTTCTTCAGACTTCCAAGAGAGATGATTCTCAAAGAGGTTTTCAGTGGGAGAAACATTTCATTGTAATCACTGCTGTGATCGCCATTTCTCAAGTCTCTCAATTTGGAACCTCTTTATCTCACTGTAGCTTTCTTCATCAACTGAGGGCTATTCAGGGCTTTTAGAGTGACCTAATGAATTACAATCATTTAGCTTAAAAGTAATAAGTATATGCATCATCTTATCAGCATCGCTTGTAGACCGGATGTTTCTAATGACATTGCGCAAATACATTTCTGTAGTTTAACTACGTCACTGACGTCATGGCAGGGGAGACTCCAGGATCAGAGCTTTGGAGGTGCTGAGCACCCAGAGAGCTGCCCAGCCAGGCAAGATAAATGTCACGATGAGACTTCTTCCCGGTCTCTGTCAGTCCCTGCATCCCTAAATGTCTCCAGTTGTCCCGAGTTCCCTGTGACTGTCTCCTTGGTGCATTTAAACCCCTGTTCCTCCCTGTCGTCTGTTGTCCTCGTCTCCATTATCAGTCATAATAATTTTACCATCTCTGTGCAAGTCTGCAAATTTCTTTCTTAAATCATAAGATTCTTAAATTCATCAAGTCTCTCTGTGCCTGGGTCCTCGTCACAAAACATGACATCACTGTTTTGTACGTTTTGACACAATTTAATCCCACATGTGTGAAAGAAAAGCAAAACACTTTTCTGAAAAGTCTGTAACAAAACCGTCAAATCTGATAAAGGTTATTTAAATTCTGCAAGAGAAGAGTGGATTGGAATAAAAAAAATACATATCCTAACCTTAATAACTGCGGGAGAATAATGAATGATGATCATAGTGAGTAAGAAGTAAACTGAGTGCATTTTTTGGACAGACATTCACTTTTAATGTGTTTGTATAATATAATACAGATACATAAATAAATACACTCCAAAAACAGAAGAGTCCTTGAAATGTACAAATGTACAAAATATTAATAACAAATTATAAAAATGGAGGCAACTTTGCCTACATTACAGTGTATACAATACAATATATATACATATCTATCTATCTATCTATATATACACACATATATACATATATAAATATATATATATAATTAATAGTCCAAATTGAATTTGCATTTCCATTAAATTAAAAAATTATTATTGACTTTACAAACCCCATGCTGTCCAACACCCTTGACCTTTTCTCTGACTGTTTTCTTTAAAACTGTTGCATCAAAACTTCTAATTCATCCCTATTTCATCGAGTTGTTGAGTATGTTTTTTAAAGGCACTTGTTGCATGTTGCACACATGCTGTTCTGCCACAGAAGCAGGACAACTGAAGCAATGCTGTGGTGCCACCTGCTGGCTAATTGCACTTCCATTTGTTTGTCACATTGAGAAAAAGCAGTTAAAATACTGATTAATTTTGTTATTATGTATTTAAATTTTCTAGTAGATATGAGAGTTAAAAACATCACTGCCATTTCTGTGCTATGATATACTCTGCATACTGTGTTTCTTTGACAGAAATTAACAGAAATAAAACTGCATTTGAAAAGAAGTGTAAATATTACTTTGAATGCAAGTTACTAATTATTTCCAACCACAATGTTTTGCTAAACATTTGAATACTTTTTTTTATTTTTTTATTTCTGGATAAATAAATTTAGTCCTTTATTTATCCAGGTTAAAAAAATCTCATTTAGATTAAAAATCTCATTTCCAAGAAAGACCTGGTCTTCTGCCCTCAGCTGAATGTCTCTATCCAGCTTATGCAGTGAGCTAAACATTAAATGGCTTCAGTAAACACTCAGGAGACCGCGTGGCATTCTTCAGAGCTTTACTGATCCTTATTTTCCTTTTTGTAAAACTGTAATAACAGAAACAGAATACAGTGTATTCACTCTCCATACAAATACACAAAGATTACATTAAATATTGTTGACTTATGTAAACAGTCACTACACAATCAAGAGATACAGAGATGTCAGGAGATACAGCTAACACCACATGCTGGTATGCTTCATGTTAGCAGGCTAAACAAAGGGCTAACAGCTAGCTTGTGCTAGTAATGTAACAAACTCGCTAAACACACAAGAAACTCATTACTTTGCTGAACAAGGTACTAATAAGTTGCAACAATAAACCGTTTTGCCACACTTACAGATTATGCCTTTTCAAGGGCGTCAGATGCAGGAATTTACAGAGACACAGCCAAATGGACCTTCCCTGTCGAGCGCTGGGAGAAAACCACTGCTTGCGCTCTAACATGGCGCTACCCTGTCAACCCACTAGATGGCAGGCTTTGCCCAGACAAGATCAGGAATAAACATATTTTCTGACATATTGCAACAGTTAATTACAGAACGAATGATTATGATCCGCCATATAACAAACTTATAAAAAACATACCTTAGGAATAACAGGAGGGACAGAATACCTGGCATCATGGCAACAAAAATCAAAATACATGTACCACACGAGTACATAAATCAAATCAAATCTCTTTTATTGTCACATCACATGTGCAGGTACATTGGTACAGCACATGTGAGTGAAATTCTTGTGTGCGAGCTTCACAAGCAACAGAGTTGTGCAAAACACAATAACATAAACAGGCAAAATATACGAATGGCTAAATCTGAAACTAATAAACATATGTACAATATATAGAATAGAATAGAATAGAATAGAATAGAATAGAATGCCTTTATTGTCACTATACAGTTGTACAATGAGATACAGAGCATCTCCTACTCAGTGTAAACATGCTGGGGGGGGTACAGTTCTGCAGCGCTATGTACATATGGACAGTATCAACATAGGGAAAAACACACACACACACACACACACACACACACACACACACATATATATATATATATATAAAAAACACCCAGCACGCCCCTGCGGGCGGTTTATCCTTCAAGCTCGGGTCCTCTACCAGAGGCCTGGGAGCTTGAGGGTCCTGCGCAGTATCTTAGCTGTTCCCAGGACTGCGCTCTTCTGGACAGAGATCTCCGATGTTGTTCCCGGGATCTGCTGGAGCCACTTGCCTAGCTTGGGAGTCACCACACCTAGTGCTCCGATTACCACGGGGACCACCGTTACCTTCACCCTCCACATCCTCTCGAGCTCTTCTCTGAGCCCTTGGTATTTCTCCAGCTTCTCGTGTTCCTTCTTCCTGATATTGCTGTCATTCGGAACCGCTACATCGATCACTACGGCCGTCTTCTTCTGTTTGTCTACCACCACTATGTCCGGTTGGTTAGCCACCACCATTTTGTCCGTCTGTATCTGGAAGTCCCACAGGATCTTAGCTCGGTCATTCTCCACCACCCTTGGGGGCATCTCCCATTTTGACCTCGGGACTTCCAGGTTATACTCGGCACAGATGTTCCTGTACACTATGCCGGCCACTTGGTTATGGCGTTCCATGTATGCCTTGCCTGCTAGCATCTTGCACCCTGCTGTTATGTGCTGGATTGTCTCTGGGGCATCTTTACACAGCCTGCACCTGGGGTCTTGCCTGGTGTGATAGACCCCAGCCTCTATGGATCTTGTACTCAGAGCTTGTTCTTGTGCTGCCATGATTAGTGCCTCTGTGCTGTCTTTCAGTCCAGCTTTGTCCAGCCACTGGTAGGATTTCTGGATATCAGCCACCTCCTCTATCTGCCGGTGGTACATACCGTGCAGGGGCCTGTCCTTCCATGATGGTTCCTCGTCTCCCTCCTCTTTCTTGGGTTTCTGCTGCCTGAGGTATTCACTGAGCACTCGGTCAGTTGGGGCCATCTTCCCAATGTATTCTTGGATGTTCGTTGTCTCATCCTGGACTGTGGTGCTGACACTCACCAGTCCCCGGCCCCCTTCCTTCCGCTTAGCGTACAGCCTCAGGGTGCTGGACTTGGGGTGAAACCCTCCATGCATGGTAAGGAGCTTTCTTGTCTTTATGTCAGTGGCTTCTATCTCCTCCTTTGGCCAGCCTATTACCCCAGCAGGGTACCTGATCACGGGCAGGGCGTACGTGTTGATGGCCCGGATCTTGTTCTTACCGTTCAGCTGACTCCTCAGGACTTGCCTGACCCTCTGCAGGTACTTGGTGGTTGCAGCTTTTCTAGCGGCCTCTTCATGGTTCCCATTTGCCTGCGGGATCCCCAGGTACTTGTAACTGTCCTCTATGTCTGCAATGTTGCCTTCTGGTAGTATATATATATATATATATATATATATATATATATATATATATATATATATATATATATATATATATATATATATATATATAATGTACAATATACAAGACGTAAGTAATATGTAATAAATAGTGTTATGTATATAGTTATTGCACATAGAATTGGTATTGCACAGTGGTGGTCCATAGAGGAAGTGGGAAGTGGGGGGCTGTGTTATCGGTGCATGTGTGAGTTCAGGGTGGTTATTGCTTTGGGGAAGAAACTGTTTTTGAGTCTGTGGGTTTTTGTGTTGATGCACCTGTAGCGCTTCCCTGAGGGAAGCAGGCTGAACATGTTGAAGCCAGGGTGGGAGCTGTCCTTGATAATGTTTGCTGCTCTGCTGAGGCATAAATGTCCATCAGGGAGGGGAGAGGGCAGCCGATGATCTTTTGTGCTGTCTTGACCACACTCTGAAGCCTCGCTCTATCTGCTTTGGTGCAGCTGCCGTACCATACCGTGATGCAGTAGGTTAGCAGGCTCTCAATGGACGAGCGGTAGAAGGTCAGCAGCAGGTTGGAGTTCAGCTTGTACTTCCTGAGGACTCTCAGGAAGTGCAGCCGCTGTTGGGCCTTCTTGATGACCGTTGAGATGTTTCCTGTCCAGGAGATGTCAGCAGAGATGAGGACACCAAGGAACCGGATGGTGTGGACCCTCTCCACACACTCCCCGTTGATGTAGAGGGGGCCAAGTCAGTGCTGTGTCTCCTGAAGTCAACAATGAGCTCTTTGGTTTTCTTAGTGTTCAGTGCCAGGTTGTTTTCTGAACACCATGCTGCCTGCTTCAGGACTTCCTCTCTGTACTCTGCCTCGTCTCCCTTCGAGATGAGTCCGACTACCGTGGTGTCATCAGCAAACTTGATGATGAGTGTTGTTGTGGGTCGAACTGCAGTCGTGGGTGTAGAGAGAATACAAGAGGGGGCTCAGCACACAGCCCTGTGGGGAGCCGGTGCTCAGTGTGCGAGTGGAGGAGAGATGAGGTCCGAGTCTTACAGTCTGGGGCCGGTTTGTGAGGAAATCCTTTATCCAGGCACATGTGAGAGGAGGGAGGCCAAGAGTGACCAGTTTGGTGATGAGGATGTCCGGGATGATTGTATTAAAGGCTGAGCTGTAGTCCACAAAGAGCATTCGGACGTAGCTTTGCCGCTGCTCTAGGTGACTCAGCACAGCGTGGAGGGCTGTAGCGATGGCGTCTTCTGTGGATCTGTTTGCACGGTATGCAAACTGGTGGGGGTTGAATTCTGGGGGGAGGTAATCCTTGATGTGCTGAAGGACTAGTCTCTCAAAGCATTTCATGATTACCGGTGTGAGGGCCACAGGGCAGTAATCATTCAGGCTGGAGATGGGAGACTTCTTCGGCACTGGGATGATTGTGGCTGATTTTAGACAGGATGGGATGGCTGCCTGATCCAGTGAGAGGTTGAAGAGTCTGGTGAAGATGAGGGTGAGCTTGTGTGCGCATGCTCTTAGCACCTTGCCAGGTACTCCATCTGGACCGGCTGCCTTCCTGGGGTTCACTGCTAGGAGGACACGTCTGACATCGTGCTCTGTTACAGTGAGTGGAGCGGTGCAGGAACCAGGTGAGGATGAGGATGGGAGCAGGGCTGAAGCAGATGAATGCTGCTGTTGTGGTGTTTCAAAGCGGACGAAGAAGCTGTTTATTTCCTCTGCCAGCTGCACACTCGGGTTTTCTGTTTTCGCAGTGCTGCCTCTGTGGTTGATGATGTCTTGCATTCCCTGCCACACCTCTCGTGTGTTGTTGCTGGACAGCTGGGACTCGATGTTCCTTTTGTGGTCTGACTTGGCTTTTTTAATCCCCCTTTTCAGGTCAGCTCGAGCAGCCCTGTACAGAGCTCTGTCACCTGACCTGAAGGCGGCATCGCGGGCTTTGAGGAGTGAGCGGACCTCGCTGGTCATCCAGAGTTTTTGGTTTGGGAAAACCCGAATGCTTTTGTCCACTGTCACATTTGCAGTACAGAACTTGATGTAGTCCAGTACTGATCCTGTGAATGTTTCTAGGTCCTGGTGTTCAAATATGTCCCAGTCTGTCTCTGTGAAGCAGTCCTGTAGTTTGGAGAGAGCATTTTCCAGCCAGGTTGTAACAGTCTTTGTGGTGGGCCTGGCACTGCGCCTGAGGGGGGTGGGGAGAGCATATAATAGTATATGCAAAAAAAATAATTTCTGGATGTGTATACTAAATGTTTTCCTACGTGTGTGTGTGTGTGTGTGTGTGTATACACATATTTTACAGATTAAATAGAGTCAATAAATAAAATATATAAAAATATACAGAGTTGAGACATGTGCAAAACAGTGGCGTTACTGTACAGTGTGGAGTGCATAATGTTAAAGTTCCAGTAGTGAAGCTGAGGTGTCTATGACGTGTTCAGCAGTCTGATGGCCTGATGGAAGAAGCTGTCTCTCAGTCTGCTGGTACGGGACCGGATGCTGCAGAACCTCCTTCCTGACAGAAGTAGTCTGAACAGTTTATGGCTGGGGTGACTGGAGTCCTTGATGATCCTCCCCGCTTTCCTCAGGCACCGCTTCCTGTAGATGTCTTGGAGGGAGGGAAGCTCACCTCCAATTATCCGTTCAGAGCACTGCACTACTCGCTGGAGAGCTTTGCAGTTGTAGGCGGTGCTGTTGCCATACCAGGTGGTGATGCATCCAGTGAGGATGCTCTCAATGGCACAGTGATAGAAGGTCCTGAGGATGCGGGGGCTCATGCCGAATCTTTTCAGTCTCCTGAGAAAGAAGAGGCGCTGCTGCGCCTTCTTCACTGTTTTGTTTGTGTGTACTGACCACATAAGATCCTCAGCCAGGTGTACTCCAAGGAACCGGAAGCTGCTCACTCTCTCCACAGCAGCGCCGTTGATGGTGATGGGGGTGTGTACTTCTCTGCACCTCCGGAAGTCCACTATCAACTCCTTTGTCTTTGCGACGTTGAGGGTGAGATGGTTGTCTTGACACCAGTGGGTCAGGGCGCTGACCTCCTCCCTGTAGGCCGTCTCATCACCGTTGGTGATAAGACCCACCACTGTAGTGTCGTCTGCAAACTTCACAATGATGTTGGAGTTGTTAGTGGCCGTGCAGTCGTAGGTGTAGAGTGAGTACAGGAGAGGGCTCAGTACACACCCCTGTGGAGCACCAGTGTTCAGTGTGATGGGGGATTCAATTCAATTCAATTCAATTCAATTCAATTTTATTTATATAGCGCCAAATCACAACAAAAGTCGCCTCAAGGCGCTTCATAGATACAGAGAAAAACCCAACAATCATATGACCCCCTATGAGCAAGCACTTTGGCGACAGTGGGAAGGAAAAACTCCCTTTTAACAGGAAGAAACCTCCGGCAGAACCAGGCTCAGGGAGGGGCGGCCATCTGCTGCGACCGGTTGGGGTGAGAGAAGGAAGACAGGATAAAGACATGCTGTGGAAGAGAGACAGAGGTTAATAACAGATATGATTCAATGCAGAGAGGTCTATTAATACATAGTGAGTGAGAAAGGTGACTGGAAAGGAAAAACTCAATGCATCATGGGAATCCCCCGGCAGCCTACATCTATTGCAGCATAAAAGGGAGGATTCAGGGTCACCTGGTCCAGCCCTAACTATATGCTTTAGAAAAAAGGAAAGTTTTAAGCCTAATCTTAAAAGTAGAGATAGTGTCTGTCTCCCGAATCCAAACTGGAAGCTGGTTCCACAGAAGAGGGGCCTGAAAACTGAAGGCTCTCCCTCCCATTCTACTTTTAAATACTCTAGGAACAACAAGTAGGCCTGCAGAGCGAGAGCGGAGCGCTCTAATAGGGTGATATGGTACTACAAGGTCATTAAGATAAGATGGGGCCTGATTATTTAAGACCTTGTATGTGAGGAGCAGGATTTTGAATTCAATTCTGGATTTAACAGGAAGCCAATGAAGGGAAGCCAAAACAGGAGAAATATGCTCTCTCTTTCTAGTCCCTGTCAGGACTCTTGCTGCAGCATTTTGGATTAGCTGAAGGCTTTTCAGTGAGTTTTTTGGACATCCTGATAATAATGAATTACAGTAGTCCAGCCTGGAAGTAATAAATGCATGAACTAGTTTTTCAGCGTCACTCTGAGACAGGATATTTCTAATTTTAGAGATGTTGCGCAAATGGAAGAAAGCAGTCTTACATATTTGTTTAATATGTGCGTTGAAGGACATGTCCTGGTCAAAAATGACTCCAAGGTTCCTCACCGCGTTACTGGAGGCCAAGGTAATGCCATCCAGAGTAAGAATCTGATTAGATACCATATTTCTAAGATTTTCAGGGCCGAGTACAATAACCTCAGTTTTATCTGAATTAAGAAGCAGAAAGTTAGCGGCCATCCAGGTCTTTATGTCTTTAAGACATTCCTGCAGTTTAACTAATTGGTGTGTGTTATCTGGCTTCATGGACAGATAGAGCTGGGTGTCATCTGCATAGCAGTGAAAATGTATGCTATGTCTTCTAATGATACTGCCTAAGGGAAGCATGTATAATGTAAACAGAATTGGTCCTAGCACTGAACCCTGTGGAACTCCATAATTAACCTCAGTGTGTGAAGAGGACTCTCCATTTACATGCACGAATTGGAGTCTATTAGATAGATATGATACAAACCACTGCAGCGCAGTACTTGTAATACCTACAGCATGTTCTAATCGCTCTAATAGGATATTATGATCAACAGTATCGAACGCTGCACTGAGGTCTAGCAGGACAAGCACAGAGATGAGTCCACTGTCAGAGGCCATAAGAAGATCATTTGTAACCTTCACTAAAGCTGTTTCTGGGATGAGGTGATGCTGCCCAGTCTGACTACTTGGCGTCTGTCAGACAGGAAGCTAAGGATCCAGCTGCAGAGGGAGCTGCTCAGTCCTAGATCCTGCAGTTTCCTGTCCAGCTTCGAGGGAACGATGGTATTGAATGCTGAGCTGTAATCTACAAACAGCATTCTCACATACGTGTGTCTCTTCTCCAGGTGTGACAGGGCAGTGTGTAGTGTCAGGGCTATGGCATCATCAGTGGACCTGTTGTGGCGGTATGCGAACTGTAGAGGGTCCAGTGAGTCGGGTAGTGCAGAGCAGATGAAGTCCCTGACCAGCTTCTCGAAGCATTTGCTTACGATGGGGGTCAGGGCTACAGGTCGCCAGTCGTTCAATGAGAAGATGGTGGAGGATTTGGGTACAGGGACGACGGTGGCCATTTTGAAGCAGGCTGGGACTACAGACAGAGAGAGGGAAAGGTTGAAGATGTGTGTGAACACTCCAGCCACCTGAGCCGCGCATGACTTGAGGACGCGGCCGGGAATCCCGTCCGGACCAGTAGCTTTGCGTGCGTTCACCTTCCTGAAGCACCTCCGCACATCCTCCTCAGACACAGTGTGCGCACTGACGTCATCCGCGGTGCGCACACTGTCCGGTCTCATGGTGTTCGCTGTGTCGAATCTAGCGTAGAATACGTTTAGATCCTCACACAGAGAGGCCGTGGTCTGCGGTGTGCTGGTTTTCCCTCTAAAGTCTGTGATCGTGTTTAGTCCCTGCCACATACTCCGAGGGTTGTCAAACTGTTGCTCCACCCTGTCCCTGTACTCACGTTTGGCTGCTTTGATCGTCTTCCGGAGTTGGTAATGTGCGTGTTTGTAGTCCGATGTGTTTGCGGAGGCAAAGGCGGTGCTCCGTGCCGCCACTGCCGCGCGAACATCTCCGTTAATCCAGGGTTTTTGATTTGGGAAGGATTTGACTGTTCTGGATGGGACGACATCTTCCATGCATTTCCTGATAAATCCACAGACTGAGTCTGTGTACTCATCAATGTCTCTGGCAGCCACGTGAAACATTTCCCAGTCCGCGTGATCAAAACAGTCCCGCAGCGCAGACTCCGATTGGTCCGTCCAACAGTGCACCGCCCTCCGGGTTGGAGCTTCCTGTTTCAGCTTCTGCCTGTAGGCGGGCAGGAGCAGGATGGAGCGGTGATCTGATTGGCCAAATGGGGCGCGGGGGAGGGCTTTGTATGGATCCCGGAAAGAGGTGTAGCAGTGGTCGAGTAGCCGATTTCCACGAGTGTTAAAGTGGATGTGTTGGTGGAGTTTGGGTGAGACTTTCTTCAGGTTTCCCTTATTAAAGTCTCCGGCTGTGATAAACGCTGCCTCTGGGTGTGCGGTTTCCTCGCTGCTGATCGCGCTGTACAGTTCCCTGAGTGCTCGGTCAGTGTCGGCTTGTGGGGGAATGTAAACAGCCGTAATAATCACTGCTGTAAATTCCCTCGGTAGCCAGAATGGCCGGCACTTAATCATCAGGTACTCCAGGTCCGGTGAGCAGAAGGATTTGACCGGGTGCACGTTCGCATAATCACACCAGCTGTTGTTGATCATGAAACACACACCACCGCCTCTGCTTTTCCCAGTAAGATCCTGTGACCTGTCCGCGCGATGCACAGAGAACCCCAGTAGTTGTATTGCGGAGTCCGGTACCTTGTCCGATAGCCAGGTTTCTGTGAGGCAGATCACGCAGCAGTCCCGCATCTCTCGCTGGAATGAGATCCGTGCCCGAAGCTCGCACAGCTTGTTCTCCAGAGACTGCACATTAGCCAGTAATAAACTGGGTAACGGTGGTCTGTTAGTGCGCCGTCTCAGTCGAACCAGAACGCCAGATCTTCTCCCTCTGCGTCGGCGTTTGCGGCCTCCAGGGCCAGAGAACAAAGGCGTCTCAGGTGAGATGAATGGGGGGGGGGGGTCTGCAAACGGAGCGACCGTGTTGCAAAACTTGAACTCCGGAAAGTTATAAGAAAGACCGTCTTTTATGTCCAGTAAGGTTTGTCGGTCGTACACAAGGAGACATGTGCTACTCGCGAAAAAATGAAGGAAAAGTAAAATTAAACACAGAAAACAGCTGTTGCTTGGGGGAGCTCGCGACGAGGCTGCCATACTAGGCGCCATCTTGAAATCATTTTAAAAAAATACAACAAATTTATAGATGAGGTCACACAAAAGACTTAACTAATAATAAGTAACTGCCCGAGTTACATTATGAAATCGTAGTTATAAAACCTCTTTAGCATACTCACAACTAGCTCATTTTATAATCTGCAAATGTATCGATGCACATTGAAATAGTTTATGAATCAATTATTTAGACTTTTTAAATAACGCTACACTCTTAGAAACGCTGTATTAAAAATGCCCCAATCAGTAACCCAACGCTGGGTCAAATACGGACCGAGCCAACGCTGGGTTGTTTCAACTTAACAGGGTTGGTTTACTGGTTTCACCAAGCACACTGGGTTAGGATAACTATCCAGAAATTGGGTTAAATTGACCAATGTTTGAAGTTGAGGTTACCAAACTTTGGGTTGAAAGTCAGAACCCATGGGTTATATTACCATTAATGTTTGGGTTTCTACTTGCTATAAAATTCAGCATATAATAACTAGATTCAAAACATAATAAAATAAAAAATATTTTTATTGCTGTATGATATACAGAACATATTACATAGAACAAGTTTTTAGAACAAATTAAATGTGAAAACTCTTAACTTTAAAAGAAAAACTGATGAATTGATGATTATCTCAGGACTTAACATACATCAACACTTTGGAAAAGTGCCAGAGGGAATCTCCCTCTCACATTATTTCATGCACCTTTATGAGCAACATTTTACGCTTCCATCGTAGCTAAAAGAGCCCTCATTCATTTGACCATATTTGGTTCATGTCCTGGGATTCATCTATTCCTGGTATAGATGACAGTGCGAAGGGATTCCTGAACTTGGGCCATGACTTCGGGTAACTTTCATCAAAAACTGTCACGGTCAGCGAGGAGAGCTGTGTGGAATTTATTAAAGGACCCAAGATTCAGGCATAAGTGATGCGAGTGGGCTTTTTATTGAGGAGGAATATAAACAGAAAGGGCAAAGGTGTGGATGGAAACTAAGCTAAACCTAAACTGGAGAATGCTAACAAAATACAGACCTGAAATGGCAAAGCAGGTAGATGACACAGACTGAAACAGATAATGACGACAGAGGGCCATAACGCAGATGAGCCAGCAACAGGCAGGAGAACACACAGGGCTTAAATACACACAGCAGTAATCAAGGGATGAGCGACAGGAGGGGAACACACCTGGGAGAAATCACAGCTGACGGGATGGGGGAAACATAAACTGAGACAGAGACCTTCAGAATAAAACAGGAAACTCACAGACACAGAGAACCAGACAAGACACTGAACTAAACAGACAGATTCACAAGCAGACAGTGTGACACCATAGACAGAGGGAACTCAGAGAAGTGGGAGCAGGCAGGTATAGAACAAAAACCCTAACAAATGGCAAACCTTAACAAAAGATATAACAGAATAAACAAGCACATAGAATAAAATAAAGAACACAAAACACTGAGTCGTCAGACTCAGGACCATGACAAAAACAAAAAATGCTTTGAAGCAGCCATCAACAGACCTTAGATTGCTGCAAAAAACAGAAACAAACCAGGCAAGATCAACATTTTCTTGGGGTTCCTTTGGTGCTTAATTCTTCTTCCTGACAGAACGAAGCCTTCTCCTGACATTGCATAGACACCACTTCAGAAATCCAGTTGCTGACCTATGAGTTCTGTAAGGGCTAACCACACATCCTGTAATTTTTAAGCAAAAGAAAAGGGTCGGTAAAGTAAGATTTAAAAGATTATTTGCAGTTGTTTGGTTAATGTCAAGTTGTCTGTAATCCTGGAGCGGTGAGTTCCAACACTATGCCTGACATTTGCTCAGAGAGGACAAAACAACAACGAAGCACACCAGTCTGTGGTTGTGAATTGTTAGAAGATGGACTAAGCCAAGGTCAAGTATCATGTTTCACACACTTTATACTGTCACAGGGTTGTACAAACCTTTTTGCCAACTTCGCAATAGATTTAAACAAATGTTACTATTCATGCATCTATAATGTGCAAATGACTGAAGAAGTAACTTGGATGAGTGATATATAATGTGCATATATGTTTTAAAGATATGGAAATTATTTATTTTTATAATCACAATGACACTCGGTATACTGTTTGAAAAACTGACCAGTATTCAGGTTTTTAAATTGTTTTTGTGTGTATCCATTGAAGTATAGATACTTAAATATCCTGTGCCACGGCAGTCCTTTAAACATGGAAGCTGAAGTACTATTGATGATGCCATTATTGCCTTTATTCCTGAAGGTGGGCTGCAAGCAAAAACAGTTCCATTTAATAAAACTGGATAAACAAAAACTTTACTTTGCTGTAGATTTCTTGTAAAATAAACAAATACGAAGAGCAGAAGTTTTGGAGAAAAAGAAATAAAACATTTTTGACTGATCCTCTGTTTTGTCTGAAGGTTCTCAGTCGTCCAGGTCATCGTAGTCTAAGGATCTTGGAAAGAAAAGCGTCTGGACTTCTTTAAGTTGCTTGAAGACGTTTCACCTCTCATCCGAGAAGCTTCTTCAGTTCTAAGGTCAAATGGTGGAGAGTCCCAGATTTAAACCCAGTGGGAGTTTCCCCCCAAGGACGGACAAAAGGACCCCCTGATGATCCTCTATCTAATCACATGAGCCAAGGTGTGAAAGTGGGTGTGGTTCACAAACAGCCAGAGTTTCGGGTGAGCTCATTGTGAAACCTGGCCCCACCCTATCATGTGATATCCTGAGGTCAGATGGCCCAGGATGTGAGTGGGCGTTAAGGCGTCTGGGGAGGGAACTCAAAACTGGATTATAGATGGCAGACAGTTGGTGTCGTAAACCCCCGCCTCTGTTCAAAGATGGTCGCTCACAGTGGACATAGATGGCTTCTTTCACTCCTCTTTCAAACCAGCCACATAGAGATCTATAACATTTCCCATGTTTACGTAGCAGTATTGCAATGTTGGCAAAGAGAGGAAGTGACATAAGATTTGAGCATGTGTGGTACCGATTGGGTTTCCGGTACGGATCGGGTAGCGACAGCTAATAATTAAATGATGGTAAAATAAACTTTATATTAATTCCCATTAATGCTAATATGGAAGCTAACACTGAGCTAAGGCTAAAGCTAATGTTCCAAGATGGCGACTGTAAACAAAATAGTTACTATGGACACAAGATGGCGGATTTCAAAATGGCGGTTCATGGACACAAAAGTGGTTACCCTGGACACCAGCAAGGAGTATGATGGGAACCAGGAAATCAGACCAGGTGGAGCACATGGAGCACATGGGCTGTATCCCAATTCAGGGTCTGCAGCCTTAACGGTCCTCAAGGTCAGCGTACTCAAAGACCGCTAAGGCTGGAAGTGCGAGGCTTGTAGGCTTGTGAAATGGGACTAGGGTCTAGCCTTCGTCACGCTGCCCAGGTTGCTTAGCAACCATGATACTGTAAGGCAGTGACTGGAATTTGTCACAGTCTGGCGAGAGCAGACTGTATGTATTGTGAAGAGTGGACCCAAAATGCAGACACCAAGGAACTTGGATCAAAACTTGAGTAACAAAAAGCGAGCCGTTTAATGAGGCTGGCAGAAAAGGTACAAATAACGGGCAAGGCAAACAGAAATAAAACTAACATTAACCTAAACTGGGAGAACTAAACAAACAACATGGAAAAACCTGGACATGAAACCTAGAAACATGGCATGGAGAACATGGCGTGAACAACAGACGACCTGACCATCACACACTGAAAACAGAGGACTTAAATACACAGGAGGTGATTAGGGGAAGTGGAGACACATGAGGAAACAGCTGGCACACATGAACATAATGACGTCACAGTGGGAGAGTAAAACTGAACATGATGAACACAGAACACCAGACCTCTTCACAATAAAACAGGAAACATAATGAGACATAGACATGACAACCCGAACTTGACAACGTAAGACACAGACATGAAACGCATGAAGAGCAGGGGAGATTTAACATGGTTGGAAACACGAGGGGAAAATAATAACTAGAAACACTTAGACATAATAATACAAACTTGATAACAAATGACACGCAGCATGAAACACGAAGGTTGAGGGGAAACTTAAATACAGGGGAAGAAAACACAAGGAGTCTAATAACCAAATGAACTTAGATAACCTAATGAACAAAATAAACTCAAACTTAAAACGCTGGGTCAAAAGACCCAGGATCATGACAGAGCCCCCCCTTCAAGGGCGGATTCCAGACGCCCAAAACCATGAACAAAGAAAAGAAGCAGCAAGAAAACAAACATGAAACAAAATCAACACAACCCACCCAGGGCGGGCGGCGGGGGTCCAGGATGGAGGGCCAGAAACAAAACAAAGAAACCGAAGCACTCAGTCCAAACACAAGGGCTTAAGAGTCCGAGACCCTGTTTCAGGAGGGCGACCATGATCTTGGCAGAAAAGGAGTTCATGGCACAGTAGTTCAGGTGGCCGACCTGGAGGCCGATGGCACAGTAGTCCATAGTTCAAGGGTTCAGGGGGCCGGCCATGTGGAAGGCGGCAGTGGAGAAGCAAGCATGGCTGGCCACACTCGGGTGGCTTGGCTGGCGGCCGGCGGCAGTGTGGACGTGGACGAGACCCGTCGGGTGGCTTGGCTGGCGGGACGAGCAGAGGCGTGGCGTCGACCACTGGCTGGGTCGTGGCAGGCGAGACGAGCACAGGCGTGGCTGAACCTCCAGCTGGCGCAACAGGACCAGGCGTAGCAGAAGCACAGGCAGAGGCCGAAGACTCTGACGAGGCCGAAGACTCTGACGAGGCCGAAGACTCTGACGAGGCCGAAGACTCTGACGAGGCCGAAGACTCTGACGAGGCCGAAGACTCTGACGAGGCCGAAGACTCTGACGAGGCCGAAGACTCTGACGAGGCCGAAGACTCTGACGGGGGCGAAGACTCTGACGGGGGCGAAGACTCTGACGGGGGCGAAGACTCTGACGGGGGCGAAGACTCTGACGGGGGCGAAGACTCTGACGAGGCCGGGCCAGACGGGGGCGAAGACTCTGACGAGGCCGGGCCAGACGGGGGCGAAGACTCTGACGAGGCCGGGCCAGACGGGGGCGAAGACTCTGACGAGGCCGGGCCAGACGGGGGCGAAGACTCTGACGAGGCCGGGCCAGACGGGGGCGAAGACTCTGACGAGGCCGGGCCAGACGGGGGCGAAGACTCTGACGAGGCCGGGCCAGACGGGGGCGAAGACTCTGACGAGGCCGGGCCAGACGGGGGCGAAGACTCTGACGAGGCCGGGCCAGACGGGGGCGAAGACTCTGAGGCTGAAGCCGGAGCCGGACCAGGTGGAGCAGGAGCAGCTGATGCAGAGGCCGGACTGGGCGAGGATGAAGGCTCTGAGGCTGCGGCTGACGAAGCACAGGCTGGAGCTGCGGCTGACGAAGCACAGGCTGGAGCTGCGGCTGACGAAGCACAGGCTGGAGCTGCGGCTGACGAAGCAGAGGCAGAACCAGGTGACAGTGAGGCAGCCACAGGTGGTGAAGCAGAAGGTGGCCAGACGGACTCCTCAGGCCCTCCAGCTGACGAAGCACGGTGCTGGACGGGCTCCTCGGGCCCGCCAGCTGACGTGGCGTGGTGCTGGACGGGCTCCTCGGGCCCCCCAGCTGACGTGGCATGAGGCTGGACGGGCTCCTCGGGCCCTCCAGCTGACGCTGAAATAGGCTGCACAAACTCCAACTCAGCCCCTGGCTCCAACCTGGCCTGGCTCTCGGTCCCACAGTGGCTTAGCTGAGCCTCATGGCTAGCACTTCCAGTGCAAAATGTCTTATAATTAGGCTTCTTGGAAGCAAAGTTCATAGCATGATCAATACACTGGGATGCTAGGTAGTTGTGCAGAGGGATAAGATATTCCGTGGAAGACTTGGCTGGTGATTTTTCAGTCTTAGTCATTTCATAAACATGCCCATGAACCTTTAAGGCAGTGTTTGTTCCAATATTGTCCTTAGAAAAAACGCGTGGATTCAGGATACAATCACCCACCTCATGTTGCTGTGAGCCGTGGTGACGACCTGGACGCCGCCTCCTCCTGGAAGCGGTGGTTGTGGAGGCCGGCGCCGCTACAGCTGAGGTGAATGTAGCACTGGAAGCAGCCACCGGTTGAGGTGAGGGAAACGCAGCACTTCTCTGCTGCAGTGGCGACATGGACATGGAGACAGGTGAGAGACTGAATAAGCCGACTCTTACTCCTGTAGCCGGTGAAGGAAGAGCTGCATCACCGCAGGGCTGGTGTGATTCAGCCTGCACACTGGGCACCTGCTCAGACGATGATGGTGAGGCAGAGGAGATCGTGGCTGTAGCAAACTTCTTTAAATCTGCAGGCAGGCAGTCCATAAAACCTGGGTTAGCCGTGGCTATCCGGGTCAACTGAGCCCGAATAGCCTCCTTCTCCTCCCCCTGCTTCTCTGCACAGGAGATAATCCAAAGTCCACGAAGCTGTGTAACACGAATCTTGAATTCAAAAAAGTCACTGAAATAAATGTCCGCTGGGTCCAGCATGGTCAGGTCGTTCTGTCACAGTCTGGCGAGAGCAGACTGTATGTATTGTGAAGAGTGGACCCAAAATGCAGACACCAAGGAACTTGGATCAAAACTTGAGTAACAAAAAGCGAGCCGTTTAATGAGGCTGGCAGAAAAGGTACAAATAACGGGCAAGGCAAACAGAAATAAAACTAACATTAACCTAAACTGGGAGAACTAAACAAACAACATGGAAAAACCTGGACATGAAACCTAGAAACATGGCATGGAGAACATGGCGTGAACAACAGACGACCTGACCATCACACACTGAAAACAGAGGACTTAAATACACAGGAGGTGATTAGGGGAAGTGGAGACACATGAGGAAACAGCTGGCACACATGAACATAATGACGTCACAGTGGGAGAGTAAAACTGAACATGATGAACACAGAACACCAGACCTCTTCACAATAAAACAGGAAACATAATGAGACATAGACATGACAACCCGAACTTGACAACGTAAGACACAGACATGAAACGCATGAAGAGCAGGGGAGATTTAACATGGTTGGAAACACGAGGGGAAAATAATAACTAGAAACACTTAGACATAATAATACAAACTTGATAACAAATGACACGCAGCATGAAACACGAAGGTTGAGGGGAAACTTAAATACAGGGGAAGAAAACACAAGGAGTCTAATAACCAAATGAACTTAGATAACCTAATGAACAAAATAAACTCAAACTTAAAACGCTGGGTCAAAAGACCCAGGATCATGACAGGAATTAGTCACAAGGTGTCGCTGTTGAGCTGCATATGTATGGTAGATCTAAGCAATTTTGACTATTTGTCCTCTGTAGGACACAGTAGTTCAGATTTCTCGTTCGCGCGGGCGCCATCTTGGTTCAGTGTTTACTGTGATTTGCAAAGGTAAGCACTGTCAGTGGTGTACTGCATTGGTTTTTTGTTTAAAAATAAGTGTTCCACTGTATAAAATAGCGGTTTGTCATTTAAGCCGAGCATATATTTTGTATATTGAGAGGTTCATGTATTGCCTGAAGAGAGTATGAGCAGTTTGTGTGCATGTTTCATTTGGTAATATCTGCCGCAATTTCGGGCTACATTCCCGCTAGTTAGCAGAGCACCCATTCGGGCAAAGTAATGCAAGATGAAGCATTAGCTTTTCAGCTACAGTTTGCTGGTAATCCTGCTATGTTAGTTTTGTGTCATACTCATTCCTGAGACCAAGGAATTTTGTAAGGACATGATTATTTTTGCTTAATGTGTTTTTTATATATTTGTTGTTGGCTTTTACTATGTTGATAAACACGCAGTGTTTACTGTGATTTGCAAAGGGACAGCAGCAGAGTTGGAGTGGTGTTTGCCCCGGCATCTGAATAAACGGCGCGGTCCGAGCCACAAATTGAACACCTGTGTCTGACTGGTCTCTCTACTGTGCACCCCAATCCAACACAAACTTACACAACGCAGAGTCCGGGGTGTAGGGAGGCCCCTGCACTGGTTGGGTTACAATACCAACCGCTGGAAACGTTTCATACAGCTTTGTTTGACAGAAATGAAGGAGAACATATTTTGTACATTTGTTTCTACATGAGCTTTGTGTGATTTGATAAATATCTGAGTCTGAGACCACATGTCAGGGCTCTGTGTGCGGGCAGGCGGAGATGAGGATCCAAACGCAGGACTCAGACACTAACGTGAAACTCAAAAACCTCAGCTTTATTGCTGGTACGAAAACAAAACATGAAGTGACCACAGAAACCGGAGAACAGGAACACACAGGCATAATCTGAGGGTACGACGCGACACCGAGCATGGGAAAACACAGGGCTTAAATACACAGGGTAGTAATGAGGGAATGGGCCAGAGAAGGGAGACACAGCTGGGGGAGATCAGGGCTAACGAGACGGGGGAGCTAAGCTGCACACACTAACATAAGACAAAGACTTTCACAATAAGACAGGAAACAAGATGCAGACATGACACTGAGAGACAGACTAGACACTGAACAGAAACTGCAATACACATGAGAACCCAAAACCTAAGAACTGATCCCTCACCAAGAATAACAGAAACAGATCCATAATGATAATAATAAACAAAGCACCAGAACATCAGAAAACAATCCATAATGCAAAATAAACCAAAACATAATAAACTCAAAATACTGGGTCCAACGGACCCAGAACCGTGACACCACAGGACTGTAAAACATGATTGTTGGGCTTCATTTCTGTACTGAACAGTCATTTAAGATTAGCTAGTAAATAACATGTCTGTGAAGGTTCTCAGTCATCCAGGTCATCGTAGTCAAAGGAGCTTGCAAAGAAAAGCGTCTGGACTTCTTTAAGTTACTTGAAGACGTTTCACCTCTCATCCGAGAAGCTTCTTCAGTTCTAAGGTCAAATGGTGGAGAGTCCCAGATATAAACCTAGTGGGAGTAACCCCCACAGAGGGACAAAAGGACCCCCTGATGATCCTCTAATCGCCTGAGCCAGGGTGTGAAACTGGGTGTGGGTCCCAATCAGCCAGAGTTTCGGGTGAGTTCATTGTGAAACCTGGCCCCACCTTATCATGCAAATTCCTGAGATCAGACGGACTTTACGGACTTCCTAAAATCCACAAGGAAGCTGTCCCACTCATACCCATAGTCAGTAGCATAAACTCAGCCACTTATAACATTGCTAAACACCTTGCTACCATCCTTGCTCCTCTTGTGGGGAGCACCCCACACCACATCAAGAACTCCACCGACTTCACTGACAAGGTCCAGAAACTTGCCCTGGATCCAGATGAAACCATGGTGTCCTTTGATGTAGTCTCTCTCTTCACTTGCATACCCACCACGGAGGCCGTGGAGACGGTCAGAAAATGACTACAAGAAGACAGCTCCTTGGAGGACAGGACCAACTTCACACCCGATCAGATTTGCACACTGTTAGACCTCTGCCTCACCACTACATATTTCAAATACAACGAAGGCTTCTACAGACAAAAACATGGCTGTGCCATGGGCTCCCCCGTGTCACCTATTGTAGCCAACCTTTACATGGAGGAAGTGGAAAGGAAGGCTCTTGGCTCTTTCAAAGGAAGAGTACCCAGCCACTGGTACAGATATGTAGACGACACCTGGGTCAAAATCAAGACACAAGAAGTGGAATCCTTCACTGCACACATTAACTCTGTGGATAAAAACATCAAGTTCACCAGGGAAGACACAAAGGACAACTGTTCGCCTTTCCTGGACTGCGCTGTGCACATTGAAGAGAACGGCAACCTCAACATCGAAGTTTACCGGAAGCCCACACACACGGACCAGTACCTCCTCTTTGACTCCCATCACCCTTTGGAACACAAACTTGGAGTAATCAGGACCCTACACCACCGGGCAGAACATGTTCCCTCTAAGCCTGAAGGAAAAAAGAAGGAACACACACATGTAAAGGAAGCACTCAAAACGTGCGGCTATCCTAAATGGGCGTTCTTAAAGTCAGCAAAGAGGCACAGAAAAGAAGACCAGACACCAGCGAGGGAGGATAAGAAGGACAGACGCAACAACATTGTCATCCCCTATGTAGCCGGTGTATCAGAGAAACTCAGGAGAGTTTTCTCCAAGCAAGACATCCCGGTGTATTTCAGACCCAGCAACACGCTCAGACAGAAACTGGTTCACCCGAAAGACAAAACGCCAAAACACAAACTTAACAATGTGGTGTATGCTGTACAGTGCAGCGAGGAATGCTCAGACCTCTACATTGGAGAGACCAAACAGCCACTTCACAAGCGCATGGCACAACACAGAAGAGCCACCTCCACAGGACAAGACTCAGCAGTCCATCTGCATCTTAAGGATAAAGGACACTCTTTCGAGGATGCCAATGTTCACATTTTGGACAGAGAGGACAGATGGTTTGAAAGAGGAGTGAAAGAAGCCATCTATGTCCACTGTGAGCGACCATCTTTGAACAGAGGCGGGGTTTACGACACCAACTCTCTGCTATCTATAAACCAGTTTTGAGATCCCTCCCCAGACGCCTTAACGCCCACTCACATCCTGGGCCATCTGATCTCAGGAAACCCCATGATAAGGTGGGGCCAGGTTTCACAATGAACCCACCCGAAACTCTGGCTGATTGGGACCCACACCCACTTTCACACCTTGGCTCAGGCGATTAGAGGATCATCAGGGGTCCTTTTGTCCCTCTGTGGGGGGTCACTCCCACTAGGTTTATATCTGGGACTCTCCACCATTTGACCTTAGAACTGAAGAAGCTTCTCGGATGAGAGGTGAAACGTCTTTAAGTAACTTAAGGAAGTCCAGATGCTTTTCTTTGCAAGCTCCTTTGACATTTGACCACAAGCAATCTTTTCTGGTTTGACGCCGTCTTTGTAGCCAGAAACCAGCTCTCTCCTCGGCTTCCTCCACTACACGCTTCCCCCACGCCAGTCTCCTCCGTCACTATAAAGGGGAGAGTCATGAGCTCCATCACCCTCACCTGTGCCGTCCAACGTCCCGCCACCAGCCTCCACTGCAGCAGGCCAGAGACCACTCCCCTGCCACAATAAGTACAAGTATATCCTTGCTGTACCCTTAATGCTAAATATGCTAAATTAACCGCTGCCTTTGCCCCTTTGGGATTATTCTTATGTCACTGGGATGTTGACCTTTGACCTTCACATTAGAGAGATGGGCAGACATAATTAGTGTATGAATTTTAAAGTAACAGGTAATAAAGAGAGTGTAGCAAATGTAGTCAGGTTTATTACTCTGTATCACACATGAGTGCCCGAGGGAGGCGGGGCTGACTGGGGAGACACAGGAAACAGAGAGACAGGGCTGACTCGACATGAAACGATGAAACGTGGGACACGGGAACAGAAACTAAACACAGGCTGAAATGAACACTGAGGGAGGGAGAACTAAGATTACTGAGAGCCTGATAAATAAGAAGAACAAAAACCAAGAAAAACAAGAGTCAAAGAAAACCAAAAACACAAAGCATTGGGCCAGGACCCACTGCTGTGACATTTATATGTGATAAAAACATTAAAAACTGCTCAGATGTTGAAATCTTTCTACGTATACTTTAGGTTCAGCTCTGCAGCCTGGCATTTGGTTAAGCATGATTCAAACATTTTATTTTGTTTAACTGGTTTTTAATTATAGTTACTTTTTGTGAACATTTGTTGCAGCATTTAAAAATACATCATTTATTTTCAAACTTTTATTTGACTTAGAGCATCATATTTGACCAACGTAAATGTTTTAATTTCATATAAAATAACTGAAGCAGTGAACTAAATATCTGAAATCTTTCCTTCCTTAAAAGTTATAATCCTACTTAAGTTATAGTGCAAACGCTTAAGCAACAAATATACTTGATGCTAATTAATTCATATTTCCCTTTGATGTTGCAACTATGCGGTCACTTCTGTCTTTAAACAAAATAATATTTTCCAGTTACAGAAATCATAAAGTCCAAACTAAAGTGCTACTGTTGCTATATGCATTTTATATAAATCATGGATGATGGTCCTGACATGAAGGAAGAGAAAGTTACAGGTTGCATCCTTTGACTTTGTCTCCGTGCCTTTGGGCGATTTTCAGAAGGACAGATGTTTCTGTTCAATTCTTAAATCAATTTTTTCAAACACAAACACTATTTTAAAGCTTCTAGAGAGTAAAATATTAATGACAATTATAATAACAATAATAAAAACAAAAGCTCTCAGATCCATCAAACCAAGCAGCAGAAAGAACAATAACTGAAGAGAAAACTTTAACCTTGTAGACTTCATTATGTTCCAGTTGCTCTACAGACGCTGTGACCTCGAACTTAAGCAGGTCGTAACGTATGTGCAGCTCAATAACTTCATAATCAGACCCTGTGGTATTTAGGCAGCAGAACAACTAAGAATAACAACTACAAATAATGTTTTTAGGTTTCTGTTGTACTGCAAGGTTCTGTACAGAAGAACCAAACCAAGAGCAAATATTACGTCTCATTTACACCTGAGCACGAAGAGCCATCAACATTTAGCAAATTGAATCATCTTTGTTTAGATGCAAGAAGAATCATATAGAAATGAAAAAGCAGAAATAGAAATCCAGAGCAAAGATATCCTCTAATTCAGCGTAGCACATGTGCAGCTGCTGCGATTCACGTAAGCATTCGGCTCGTCGCTGTTGCAGATTTTTCTCTCGCTGTTCTGGCTCACAGCGCTGCAAACACAAAAATAAATATCCCCAAAGGTGTGAAAGGGAGCTAATTAGTAAGAGTATTGTTACTCTCCGCAGGAGTAGTCCAGCAGTAGAAATCAGTCCAATAACAAGGTGTGTAACATCTAGCAGGGTGACAGAAAAACCCAGGGTAACTTCTAAGGACCTCAACGTCTCTCTCACATTGTGTTTTTTAAACATGCTTCCATTTGTCACTTCAGTCTTTACTCTGAAATACAGGAAGAGAAATCATGGCTGAAACAATTTCTCATGAAACCAGGGGTGTGGTCCAACAGTCAGTTTGGTGAGGAAGGTTCCTAACTGAGAGAAGTGACCCAGAAGTATCTGTGTAGCAGCCACAATGAATCCAGATCATGAGCTTTATTAACTGATCAAAGTCTCTTCTTTCATCTTCTGTATCATTCAGTTTGCATTGGTAATGCCCATTATTGTAATGCTTTTTTAAGACGAGCAAAACTTTATTTCACTTTGGGTTAGCTGGGATAAGTGATGGATGGAGGGAATTTTACTTCAGCCACAGAAATCCTAAACAGGAAGGAGGAGCAGAGTTACAGTGGATCACTATCCAGCAGGGAAACAAGGTTTATTTCAATTTCTTGACCATGAGTGAGATTTACTGAGTGGGCAAATTAGGGAGACGACACCATCAGATCCCGAGCCCTCCATGTGTTAATCAAGAGACGGCTGCTGTGCTACATCCATAAATAATGAATAAATTAGGAGCTAAAGCTGAAAGGACAGTTTATTTGTACCATCTTCACGTGAACACATTCAAGAACATCACAGATGAAGAAACATTAAAAACTTCCACACTACATAAAGCAAGAAAAATAGTTTTTCTTTCAGGTGGTTTCAGAAAAACAGAAACATCAAACATCTCCAAGACTCTCTTTGAAAGAACTACAAACCTTTGTTCTCATGGTCCAATCATGAGTGAACTCCCCGATGAAGCCTTGTGTGCTAAAACATGTCAGAGTTTTAAACGTTAAACATGAGTTTCCAAAACGTTTTGCTGGAGAACAATGAACTATTTGACTGAGTTTCAATCATTTACAGACGAGCAAAACCAGGACAGAGAAAAAAGAACAAAACTGACTCAGTAAAACAACAGAAAAGAAGATCCCATGTAGATCTGTATTATGTAGAAGTTCAGCCCAGCAACCAGTTCAGTTCAACACAAGTTTAAATGATTCTATCTGAACTCTGTGGAGCCTGATCTCAAGCTTTTTGAGTCTGACACAGAAACCAGAGGATCTTTCTGTGTCTTCAGGTTCACTGTGATCCAGTGATGGGAGTGATTTCAGCCCTGAGTGATCGCGCTGATGTTTGCACAGAGCAGACAATGAGGTGAATGTTTGGGCACATTGGTAACAGTGAAACAGTTTATTAGTAACGTGGGATCGTTTGTGTGCAGAGTATGAACTGAGATTCCTGAAGCTCTTGTCACACTGGTCACAGCTGTAGTGTCCTTCCATGTGTGCACGTTCATGCCTGTTACGAGTACTTGAACGTGAGAAGCTTCTGTCACAGTGTCTGCACTTCTGTGGTTTCTCTCCGATGTGGACTCGTTCGTGTGATTTAAGGTCCCTTGCAGTGGTGAAGGATGACCCACACTGATCACAGAGGTGCTTTTTAACCCCACTGTGAATCAGTTCATGTCGTTTTAAATCACTTGGTGTGGTGAAGCTTCTCCCACATTCTTTGCAGTATTTCAGTTTGTCTCCAGTGTGTCTACGTTGTGTTTTAAGGGCAGCTTGCCAACTGAAAGTTTTTCCACAGAGGTCACAATGAAAGTCTTTCCCACCACCACAGTGATGACAGGGTTGAGAACTGGATCCATGTGTGTCGCTCTGCTTCTAAACAAAGACACAAAGACAGTGTAAGTCAGTCCTTCAACATTTGTATCCTGAACGTCGCCTGAAATAAAGAGCATCTCTGCAGACGTCCAACTACATTTGACTGTTTCAGTTAACACACTCAGTTTACTGGGCTGCAATAACTACAATACTACCACCATAATACTACAGTAATACTAAAATCATAACTGAAAGGAAAATCTGAATAATCACTCAGAGCTGCTTTTCCATGCAGTAGAATTGCTAACATGCTAACACAGTTTAATGAGCAGAGTTGTTCCAAACAGTCAGGCTAAAATGACAAGATAACAATATAAATACATACCTCACAGTAGCTGCACTTGTAGAGTCTCTTTCTGGTGTGGATCTGTTGGTGTTCTCTCGGGTAATGTGGAGATTTAAAAGTCTTCTCACACAGGTCACATTGATAAGGTCTCTCCTCAGTGTGGGTAAACATGTGTCGTTGTAAGTGTGTGTGAGTTATAAACTCTTTGCCGCACTGTTCACAGCAGTACACATCATGTCTGGTGTGAATGCGTAGGTGTTTATTTCGGCTCTCTCTCTGGCTGAAAGTTTTTCCACAGATGTCACAGCTGTATGGCTTAATTCCAGAGTGGGTAACTAGATGCTAGATGAAATGCAGTCGTGGAACAAACTCAACCTTCAAACTCCATTAACACTAGTTTTAAACCTGAAGGTGGAGCGTGGCACCAAACACCTTAAAGGTCTCTTATCCCCACCTGCTGGTAGTTCTAACACATTACATCCAACCTGCTGTTAAAGATAATTCATGACTGTTCAAACACTAAAATCATGCCCATCCCTCCTGATTGTACACACACACACACACACACACACACACACACACACACACACACACACACACACACACATTATTTTATAATTTAGATTATTTTGTTGTTTCCTATTAGTTGATGATGTTGATGATGAATATCAATAACATTGAGGCACATTACACAAATTTCAAAAACAAATCATGTCTTACAATATTTACAACAACTAAAAGCTCTGTAAATCAGCTTTTAAGTGTTCATATAAGTTTTGAATAATTCTCTAATTTTTTAAGGCAACTTATTCCACTTAAAAGTTGCTCTAAATGTTGTTGAATGCTTGTTGAAAACTGTGTAATATGATGATGTATTTCATCTGGATACTGCAGCTGAGCAGAATAAATGTGGTGTGTTTAACAGAATTGCTTTCTTTAGAACTACAAGTAAGCCATAGAATATTTTAGCCTGTACAGGAAGCCAAGAAAGGTTATTATGCATTTGATCAATATTAGTATAGTATGAACATCTTCACACTAATCTGGACGCCTTATTCTGGACTAACTGAAGTCTGTTAAGATCTGTCTTATTAGCTGCTGACCAAATGATTGAACAATACTCCAGATGAGACATTACTAGTGCATCAATGACATCTTTCATAATGAAGAAGTGATACACAAAGAGCATTTCATAGCCATAGCTATGCCTTGTCGGCAGAGTTATGTGACATTAGTGATGTTTGTACTTTCAGCGTTAACTTGGTTTTAAAGCCTTTAAAATATACGCCGTTCAATAGTCGACCTTAATCTTACAGAGATGTGATGATTTTGTGGATGATTAAAGTCAGTCATATATCCACAAACACAACAAGCTGAAAGTCAGTGATGCTGCTCGGTTTGCAGTCCTGAACATCACGGCACAAGCAGGATTCACTGCACTGTTAATGTTAGCTGTGTTATATTGCTGTCTCTGTTCGGTGGTGTCGAGCCAAACGCACTTTAACGTGTGTTTGAACGAGCTGACAGTTCACTCGTTAAGCTGAAAGAAAGATGCTTTAATCACAGCAGTCACACATGTGTCCACTGTACCATCTGGAACTCTTCTTGTTTACACTCGTAATAACACAAACACTAAATCCTGCTTCTCTGGTGCTGTTGTGTAGCAGTGTGTACACCTGAGACTGTCACCTGTCTGTCTGTCCTGCACTCTCTCTCTGTTTCTTTCTCTCTGATTGTGGAATAAAAGTATGAACATGTGTTTATAAGTTACACTTGTGTTTGAATCCTGCAGCTTATCACACATTTGATTTCCATGTGTGACGACTGCAAGTGTCCAGAGTGAGGACAGACTGAGGGAGCCACTGCTGCACATCATCTGTGAGGCTTTGCACCCCTGATGATCCACCAGGACAAACTCAGCAGTGTGTGAGGAAGAGGAGGAGGAAGAGCCAGCAGCAGCTGACAGATGGAGAGAATAGACAGACTGTTCCCTGTTTGTGAAGGACTGCTAGGAAAGTTTAACATAACTGTCTGTGCTGAATCAGTCTTATTAGGTGATGTTCAAATAATGTGATCATCCCAGTGTTTCCAGTGTGGGAGAAAGTACTCAGGGCCTTCAAGTTACACACTATGAAAGGCAGCAACAAGTTTAATGTTCAGAAACCTAAAGTCTGTATCAGCAGCAGAATGGAGCTAAAATAAATGTTGGTTTCAGTTCTATGAAGCTTTGAGTATTTTGGATCAGTAGCTGCTGTGTGTGTTGCATCATATTGCTGTAATTGTTTATATGCTTTATATATTCTGAGCTAAGTTGATCTATAGTGTCACATCATATTCTATAAGGATGTTATGTGTTTGTAGACTTTCTGCCCAGTTTGACCCATTTAGCAGAAGTCAGCCTGTTTAAGGCTCTGATATCTATTCTGTGTGACTTACAGCAGTTATGACATGGTCTGATTTTCTCACCCAATAAAGGAATATTTCATATATCAGTCTACTCTTCATTCTATCAGACACAGTTATCACAGCTCCTACATTTGCTTTTTACACATATATGTAAGCATTGAGCCACATTTAGTACCAACACATTAAATGAACAATATTTGTCTCTTATATATAACACATCTGTATACACACTGTCACAGATACTTGTCTGTGAGTGAAGTGATTAATATAATAACTATAATATTGGCCATATTATATTTACATTACCACAGTGAGATGACTTTAGTCTCATGAACAACATCAGCTAATTGTTATTTACAGCTAATCTTAAACGACTGTTCAGCACAGAAATGAAGCCCAAGAATCATGTTTCACAGTCCTGTGGTCTCAGCCTCAGATACTCATCAAATCACACAGAGCTCATGTAGAAACAAATATGTTCTCCTTCATTTCTGTCAAACAAAGCTGTATGAAACGTTTCCAGCTGTTAGTATCATGGTTGCTAGGCAACCTGGGCAGCGCGACGGAGGCTAGACGTCCCATTTCACGAGCCTACGAGCCTCGCACTTCGGCCTTAGCGGCCTTTGAGTACGCGGCCCTTGAGGACTTTAAAGCTGCAGAACCTGAATCGGGATACAGCCATGATGATCTCCAGCCTCGTGCTCGCCAACATTCTCACCTGAGTTAAGAAGACGATCACTGAAATGGTCTCAGCAGGTCCTTTGATGACAGCAATGAAATGCAGCGGTAAGGCTTTTTGGGGATTAAGTTCGTTTTCATGGCAAAGAAGGACGATGCAGTTCATCTGATCACTCCTCATAACATTCTGGAGTGCAGGCAAAATGCTATTATAAAAACTTAAGCAGCAACTTCTCCAGGTTCCAATATTTATGCAATTCTCAAAGCTTTTGGCCACGACTGTATAACCTCTTCTGAAGTTTAGTGGATGTTATACATGGTTATGCTCAGGATGTGTCGGCCAGTTTCCACTGGAAACGCCTTTTGGTTAAACTGTCAGCGAGGAATTTGCATTTGCACTGTTACATTTTTATATAACTTTAATGCACATAAACAACAGCTGCTTGTTTCAGTGAAAATACATTGATGGCTTTTTAATAAAGTTGTGGAGCTGTAAAGTATTTTGTCTGCTGTCAATTCTATCGTCAGCTACATCGTTATGGCAAATGTTCAAATGTATATGGTGATAAATATCTTTGGTCATATGGTCCTGCTCTGTCTGTCACCTTCTGTGTTGAGCTCATTGTTTCCTCTGTAGTGGCTGAGCTGAGTCCAAGTAGCTGAAAATGTTCCTCTGCTGCTCCGTCAGACTCTCCTCCTCCTGCTGATCAGCTGGGACACAAAACAGATCTTTGTTAGGCTCCACACTGCACTGAAGAGTCAAAGTGTCTCATATGTTCATCTGACAAGTAAAAGAACACATTTTTGTTTCCCGAGGTGGGCAACTTGTTGGAAACAAACACAAAAGGTTTGAGCACTGATACCTGCCATTGCTGCCATTGAAAGATGCAACACCAGCAATGTGGATTGTCAAGACTCAAACCAATCATCAAGCAAAGACAACAGGGATCATTTGTTTCTCTTTATTTAGCATTCACAGCATTTGTAGTTGCCTTCTGTGCAGGGGAAGTCCACGCACACTGTGTGGTACCGCCATCCGCAGAAGGTGCATTCAACCTCTGTAAGAGAAACGAGATTGTCTGAGACTGAAATGATATTCACTAAAGAAGTGGTGATTTGTAAAACTTCACATTTTGATCCGGGACGTACTCTGCATGAAAACAAGCGCTCACTCTTCCTGCTCAACAAATGACAAGGGCGGAGCCTTATACCACGTGATACAGAAGCTGTGCCGTGTGATGCTAAAATTAGCAGGGAAAAAACAATGGAGAGCACGTCAGGGATGACGAGAAAGTGACAGGAGAAAATCCGTCCCGGTCAACCACCCAAACATCAATAACGGGAACCTTATACAGCGCTTCCCTATACCCGTCGAACTCCCGCAGGCACAAAGACATCACGGAGGCTATCACTTATCACCTGACCAAAGATATGGCTCCATCAACACTGTGCAAAACGAGGGATTTAGGAAAACGATCAACACCCTAGACAAACGCTACACAGTGCCGTCCCGCAACTATTTTTCTATTGTTGCACTACCTGCTCTGTACACGCAGCGTCGAGCAACGGTGGAGACGGAATTTCAAGCAGGACAACATTTTGCTGCAACAACAAAACGTGAGACATTTGTTGTTTTATGTTTATTGTTATGAGAGAATCATGATCTCAATTCTAAGCCAAAAAATCGTGATTCTGCAAACGGAGGGCGCCCTTACTCCCAGCAAATGGCTGATAGAAAACCGATCGGTGCCTACGAATTTCCCAATATGCGCTGGCATGACGTCGGGGAAGCATGGGTACGACCGATTATTTTATTTTTTTCTTGCCAATGCCCGTGATGCCCCCCCTCCACCACGATGCATTCTATTGGTTTGCACACTTACACACACCCAGCTGTGGTTTCCTGTTTTGCTGGACTCTGGAGAGCCCCGCCTTTAACGCTCTTCTCTCACAGAGAGCAACAGAAAACTTGGAAAAACTCCAGATTGACTGAACTCAGTTCAAAGTTACCTTGACACCTTTAGATGTGAGACGTAGTGATGGTCCGCTTGAAGCTGACGCTCCGGTGCGTGTGTCAGAAAGATCAACGCGCTGCTTCAGAAGCACCGTGTCGAGGCTTGATTCGTTTGGCCAGAGTCACGTGATCAGTGACGTCTGAAGCTTCGTTTAGAACGTACCTTTTTTAAAATCAAACTTTACTGAAACACAATGAGTATACAACATACAAACAGATGAAGTTTACAAAAGAACAGAACATGAACATACAGAACCAGGAGTAAAAAAATGATGATATGAGTAGGCAAAAAAAATCAACATATAAATATTGTTCTGAGAGGCTTTTTGTTGGTTGAGTCTGAAATTGATTGTATGTACAATTCATATCCTTATAAAAAGGCAGAAATATGGTGTTTTATTAATAAACTTACATTTATGGATATAAAATAGCTAAAAGTATTAACAAATATTTTATAAAAAACATTTATCATTCTTCCTGGGGAACTTAAAGAAAAAGAATAAAACATTTTCCATCGTAAAGAAAACTCCCTTAAAATATGGACAATAACAAAACTGCTAAATTCTTCCAGAATCTCTGTGTAGAGGAACCAAAAGAGATGTGCCACAGTTTCTGGATGATCCCCACAGAAAGTTCAATTAGTATTTATGTCTCTTTTAAATGTTACCATATAGTGACTGGCTGGGTAACATTTATGAAGAATTTTATATGAGATTTCCTTCACCTTGTTCACAATTAGATATTTATGGGATCATCCAGACTGTCTTCCAGGTGATATCTGGAACATGTCGGTTCCAGTAAGATATTCTATATATGGGAGAGACATGATATCTTCTTGGAATAAACTACGTATTCTCTTATTGCTGTTACCAAGTTCCTGTGAAAAGCAGATTTTTCCCACTGCTGACTCAGCTGGATCAGGGAGAGTGACTGAGGCAGATATTGAGCTGTCAGTGTTTTTATATAACATTAAAGTCCCTGAGGGTATGGCACCAAGCACCACTGAGAATTCCCCAACACTGACGGGAAAATTATATAGTGTAAGGAATTCATTGTAAGTAAGTAGTACTCCCTCGTTAAATTTTAAAACTTAGTAGCGGCCGCCATTGTTGGCAGCTGAAATTTGGCTGGGCCGCGCTATGAATTCTGGGATATGGTGGGCCACGAAGGACACACCCGACCCATCCTTCAAATTCGGGGGAATGAAGGACGCATTTGAAGGAGTCGAGGAATCGGGACAGCCTTCGTTGCCTGGCTGTGACGTCATCGGCCTTCAAATGCGGCCTCCGGAGGATGCAGCCGACGTTTTGGGACACAGCTTGTGTGTCTTTGTTGGTCATGTGACCTCCCAGGGACTACACATGGAAACGAGCAGTTTAGCTCAAATCTGGCAGGTTTCCATCGTCTGTTTTTGTCCTGATGTCCATGAACATGAACACTGTCCCTGTCAAACACGTCCAGATAATCTGATCCAGTGTTGTTCTTCTTCTGTGGTGTTTGTGATGGAGCAGCAGCTGCTGATCCTGATGTCCTCCACCAAGGGGGCAGCAAGTTCAGCTGACTGTCATCATTTATTAAAAAGATGTAACAATGTGACATAATGCAATATAATAGTGTCAGTTACACATTGTGGGTTGCACTGTGGCCAGAATGGACATTACCTCCTGCCTAATGGAAGCTGTCAGCCATCCTGCAACCATGAATTAGATAAGCAGAAGTGAAGGGATTGTTAACAACAATTTAATAATAAAATGTAATGTGATAATTGCACTTTATTAGCTACCCACAATCGTATGAATGATAACCATGAATGCACTGCATGCTCATAGCAAGTTCTTTAGGTTTAAAGTGAGATCCTGCTTTAAAGGGCGCTTCATCTGCTGGGAATGACATGTTTCTTCTAGTATGTAAGGCTCAGCCCATCTTACTGGGACTTACTTTTGTAGATCCACATGCTCTAAACCCGGTGCTCCATGATTGGTGCAGAAGCTTTAAGCTACTATTAACAAATAATAACCATGGACTTAGTTGTTACTACAATAACTTATCATTGAGCAACTTTTAATTTTACTTGTAAAACTATGCAAGTAGAATTGAATGGGGCACAGTGAGCTGAGCACAGGCCCACTCTGTGACACTCAGAGGTTTGTGGATATCATACTGAGAGTATTGGACACAGTGCGGCCAGCTTGCAGCCACTTTCCCACCACTTTAGCACAATGTTTACATGAGACTCAGCCATACTAATGTTCCTGGGCAGACATGTGGTGCAGCATGGCTGATGGCACTGTACCTGCAGCTGTCATGGACAAGAACCACTCAATACCTCACCCAAGCCAAGCCTGTGCTGATGTTGTGATCTGAGACCGAGACACTAACCCAGGATCATGATATGATGTTGTGAGAGTTTCACTAAGAATTAGCTCTGATTACAAGATTTCAATCTATGGTAACTCTAATTTGTATTTACTTCAGTTTGTTCATCTTGGAGCTGTGTGCAGCTGAGGACAGTCTTATTATTACCAGGTGAGGATATGTAACAGCCACAGTCTGTAGAGATGATGTCACCATGGAGTGGTGTCTCCTTTCCAGTGATGTCACTGGAGCTGCCAATATGTGCTCCAGCCAAAGCTACACCAGAGGGTTGTGCTGTGTAACAGGTTGGTGCAGGTGGTGTTATCTACATTTGAACATTAGGCAACAGTCTCATGAAGACACTTTATATTGTTCACTAAAGACCAACAATAAAAGAGACAAAGGGAGAGCAGCAGAACTAGTGCTAACAATTAGCACTGCTAGCCTGCCCACCAACACCAGCTAATGTTATAAAAACGATGATTATGCCGGCTTGTACACATACACGAGAGACACGAGAGTTCTTCTTTACTGATGTTTACTGTGCTTCTCTTAACGTACAGGTACACCGTAGAACTGGTGAATACAAATGTACAAGAAAATTATATTTCAGCATTAAAACATATTACAATATAAAATTCGCAAAATATAAACAAACATACCACTTTGGCCTGCAAGTAGACAAACCGGTGTAACTGGAACTTAGGGCTTATTTCTTCTTTCTTAGCTTGACTTTTACACAGCTAGACCGTCACCATGCGCAGCTTCTCTGACCTTACTTCCCAAAATAGGAAGTGACCTCTGCCCTTACCTTATACTTACAAAATCAACTGGTTACTTTCCATGTATCAAATTAACTTTACACCAATCCGGTAGGCAAAAAAGGAAAATGTTAACATGGTCAACACAAAAATAAAACATACAAAATAAAATGCGTTAGTTACATTATCATTACAAGAGCTCCGCCTAGTGGTCAAATACTAACATTTCACCAACTGTTACACTCCCACCATCACACTATCAACAGCATGTGTGATCCTAAAGGAATTTGACCCAACAATGAACTTAGCGAAGGTTAACCAATAAACATTATGTTGAGTGTTTACTCTGCTTCAAGTAAAAGTATAGTCTTATGTATGGGTCTCTCTAAAATCGTCTTAGTTGTGTGCTTCCCCTTATTGTCTCTAGTAGAGTCACCGATGAGAAGCTTAACTTTTCTGACTCTGCCGTCAGCTCCTGGAGTGACTTCCACAACTTTGGCGAGTTTCCATTGATTTCTTGGAAGACAGTCTTCTTGTAATAACACAATGTCATTTATTTTTGCATTTCTTCTGTTTTTATTCCATTTGCTTCTCTGTTGCAAGTTTAACAAATTTCTTTCTCCACCTTGTCCAAAATACATTCGCCAAATATTGTACTCGTTTCCATCTTTTCTGGAGGTAGAGATCTTCTTTAGCGAATTCTCCAGGTGGTGGTGAGATCACTGCTGACTTCATCGTCAAAATATGGTTGGGTGTCAACGGCTCCAGTCCTACAGGGTCGTTGATAGACTCTACAGTTAGTGGTCGACTGTTTACTATTGCCATAGCTTCATACATGAACGTTCTCAATGATGAAGTGTCTAATCTTGAAGCTGACTGGTCAAGAATGGATTTCAGAACATTTCTTATTGTCCAAATCTGCCTCTCCCAGACTCCTCCCATGTGGCTAGAAGCAGGTGGGTTGAAAACGAAAGTTATTCCCAGCTTTTTGACTTTCTCTTGAGTTGCTTGCGTTAGAAGCTCGTTTCTTGCACCGATAAAATTGGTGCCTTGATCACAATGCAGCTGACCTACGTTGCCCCGTATTGCTATGAAACAACGGAGTGCATTGAGAAAACAGTCTGCACTGAGATCATCTAGAACTTCTATATGTATAGCTCTCGAGCACATACATGTAAACAAGAGTCCATATCTCTTCAAGTCTTTCCTCCCTTCTTTTACACAGAATGGTCCGAAGCAGTCCATACCGCTGTATGTACAGTGGGGCAAAAAAGTATTTAGTCAGCCACCGATTGTGCAAGTTCCCCCACTTAAAATGATGACAGAGGTCAGTAATTTGCACCAGAGGTACACTTCAACTGTGAGAGACAGAATGTGAAAAAAAAATCCATGAATTCACATGGTAGGATTTGTAAAGAATTTATTGGTAAATCAGGGTGGAAAATAAGTATTTGGTCACCTCAAACAAGGAAAATCTCTGGCTCTCACAGACCTGTAACGTCTTCTGTAAGAAGCTTTTCTGTCCCCCACTCGTTACCTGTATGAATGGCACCTGTTTGAACTCATCATCTGTATAAAAGACACCTGTCCACAGCCTCAAACAGTCAGACTCCAAACTCCGGTATGGCCAAGACCAAAGAGCTTTCGAAGGACACCAGGAAAAGTATTGTAGACCTGCACCAGACTGGGAAGAGTGAATCTACAATAGGCAAGCAGCTTGGTGTGAAAAAATCAACTGTGGGAGCAATCATCAGAAAATGGAAGACATACAAGACCACTGATAATCTCCCTCGATCTGGGGCTCTACGCAAGATCTCATCCCGTGGGGTCAAAATGATCATGAGAATGGTGAGCAAAGATCCCAGAACCACACGGGGGGACCTGGTGAATGACCTGCAGAGAGCTGGGACCAAAGTAACAAAGGTCACCATCAGTAACACACTACAACGGCAGGGAATCAAATCCCGCAGTGCCAGACGTGTTCCACTGCTGAAGCCAGTGCATGTCCAGGCCCGTCTGAAGTTTGCCAGAGAGCACATGGATGATACAGCAGAGGATTGGGAGAATGTCATGTGGTCAGATGAAACCAAAGTAGAACTTTTTGGTATAAACTCAACTCGTCGTGTTTGGAGGAAGAAGAATACTGAGTTGCATCCCAAGAACACCATACCTACTGTGAAGCATGGGGGTGGAAACATCATGCTATGGGGCTGTTTTTCTGCCAAGGGGACAGGACGACTGATCTGTGTTAAGGACAGAATGAATGGGGCCATGTATGGTGAGATTTTGAGCCAAAACCTCCTTCCATCAGTGAGAACTTTGAAGATGAAACCAGGCTGGGTCTTCCAACATGACAATGATCCAAAACACACCGCCCGGGCAACAAAGGAGTGGCTCCGTAAGATGCATTTGAAAGTCCTGGAGTGGCCTAGCCAGTCTCCAGACCTCAACCCCATAGAAAATCTGTGGCGGGAGTTGAAAGTCCGTGTTGCTCGGCGACAGCCCCAAAACATCACTGCTCTCGAGAAGATCTGCATGGAGGAATGGGCCAAAATACCAGCTACTGTGTGTGCAAACCTGGTAAAGACCTATAGTAAACGTTTGACCTCTGTTATTGCCAACAAAGGTTATGTTACAAAGTATTGAGTTGTATTTTTGTTATTGACCAAATACTTATTTTCCACCCTGATTTACAAATAAATTCTTTACAAATCCTACCATGTGAATTCATGGATTTTTCTTTCACATTCTGTCTCTCACAGTTGAAGTGTACCTCTGGTGCAAATTACTGACCTCTGTCATCATTTTAAGTGGGGGAACTTGCACAATCGGTGGCTGACTAAATACTTTTTTGCCCCACTGTAAATGGAGGGGTAGCTTCCAGTCTTTCTGGTGGCAGGTCGCCCATCCTTTGTTCTTGATTGCCTTTCCTGTACTTTCTACATTTGACACATTTGTATATAAATGACGATACTTCAGTACTGCAGCCAATTACCCATATGCCATTGGACCGTATCTCATTTACTGTCATCCCTCGGCCTTGATGATGCGTCTTCTCATGAAAATGTTTGATGAGCAGGTGCGACACATGATGTTTCTTTGGCAGAATGGCTGGGTGTTTGATGTTGGGATGGATTGATGCTTTTGTAAGTCTTCCTCCTACCCTCAAGATATTGTGTTGATCAAGGAGTGGACTTAACTGAAGTAGCTTTGAGTGAGATGGTCTGACTTCCTCCATATCCTTTATGATCTTAATTTCCTTTCCAAATGCTTCTTGTTGAACTGTCTGTATGATGAACTCCTCGGCTTCTTTCCTTTCTTCCAACGTAGTACTTTCATTGGACATTTCCTTTGAGTTCTTTGCATACTTTACACGTCGTCTTAATCTTGCAATTGCTTTCACAACTCTCATCCAATCTGAGAATTTTTCCATCCATCCATCCATCCATTCGCTTCTGCTTATCCTTTTCAGGGTCGCAGGGGGCGCTGGAGCCTATCCCAGCTGTCATAGGGCGAAAGGCGGGGTACACCCTGGACAGGTCGCCAGTCTGCCGCAGGGCCAACACACAGGGACAGACAACCATTCACACTCACATTCACACCTAGTGGCAATTTGGATTATCCAATTAACCTATCCCCACAAGCTGCATGTCTTTGGACGGTGGGAGGAAGCCGGAGTACCCGGAGAGAACCCACGCAAACACGGGGAGAACATGCAAACTCCACACAGAAAGACCCCGGCCTGATGGTGGAATTGAACTCAGGACCTTCTTGCTGTGCGGCAACAGTGCTAACCACCGTGCCACCGTGCTGAATTTTTCCAGTCGTTCTAAAATGGATTTCTCTTCTTTTGCCTTAACTGCGAATACTGTTGTGACTTTGAGTTCTGGATCTTCGATACTGATCTCTTTCACTTTAGCATGTTCTTGTGGTAGTTCCTTTTGCCATAAAAAACTTGGTCCTGTGAACCAGTTGGACTGTACTAGTTCTTTTGTCATGACTCCACGTGACGCGTGATCTGCAGGATTTTGTTCAGAGGCAACATATCGCCATTGACTTGGTTCTGTACTTGATCTGATTCTCTGTATTCTGTTAGCAACGAATACATGAAAGCGCCTTGCGTCGTTGTTAATATAACCAAGGACAACTTTGGAATCAGTCCAGTAGTACTCCTGAATATTTTGGATCTCCAATTCTCTCTTTAGAAAGTCAGCTGCTCTCGTAGCTACTACAGCCGCAGAAAGCTCCAATCTTGGGATGGTTGTCACTTTAGTAGGAGCGACTCTTGCTTTACCCATCACAAGCGTGCACTGTACTTCTCCAAACTTTGTCACTGTTCTCAAGTATGAGCACACACCATAACCGGTTACACTGGCATCAGAAAAGCTGTGTAACTCATACTGCTTCACTTGGTCAGATGTTGATGGGACATAACAACGTGATATCTTTATGGAGGACAGGTTCTGGAGGTCTCTGAGCCAAGCTTCCCATTGAGGCTTGAGATCTTCTGGAAGCGGCTCGTCCCAGTCCAGCTTTTCCTGACACATTCTTTGGAGGAGTTTCTTACCAACTAAAATGAACGGAGCGACGAATCCAAGTGGGTCGAATATTGAGGCCACTGTCGAGAGCACTCCTCTTCTATTGAAGGGGTTATTCTTTACAATCACTCTGAATTGAAAGGTGTCTGAGCTTACACACCATTGGACCCCTAAGGCTCTTTCTATCTTTGGCTCTCCTAGTGCCAGATCCAGATCAGTTGCTCCTGCTACACATTCTTCCTTTGGGATAGCAGCAATCACTTCCTTGCTGTTGCTAATGAACTTGTGCAGGTGCAGCTTACCCATGGCACACAGTTCTCTAGCTTCCTTTACAAGTTGAATAGCTTCTTGCACTGAATCCACACTCACCAAACCGTCGTCCACGTAGAAGTTGCGTTGCATGAACTTCACCGTGGCTTCACTGAACTTATTTTCACCTTGCGCAGCGACATGCTTGAATCCAAAGTTTGCGCATCCTGGTGAAGATGCTGCACCAAACAAGTGGACTCTCATGCGAAACACTGATGTGGACCTTTCCATGTTACCATCCTCCCACCATAGGAATCGGAGGTAATCTTGATCCTTTGGGGCAACATGAAACTGGTGAAACATGCGCTCCACGTCACACATGACAGCTACACGTCCTTTCCTGAAACGACACAGAACTCCAACAAGAGTATTTGTGAGGTCAGGTCCTGACAGGAGATGCTCGTTGAGCGATGTATTCTGGAACCTTGCAGAGCAATCAAAGACGACACGGATCTTATTTGGCTTCTGCGGATGGTAGACGCCATGGTGAGGAATGTACCATGCTGGTTGATTATTTAGCTCAGCCTCTGGCACTTTCTCTGCGTCACCTCTCTTTATGATGTCTTGCATGAAAGTCACGTAGTCCTTGTAGTAGCGCTCGTCTTTTCTGAGACGCCTTTCTAAACACTTCAGTCTGTGTTCTGCACAAAGTTTGTTGTTTGGCAAGTCAGGTCTTTCTTGTCTGAAGGGTAGTGGCATTTCAAAGTGGCCATCTTGCCTTTGTTTTATGCCTTCTTTTACTTTGGCTAGAAACAGTAGATCTTCTTGTGACATTGACTCTTCTTCAACACTTTTTTCAACAAAGTCCATCTCTAGCACATTAAGTATCTCGGCTGGAGTAAGTATTTCTTTGACTTTGTTTCTGCTTACAAAGTGAACTTCCGTTTTGAGCTTGTGAGCTGGTCCTACAGCTGGCAAGACTTGTCTAACAATAACACGATGGCTTACTCCTATTTCATCTTCACAATCACCTTCAGAGTCACTGTAGCCAATGATGCTCCAGCCAAGCAAAGATTTCTGTGCAAATGGCTGGTCTCGATCACCACTGACCACCGCTAGAGGGAGCAATGCTTGAGGACAGTTATATCCGATCAGTAGTCCAACTTCACAATCAAGCTCGGGAGCCATCTCCTTTGATAAATGTTTCAAATGTGACCAGTTCTCTGCTGTTTTGTTTGTGGGAATATGTGATCTGTTAGCAGGAATGTAGTCTCTGGTATAGCTTGTTGGTAGTTTGATTCTCGTTTCAGAGTAAATGCCTCTTACTTGTAAGTCCTTTAACTTGCTGCTTGAAACAACTTTTGTTTTGGACGTTATAGTGGAAATCTTGAGTTTAACTGGCTCTAACATGGCGTTGAGCGACTGAGCTGTGTCTTTCAAGATGAAAGTGGTGTCACTTTGAGTATCGAGCAAAGCATACACCAACTTTTCATTCTCTGGTTCATCCACAGTGGATACATAAACTGGGATAACTGAGGAAGTACAACCTTTTGACTTTTGTTGCACAACTCTGTTGGATGTAACTTGGTTAGATACTTGCTCTTGTACTTCAGAAACCTCTGTTTCCTGGTTAGCCTTAAATTGTTGTTGGCTATTCTTTCTTTGTTCCTTGTCTCTTTTCTCTCTGTCTTGATGTAGACAAGTTGGGTGAGGCTTTTGGCATTTGTCACACACACTTCTGGAAGTGCAGTTCTTAGAGTTATGACCAGTCTTGAGGCAACCAAAGCACAGTTTTTCAGACTGCACAAACTTTACTCTCTCTTCAACTGACTTGTCCATTATCTTGCGACATTTCTGAAGGGTGTGACCAGGTTTCTTACAAAAGAGACATGTGACATTTGTCCTTTCACTAGAGCTTGTACTAAGTGACTTAGCATTCAGCATGTAGTTTCTTTTGGGCTTTTCTTTGAATGCATGCTTGTCTTGTTCAGTTGGCTTTATTGCAGGCAGAGAAGTGATAGGATTACATGCAATTCTTGCTTCTTTATTCAGGAATTTGACAAAATGACTAAAATCTGGGAACATTCTGTGTTCATCTTGAAACTCTGTCACCATTCTGTTCCACCGTGCACTTAGCCAATCAGGCAGCTTTGCAGCTATCCTCTGATTTTCCACACAGTCATGCAAAACTTGTAAACCTTGAACATAAGGTATGGCTGACTCAACACTGCTTAGAAAATCTGCAAACTCACGTAGATCTTTAGTGTCTTTGTTGTTAATTTTTGGCCATGACTGAATCTTGTCACGATATGATTTGCCTATCACAAAGGGATCTCCAAACCTGTCGTTGAGTATCTCCCAGGCAGCATGATAAGCGGTGTCTGTTCCAACCAGAAAGTGTCCTTCAATAGCCTTCTTCGCTGAACCTCCAACATACTTTCTCAGGAAGAATAGCTTTTCTTGAATTGGCAGATTCTTGCGGTCAACTAATGTTTGAAAAGACAACTTCCAGTCATTATACTGCAGTGGATCACCTGTGAAGACTGGAGGCTCTGGGATTGGGATTCTGTTTGCAGTGATAGCTTCAGCGAGCATCCTTACAAGATCAGTGGAGGGCATTTCATTTGCACTACGAATTGCTGTTTGAGGGACAGAGGCTTGGAGAGGTGCAGTTTGTTGCGGAGCTCTAACTTGAGAGGGGATGAATGGTTTCGAGTTCACATTTGGAAAGCTTGGTTGCGGGAAGGAACTATCTTGTCTTACTTGGGAATGAACAGGAGATTTGTCTTCATCCTCACTATTTACACTTTCAGTCTTGCTTGTGCTGCATTACGCTTTTGCAATTCTCTCAAAAGTTCCACTTCCTTTCTCTTTTCATCTAACCTTGTCTTTATTGAGGTGCTCTCAGTTAGAAATTGAGCTCTTTTCCTTGCATCCTCAACTTCAAGTTCTCTGATTTCTTCCTCACACTGATGCTGTGTTTTCATTATTTTAATGACTTCTTCTGTAGCTGCTACATCAGCTGCAGCTTCTTGTCTTTGTTGTAGTGTGACCAGAGATGATTGCTTTGACATTCCAGAGATAGACCTTGACTTATATGTGATCCTTGAAGAAGCCCTGGATGAACTGCTGTCATACACGGACTCTGAATCAGGCCAGGGTATACTATAAGATAAGATAAGATAAGATAACCTTTATTAGTCCCACACGTGGGAAATTTGTTTTGTCACAGCAGGAAGTGGACAGTGCAAAAGTTATGAGGCAAAAATTAGAATACAATAAGAATAAATACAGTACACAACTGTACAGAATAGAATAAAATAAAATACTATATACAGTAGAATAAAATAAAATAAATACAATAAGATAAAAATAGAATACAAATACAAATACTATATACAACTGAGTAAAAATACAACGATGACAGAAAGGATTATTGCACTTAGTATTATTGCATATGTATGGATGTGTGTGCTTGATCAGTTAAAGTCTTTATTATGGAGTCTGACAGCAGTGGGGAGGAAAGACCTGCGAAATCTCTCCGTCCCACACCGTGGGTGCCGCAGTCTCCCACTGAAGGAGCTGCTCAGTGCTGTCACAGTCTGCTGCATGGGATGGGAGATGTTGTCCATCAGGGATGACAGCTTAGCCGCCGTTCTCCTGTCACTCACCACCTCCACTGGGTCCAGAGGGCATCCTATAACAGAGCTGGCCCTTCGGATCACCCTGTTCAGTCTCTTCCTGTCCCCAGCAGAGATGCTGCCGCCCCAGCAGACCACACCATAAAAGATAGCAGAAGCCACAACAGAGTCATAGAATTTCTTCAGGAGTGGGCCCTCCACTCCAAACGACCTGAGTCTCCGCAGCAGGTACAGCCTGCTCTGCCCTTTCCTGTAGAGGGCGTCTGAGTTATGAGTCCAGTCCAGTCTATTGTTCAGATGAACACCAAGGTACCTGTAGCTGTCCACAGCCTCAATGTCCATACCTTGGATGTTCAGTGGTTGCAGTGGAGAATGCTTGTGCCTGCGGAAGTCTACCACCAGTTCCTTGGTTTTACTGGCGTTGATCTGGAGGTAGTTCAGCTGGCACCAGTCCACAAAGTCTTGGGTCAGACCTCTGTACTCCTTGTCGTCCCCATCAGTGATGAGGCCGACTATTGCAGAGTCATCAGAGAACTTCTGCAGGAAGCACTGGGTGGAATTGTGGGAGAAGTCTGCAGTGTAGATGGTGAAGAGGAACGGAGCCAGAACCGTTCCCTGTGGGGCCCCCGTACTGCAGACGACCCTGTCCGACACACAGCCCTGAGTCCTCACATACTGTGGTCGGTCGGTGAGGTAGTCCAGGATCCAGGTAGTGAGGTGATGGTCCACTCCAGAGTTCACCAGCTTGTCCTTTAGAACCGAGGGAAGAATGGTGTTGAAGGCACTGGAGAAATCAAAGAACATGATTCTCACAGTGCTTCCAGCGGTCTCCAGGTGAGCGAGGGAACGATGTAGGAGGTGAATGACGGCATCATCCGCTCCAATGCCAGGCTGGTAGGCAAACTGAAGTGGGTCCAGTGATGAGCTTATTAGGCGCCGAAGCTGAGCCAGGACCAACCGCTCCAGGGTCTTCATCAGGTGGGATGTCAGAGCCACCGGCCTGTAGCTGTTGAGGTCCTTGGGGCGTGAAGTCTTTGGCACTGGTACAACACAGGAGGTTTTCCAGAGCTGTGGAACTCTTCCCAACCTCAGGCTCAGGTTGAAGAGGTGCTCCATCACCCCACACAGTTGGTCCGCGCAGGACCTAACGACCCTCGAGCTGATGCCATCTGGACCCGCTGCCTTCTTGCCATTAATCCTCCTCAGTTCCCTCCTAACCTGGGTGGTTGAGAGAGACAGGCTGGAGCCTTGTGTTGAGTGTGTATTGGATGCTGTTGTTGGGGGTGGGGGGGGAGTGAGCAGGGTGAATAGAGGAGGTGTGAAGTGTCTGAGGTGGAACAGCAGCAGTGGGGGTGGGTGAGTCTGCAGCCGATGTTGCAGACTGCCTCATGGCTGAGTCAAATCTGTTGAAGAAATGATTCAGTTCATTTGCCCACCTCACATCCCTCCCAGGCAGAGAGTTCTGCTGTTTGTGGCCCGAGATGGTTCTGAGGCCTCTCCAGACTTCACCAACGTTGTTTTGTTGAAGCTGGTTCTCCATCTTCTGCCTGTAGCTCTCCTTCCCATTCCCATTCATCCTGGACCAGCTGCGACCCATAGTAAGACCACATCTGGATCCCCTTCAGTTCGCTTATCAGCCTCGTCTCGGAACAGAGGACGCCATCATCTACCTGCTCAATCGTGTCTACACCCATCTGGACCAGCCGGCGAGCACTGTGAGGGTCATGTTTTTTGACTTTTCCAGTGCTTTCAACACCATCAGGCCGACCCTCCTGGGTGATAAGTTAGCAGCGATGCAGGTGGATGCTTCTCTGGTGTCCTGGATTGTTGATTACCTGACAGGAAGACCACAATATGTACGTCTCCCACAGTGTGTGTCTGACAAGGTGATTAGCAACACAGGGGCACCACAGGGGACTGTCCTCTCCCCCTTCCTCTTCACCCTCTACACCACAGACTTCAGCCACTGCACAGAGACCTGCCATCTTCAGAAGTTTTCTGATGACTCTGCGGTGGTTGGATGCATCAGCAGGGATGATGAGACAGAGTACCGGGCTGTGGTCGACTCCTTTGTCACGTGGTGTGAGCAGAATCATCTGCAGTTCAACGTGGCAAAGACCAAGGAACTGATCGTGGACTTCAGGAAGACCAGGAAACACTTGACCCCTGTTTCAATCCAGGGGGTCAGTGTTGACATTGTGGAGGACTATAAATACCTTGGAGTACACATTGACAATAAACTGGACTGGGCTAAAAACACCACAGCACTTTACAGGAAGGGCCAGAGTCGTCTCTATTTTTTGAGGCGACTGAGGTCCTTCAACATCTGCCAGAAAATGCTGAGGATTTTCTATGAGTCTGTGGTGGCCAGTGCGATCCTCTATGCTGTTGCATGCTGGGGGAGCAGGCTGAGGGTCGCAGATGCCAACAGACTTAATAAACTGATCCGTAAGGCCAGCAATGTTGTGGGGATGGAGCTGGACTCCCTCAAGGTGGTGTCGGAGAGGCGGATGCTGTCCAAGATAAAGACAATGTTGGATAACACCTCCCACCCACTCCATGACATGTTGGTCAGTCACAGGAGCTCGTTCAGTGAGAGACTGAGATTACCGAAAAGCACCACTGAACGACACAGGAAATCATTCCTGCCTGTGGCCATCTCCCTGTACAACGCATCCACTTAACACACTGTTTGCTGCTACAACTACACATGTTTCTTTTCCAAATATTTATTTATAAGTGACTTATGTATGTATGTATGTATATATATGTATATATTGTACTATTCTTAGTTAGCGTATTGTCTGTCTTGTCTTAATGTTGGTTTAAAATGGAGCACTGTAACAAAAAATAATTTCCCCCAGGGATCAATAAAGTATTCTGATTCTGATTCTGATTCTGATTATCAGTCCCCTCAGCTCTCTCTGCACCCTTTTCAACTCCTCTTTGTCTCTGGATTTGAAGGCCCTCCTCTTCTGCTTGAGGACGGTTTTAATTTCTGGGGTAATCCAAGGTTTGTTGTTGGAGAAACACTGTACAGTCCTGGTAGGTACAGTGTTATCCACACAGAAGTTTATATAGTCAGTAATGCATGTAGTAAGGCTGTCGATGTCCTCACCGTGGTCATCACAAATCACCTCCCACACAGTCGACTCAAAACAATCCTTAAGAGCCTCCTCGCTCTCCTCTGACCATCTCTGTACTGTGCGGGTGGCTGGTGGCTCCCTGCGCACTAAGGGCTCATACACAGGGACAAGGTGCACCAGGTTGTGGTCAGATCTGCCCAGGGGAGGGAGAGGTGATGAACTGTATGCCTCTTCTGCATTGGCATACAGTAAGTCCAGTGTTTTATTGACTCTGGTTGGGCAGGTCACATACTGGGTGAAGGTGGGCAGTGTGGAGTCCAGTGAGGCATGATTGAAGTCCCCTGATATTATGAGAAGGGCTCTCGGTGATTGTGTTTGCAGTCTGCTGACCACAGAGTGGAGAGAGTCACAGGCTGCATCCGCGTTGGCCGAGGGGGGGACATACGCTGTTATCGCGATAACATGCGAGAACTCCCGGGGCAGATAGTACGGACGCATGCTAACGGCTAACAGCTCAATGTCTCTGCTGCAGAGTTGCTCTTTTACAGTGATGTGCCCAGGGTTACACCATCTGTCGTTCACAAAAACTGCCAGTCCCCCTCCTTTCCTCTTACCGCTGTCTCTGGTCCTGTCCGCTCGCAGCAGCTGGAATCCCGGTAGTGTCACGCTTGTGTCCGGAGTTAGCGATGTTAGCCACGACTCCGTTAGCATCATGATGCTACATTGCCGGTACTCCCTCTGTGACCAGGTTAGCGACATGAGCTCATCCATCTTATTGGGCAAAGATCTTACGTTTCCAATAATTACAGAAGGAAGAGATGGTCGATAACGTCTCCTTCTCGGGCGACGGCGCTCCTTCCCAGCACGACACCCCCGTCTTTTCCTCCTCAGCTCGCTGGGAATATCGGGTCTGTCCGCCGGCAGTACCGCTGCAGGACTCAGCGCTAACAGCTGATCCTTACTGTAAACAAAGGATCTCTGCTCTGGGTCCCCAGACACGGGTGAAAAAAGTAGAAATAAACTGAGAAAAACGACCAGGACTAGCACAAAACGGTAGAACATGGTTGCAGAGTCTAATTACTAATACGTTAGTTATAAAAAAATTACGAGAAAAAAGATAAGAAAGAAAGAAACTCAGAATGAGCAGAGCTGCTGTAACAGGCTGCCGCACACGGGGGGCGCCGGAAGGATAGAATTTGGATCACCATCTTCTTCTAAAAGGCACCGAGCCTTTGCTCTGGCAGTTTCACTGATAGCCATGCACACATCACATCTTCTGCGCATTTCAATATCAGGACTTTGTATTTTTCTGATCTCATCATGAATGTTACAGATGTCAGTCATACTAGTGTCTATAACACTTACAGCTTCAGGTATTAACTCAATGTCTTTACTCTTCACCATTCTTTTAAATAAGTTTATGTGGTATTTCCACTTCTTGTAAACTCGCTCAAAATTGTTTGTCAAGTCATTTAACTTGGCTTCTTGTACTGAGCACTGTGGAGTTTCTTCTCCATTTGTCTGCTCTTTACTTTCATCATTTTGAAAATTATCATCAGCACTTTCTTCTTCAGTGGGCTGTATTGCATCTTCATTTTCATCTGCCATGTTGTCTTAATAGTATTTTCACTTGACTTTAACATTTACTTGATAAATCTTGATTTTAGCTGCTCCTTAGTATGAAAGGTCACTTTGAATTTCAAATGGAACTGAGGCTTGATAACAATTTACAAGTGCTTTGTTACTTCCAAGACACGGACTTTTGTGCTTGCTTGACTATCTTTCACTTGTTAGCTTGCTTCTTTACGTATTCAATGCATTTGCTGAAGCATGTGATACTTCTCTTGCTAGTAGCTTCTCTTGCTAGTAGCGTCTCTTGCTAGTAGCGTCGGTCCAACCATCTCGTTGCCTTCTCCGGAGCAGTGGAGTGTTCTACTATGCCGGCTTGTACACATACACGAGAGACACGAGAGTTCTTCTTTACTGATGTTTACTGTGCTTCTCTTAACGTACAGGTACACCGTAGAACTGGTGAATACAAATGTACAAGAAAATTATATTTCAGCATTAAAACATATTACAATATAAAATTCACAAAATATAAACAAACATACCACTTTGGCCTGCAAGTAGACAAACCGGTGTAACTGGAACTTAGGGCTTATTTCTTCTTTCTTAGCTTGACTTTTACACAGCTAGACCGTCACCATGCGCAGCTTCTCTGACCTTACTTCCCAAAACAGGAAGTGACCTCTGCCCTTACCTTATACTTACAAAATTAACTGGTTACTTTCCATGTATCAAATTAACTTTACACCAATCCGGTAGGCAAAAAAGGAAAGTGTTAACATGCTCAACACAAAAATAAAACATACAAAATAAAATGCGTTAGTTACATTATCATTACAAGAGCTCCGCCTAGTGGTCAAATACTAACATTTCACCAACTGTTACAATGATCAATGATTTTGCTGTAACGGCTCCAGCTGTCTGAGTCAGGGACACGTTGGAGATGAAGTGAGTGATCCAGTGACAAAGGTTTGGAAACCTGCAGTCAGCTGAGACTAAAGGAGTCACCTGACCGAGAGACGAAATGTTTCACTGAAAACGTCCAGATGAACAGAATCAACCTTTGGGATAATCTGTTACACACATCCATGTTTCACTTACTGCATTATATTTCCTCATTGCTGTGCACACAGGCCTGTGGCTTATAACCAACTCCAAGTTCAGACTCAGAGGCTGCTGAAGCTGTTTTCTGGAACAGAGACGTGTTGGATATAAAACCAACTCTTCTTTATGTGTCAGCACTGAGGAAAGGAGCAGCTTCGTTTCTAAGTGTATGAAGGACTGTAGCAGTGTGTGTGTGAGCTTTATTTCACAGACAGAACCATGTCAAAAACACAACTTCAGGTAGAAACAATACAAAATCAAAGAGTCTGATCAGAAGGATTAAACAGAGGAGTGTGGGACTGTTTTTAACAGACAGCAGGTTAAGCCAGGCTGGAGGAGTAAACTGAGCCTCGGTGTGAGCAGCAGTGTGTTTGACAGGAAGCTGAGATAAACAGTGTGGAGCCCATTTAGTGCTTCATATGAAAGTGTGAGGATTTGAAAGCAAATCTAAAATCAAGCAGGAGTCAGTGTGAGAATGATTTGTGCTTTTCCTCAGTCAGATGCTGGGAGTTTCAGTTCATCCATGTTCAGCGTGCTGTGCTTTGTGTAACAGGAGAATATGACAGTATAAATCAAGTCTTCATGTCACTGAAAGCCTCCACAGTCTGCTATGGAGGTGCATCAGTTTGGATTTACAAGAAGAACATTTCTTAAACCTGCCACAAGATGGCGCTCCAACAGAAGGGATGTCCACAGTGTAACACAGACACACACATACTGTGTGAATGTGTGAGTGAATGGGCTTTCAACACAAGGCTTCTGCTGCTACCTTTAATTACATAATTAGCTAACAAGAACAAACTGTTAATTACCACCAAAGAACGGCTCCAGATTTTAGCTGCTGACCATTTTGTGAAACGTTGATTACATCAGCTTATTGTTGATTTTTCAACCTTAATATCAGCTGCTTTAAAGGAGCCTCGTTCTCTCGCAGTAACACTTTTCTTCACTAGATGCAGTGCAGGCACAGTCTGTGTTTCTAAACTACACACTAATGTTCATTGTTGTGCAGCTAAATCCTCCCTCTGGATGGGAAGAATCCCTGTCAGGCTTCAAACACCTGGCTTGGTGTTCTGGAGCTAATGTGTCACCTGTGAGGACTCTGAGATGAACACACAGCAGACACTTCAGTTCTCCGTCTGTGTGTCCTCAGTTTCCCAGCATGCCTTGGCTGTGGTGGTGGAGGTGAATGAGGGGGAACATGCTGCTCTGTCAGCACTCAGGTTTCATACCTGGTGATCTCAGAGGACAAAGCGGCGTTACAGCAGCGCACGTTGATGAGACCTGATGCTCTGAACAGTTCAGACTTCAGCCTCACTCTGAGAAAACAAACGACTGACTGTCAGCAGCAACTACACCTGCTCCATCAGTGACGGAGAGAAGAACTGAGACTGAGAGACATACAGCTGCAGGTCAAAGGTCAGAAACGCCCGCTCTTTGTACGGGTCAGGAGTTAGTACTGCAGAGGTCAGAGGTCAGCTTGCTGACAAACCATTTGAAACAGTTTGGAGCTAAAAGCACAACAGCAGAGGAAAGAAGAGACACTGCAGAGATGATGCAAAATATTGTGTTTTGTTCTCAGCTGTCAAAAAGTGTAACATACGTGTTCCAGCACAGCCTTTGTGTACTTTCACTTCTCCATACTGTCCATTGGAAATCCTGTTTGTTACTTTTTGATTTCAGTCCATGTGTCCAAAGCAAACTTCTGTCCCACACTTTCTCTGCTGACTCTTCACCGATGCTCAGATGATCTCAGATGATTTCACCAGAACTCATCAAAATTCGGGCTCCACAGAAACCCAGACGTCACTAAACAAGCGTAACAAGCAAAGTGAAAACTGGTCGTTCAGCTTTATTGACCAAAGATAAGCTCACATGTCACCTCATGACACAGACACTTATTTCCACAGCATGCACGAGGACTGACAATAAGTGTCTATAAAGCCACTTCTATCTGCCACACCTGTGCTTCTGTCATGGTTGCTCTCCTCTCACTCTGTCATTTATCCACAGTCTGCCTCCCTCTGCTCCGTCAGCTGACGTCCTCTCTACACCACCTGCTGTGTTTTATCCTGCAAAAACACATTTAAGAAGCGTTGCACCGAGTAACGGGAGGAACTGGTATAAAATCCATTTAAAGGAGGTGGTGCTGAGTGCTGTGACTGGGGTCCCACCACTGACATCACGGGTGGAGGACATGTTGGAAAACTGCTACAAAGTGCTGTGCAGCCAGCAGAGCTTACAGTCTGTCCTGTGTGTCATACAGGCTCTCACACTTAGTGTTTCTGTGACACATTGAAGAGAAGTTTGTGTTGTTCACAGTTGTGCTTGTACTGAGTGACAACTGACATGACCTAACAGGAATAATGTGTCTGTGCTGAATGAGAAGTAACACACAATGAAGTCTTGATGCATCTCAATCATCCAGGAAAGTGAGTCTGTTGCTTCTGTTCATCTGGACGCAGCGTTTTGTGGGAGAAACGTGTCGTCATCATCAGGTGACGTCTTCAGTCTCAGCTGCAGGTTTCAGTCTTACAAACAGGACAGAGAGTGATATTATACCCCTCATGTCAAACTGACAGGTCATGAATTATTCATGAGCTCCGGAACTAATAAAAATATGATATTCATAGCTCATTGCTTTTCCCCCCTTAAAAACAACTAATTGATTATTTAGAAAGTTTCTTATATATCAAAATAGGATTCTTTTATTTTTTAAAGCCATTAAAAAGGTTTTTTTACTTTTTATGCTCAAAAATCGCCATCTGATGGCGGGTCAGTGTGTGTGCGCGCGCCCCCGCGCGCCCGAGGCTGTGTGTCTGGGCGCGCGGGGGCGCGCCCGTGTCTCCGGACCGTGCTCTCTCAGGCTCCGTGCTCATGTGTTTAAAAATGTATTAAACCATATTAAAATTGTTTAGTTAAACTTGTGCTTTTGTAACGTTCAGTGTGGCCACAAACACATGCTGCATGCCTTGGGGGAAAACTTTATTTCGATTTATATGCATTTGTAGATTTAGAATAAAACTCATACTCAGAAAAAACTCGCGATCCCCGCAGCCCCCTTAACCTAATCCTTAGAAACATAATCAGGGAAAACTCCTTAAAAAACCCTCCGTGTTTTCTCCAAAACCCTACAATAACTTGTTAGGGTACCCCCTCTATTCCCAAAACCTTATATTCGATAACAGGGAAAATCCTGCAAAAATCCTTAGTCTTTTTTTCTCAAATTCAGCGCCCCGCGGCTCCTGTCATGCTCAGCCGAACAAAGCCAAAACTCCTTTAAAAAATCCTCCGCGATTTCTCCAAAACCCTAACTCTGTTAGCTACCCCTCTATTCCCAAAAGCCTTATAATCCAAAAACAGGGGGAAAAACTCCAAAACCCAAAGAAAAACTCCTTATCTTGCAGGTGAGCGTTGTTGCCAGTCAAAACCTTTTTGGAAGCTCTTTACAAGAATCAATGTAATTATTTGTTTTACTTGAATCAAATGTAATGGTTTATATACCTGAAATAAAACTTTTTTGGAAACCCTGTACATGAAGTAAAAGGTTTTTGATTTTGTAAGTTCTGGCTTTAATATTTTCAGCTGATAAAGTGAACTTCATACAAACTCTGTGTTAGAAAAATCAAACTGTGTCTCGTGCGGGTGTATTGTGACTGCTCCATCACAATGTATAATTTGACTTGTGAGGTACACAAGTCAAATTATAGTTCTAGTACTACTGCTACTGCACAAAGCATATTGTTCAGAAATTTCACAAATTTGCTTACGTCTAATGTGTTGGCTTACAGGTAAACTTGTTTTGCAGATGGATAGGATGAAAACTTCCAGCATCACATAATGTTTTCTGATCAGTAGGTTTGGAGTAAAAAAGAACTGGACATATATTTGTCTTCTTTGGGCTACTTTTATGTCAAGAAAGTTAACTTATTTAGAACTGTGATCAAGGATAACACATAAACCCTTGCAAATGTGATGGTAAAAGAGTCTAACATCTAGGTGTTACATGGTGTTGCAGGTGATAAAGATCCATAAACTACTTCCATTTGTTTAGAGGTGATTGCCAGTTTTGTTGGGATTTTTAGAGATACAGAGATCCTGTTCTGCTTTACTTTAAAAAAAAAAGGATTTTCAGAGCTGTTGATATATTAATCAGTGTTCATAGAAACATGGATCAACCCTGTTTTGACAGTGAGAGGGTTACATTGTGACAGTTTCCATAAAAGTCTGCAAATTCTCTGAACAGGTAGCCATGAAGCAGCCTTTTTTTTTTTAAGATTAATTAAACATAATATTATTTGTATGGCCATATCACAACAACAGCATAGCCTTAAACCAGGTTTGGAGTAAAGAGAACTGGACATATAGTTTCTTTTTTGGGTTACTTTGAAGTGAAGAAAGGTAACTTGTTTAGAACTGTGATCAAGGATAACACGTAAAACGTTGAACGTTTCAATATAAAAAGTGTACAAACTCCAGAAAAGTGGCAACTGAGGTGGCAAAAGTGCAGGCAATTTTCACTTACATAGAAGTACAGCTGCTAGTGTCAAAAACACTCGAGTAAAAGCTTGATAAAGTATCGGGTCAGAAATGTGCTCAAATTGAGGAAGTCAAAGTAGTAACCTAACTGAACCTTGTGCTATAATAAAAAAATAAAATAATATTAGTAGATAGGACTACAAACTTAGTCTGGTGGTAAAAGGCACAAAGGCCTCAGGGGGACATTTGGCAGCCAGGGTTAGAGCTCAGACAGCTGGAGCCTGGGGGTTGGGGCTAACAACACTGACTGGTAAAAGAATCTAACATCCAAGTGTTACATGGTGTTGCAGGTGACAAAAAGCCATAAACCACTGTTTAGAGGTTGTTGTGGAAGTTTTCCGTTTAATAAAGCCTGCAGACAAGCGATGAGTGGTAGCTACCATTCTTTAATCAAGACAAAGAACAGAAATCGAGCTTGGTGAGGGACTGCCATCGCTGGGGCAGAGGGTGAGCAGAGTCTCTCACTGAGCCTAGCATGGCTGTCAGTTTTGTCTTTCCCGCAAAGAAAGTTTCACACTGCCTTGCTATCTTTTACAGTGGAGAAAAGACAAAAAGACTCTTCCTGTGGAGTTGTCTGCTTCCCCCCAACTTCCTTACCAGACCCCACTATCTGTTAAACTGTTTAAATGGAGTGTGAGGCAGACATGCTAAAACAGTGACCTAAAAGCATTACCAATAAACAATGTGATCAATACATAAATGAAAGAAATGCAGCTGATAAAAAAGCCATAAACTACTTTCATTTGTTTAGTGGTGATTGCCAGTTTAGTTGGGTTTTTTTGAGACACAGAGAGTGAGAGATCCTGTCCTACATTACTTTAAAAAAAGAAGATATTTTCAGAGCTGTTGATATATGAAGCTCTGAACATTGAGTGTTGCATTGTGAGAGTTTCAGTAAAAAGCCTGCAAATTATTGCATTTATACTGGAGAGCAAAGAAAAATTAAATTCTACTTGTACTATGGAAAATCAGTTTCATAAAAGCTACATAAACAGAGCTGAAGAAGACTGCGTTTGTAAAACTAGCGGTAACGTGTGAGAATTATAAGTTATAAGACTGTTTCTGCTATCGATACAATTTGTGTTGTTAATCCTAAATGATTCACGGTGACAACATCATAAGAAGAAGGTCATTTTACTCCACACACATACACACATTTGGAAAATCACATAGTTTGACCATAAAAATTCCCAGAATAATTAGTATTTGAGATTGCTGAAGCAACATCACTAAAGAAAAATATCCTTGCATGTCACTTTCGTTTAAAAATATAAAAAATGTGAAGTTTTTTTTATGTAAAACATAAAAACAACAAAACTTAAGACCTTAAGAATCTCCTTATGAATTTTGTGAATATCTAGATCATTGGTGTTTGGATTTGAGGGTCAACAGGGCGAACACTGAGGCTGGGTATTAGAAATACAACATGGCAACATGAGACATGTTAACTCTGAGAACACTAACATCTAGATTAAGGTGTGAGAGGTAAATGCATAACAGAAGCTAAAAAGGACTTGCTTGTCTCTAGATTAGTTAAAATAAATTGAAAATAAACGGATTTGAACACGTTTGATGCATTATACAAAAAAAGGTTCATGATATAGTTCACATGATCTAAGCAAGAGTCACTCGGAATCTCAAATGTTAAAGTACACTTACTGATTGTACTTTTACTACATGAGCTAATGTAGATGCTCTAAAAGCACGCTGGCTGAAAAAGAAGCACACACTTGGAGAAACTGTGCTGTAACTTCTCATACTGTGAAGTTTTCTGACAAAAGTGAATTGAAAACTTATGCTGTACAGCTTACTAAGGGGTCCTTTGCTGGGCCATGTGCAATTACACAAAAGAACAAGTTAAATTTCACCATAACACTGACTGGAGAAAAGCCAAATTGGGATTCTAATTGAGATTACAACTGAAATCAGTAAAATCAGTGCTGTGATAGTTAGTTTAAGATCACAACCTGATTTAAAACACAGTCTAACATCAACATTCTTGCCCCTGAAAATAGGTCAGGATGGCCGAAAAATGTACTTTAAAATGAGATTTTCTTTTTGTTTCATTGGAACAGTAAAGTACCATAACAAAGAAATGAGTACACCTTTGTAGATATCACTGATATGGAGTTTTTCATGTTTTACATAAAGAGGGCTGCTAGTTTCCTAGTGGCATTTTCTCATTTAAACCATGATGACTTAAAAGTTTAGCAGCAAGACACTTGTTTCCTTTGTTCCATCAAACATTTCTTTGAGCCATCTGTGTTTATCAGAGCGATATGTGACTCATTTTTTATTGAATCACCAGAAAGTACACAAATACAAGATTAGATATTTTATTTATTTATCAAAGATACATAATTACACATTGATACAATGAACAAGGTGTTTATAAAAATTACACATGGTGTAAGAAAAACATTATAACATACAAAAAAGTGTTTTATGATAATCTGACATACTTTAAAAGCATAAGAATAAAAGTTTAAAAAAAGCATGTTCTTTGATGATCACATTACATGTATCATATTTTTAAAGCATAACATAGGGAGCAAAGTGCTCACAAAAACAGTTTTACAGGACTTAAACACGATCATTTTTTCCACAGTGCTTGTATGCCTCTTGCAAAACGATGTACTTTTCACGATAAGACACAATAACTCACGATTATCTAAGACCAGCCATGAAATGTCCGTCGCTTCATTACAATCATTTGTCCCCGCTGCTGCCCTCACATCCAGATGCAGTCTTCTGTACTGGGGGGTAAAATGGCTCTTTTGGTGGTTCATGAAAAATATCTCAAAAAGCGATTCATGTTTGTGGCAGTGTAACAGGCTCATCAGCAGATCAGAATCATTTTCTGATCACATGAACACATTTCACCCAGCAGATAATCAATATGTCACTGAAAGCATACTTTAAAAGACTCAGTGAAAATGCTTCCAACTGGTTTTAGACTGAACTCTGGACATAACCTGCTCCTGACAGTTTGAGCTTATATTCTCTCGACTGCAGCTGTTTGAGATTGTGAACCAGCTTTGTAGTACAGAAAAGTCAACCCTGAAATAGCCTGAATGAGCAACATTCTCTGGAGGTAAAACCTTTAGTAGTTTAAAAATAAGGTTTTAACAACGAATCATCAAAGATCAGCTAAGCAGGTAAGACATGCTTGCATAGATGGGACCTGTTTTATAGAAAATCATCACTAAACTTTGAGGAAGTAATGGAAGATTTCAAGGATTAAATAATCTGTTATTGCTTCTGCTGTAAATACTTTCTGAGTAATATGTCATGGTCCTGAGTCTGACGACTCAGTGTTTTGTGTTTCTTTATATCATCCTATGTTTATTCTGTTATGTCTTTTGTTTGGCTTTGCTATGTGTTTGGGTTTTGTTTATGCCTGCCTGTGTTCCCTCTGTCTGTCCACGGCGTCTGCCGAGTCCTGCATTTTGGGTCCTTTCTCCCTGCCTGCACACAGCCATGACAAAATACTAATTTGATGTTTCCTGTGCATTAATTTCAACATGTGATTCTTTGTTTTCTGAGCCCTAAACCAATAAATAAATTAGACTTTACTTTAACTTGTCCCTGTGCTTTATTCACTGACATCTCATCTACTTTATTGATCTGATTGCTACCATTTAGCCCTCTTGGTTAGCTGACAGTAAAAAAATTTTATTAGCAAATATCTTGATAAAATGGAAACCCGTGCTCATGTGTAAAAGGGACCATGACGTCTCACATAAACTTCAGATGAGGTTTTTGCAGGTTTTATCAAATCTCAGCAAACATGTCCAGTTGGCGACTTTAAAGAAACTGAGGAAGCCTGAAGGATGATTTCCTGAGAAAAAATACAAAACCATAGATATTCTCTTCATTCTGGGGCGTCTGAGACAGATAATATTCCTCATAAATTAAAGGACACGTATCCTCAAACCCATTAAGGGTACTGAAATATTCCATCATATTCAAAAATTAATTAAAAATCCTTCTTTATAGTTGATGTCCAACTTTCAACACATGCTTCCTCTAGGGCACCTACTGTACCTCTGGGGCAGGTTTCATCTCAGTCCGCTGTAATATTTATCAAAAATTAAAGAAAGGCTGTGTGCCTTTCACAGTGACACTAAAAAACAGAACTCAGGCACATCAGGGAATAATCCAAAAGGTGGTTTTATTAAACTAAAACAACATACAAAATGTCCCTAACAGTAAATGGACTGGTTCTTTTATAGCGCTTTTCTACTTTTCTGAGCACTCAAAGCGCTTTACACAACTTGTGAATTCACCCATTCACGCCAGCACATTTTTAATGTAACATTCACACTCCGATGGACGCATCGGAGAGCAATTTGGGGTTAGCATCTTGCCCAAGAATATTTGGCATGCAGACTGGGGAAGCCAGGAATCAAATCACCAACCTTCCGATCAGTAGATGACCTGCTCTACCACCTGAGCTACAGCTAACCCATACTATATAACTAAAAAAGGAACATGGTGGAAACAAAGGAAGCACAAGAAAACAATATTACACTGAAAGAGCAAGAGACACAGCCCAAACATAACTCACAACTTAAACTCCAAAAGAACAAGTCATGAATTATGTAAAAATAGAAACAAGTAAAGTTTATTTATTAAGCGCATTTCATAGACAGGCCATCACAAAGCACTGTACACAAAGATTAAGATAAACAAAGTTAAGTCAGAATGGACAATATACACAATATAAAGGTTAAAAGTAAATAAAAATGTAAAATTTAAAAAGCGTTGATTAACAGTAAAGTTTTTAACTGCTTTTTAAAGGAGTCCACAGAGTCAGCCAAACGTAGTTGTAGAGGTTCCACAGCCTTGGTGCCACAGACTGAAAGGCTCTGTCCCTTTTGGCCGAATAAGTTTGTTGGTTGTTGGAACAACCAACAAACTTATTCTGTGAGCAAAGACAACAAGTAGCAGTGTATTTTGTACGAAGCTTGGATAAATAGTCTGGGGCCATTTAGTGCTCTGTATGTTAAAACATGAATTTTAAAACGAATTCTAAAATTGATTGGGAGCCAATGTAAAGAACATAAAATAGGAGTAATGTGAGCTCGCTTGCTAGAACGTGTTAGTATCCTGGCCACTCCATTTTGAAAAGCTTGGAGGCGAGAAAGAGATGATTTGTCCAAGCTGGTAAACAGGGAATTACAGTAATCTAAACATGATGACACAAATGCATGAGCAATTTTTTCCAGTTAGCTGAGGAGACCATATGTCGGAGTTTAGAGATGTTCCTTAAATGAAACAAACAGGAACGAGACAAAGATTTTACATGAGAGTCCAGGCCCAGAGAAGAGTTAGATATTGCTCCAAGATTTTGAATATTTGACTTAAGAGAGGAACAGAAAGGGGCAAGAACCTGATTGATTTTACGGTATGTTCAGCCTATTGAGTAGGATTTTAGTCTCAAAAATCTCCTAAAAACAGTCAGTGATCACTGTTGGCCCCCCCAGCGCGCCCCCGGATGCCAAAAGAGTGCCAGCAGATTGAAACCGAAAAAAGCGGATTGAAACTGAAAAAAAAAATTGTAAGCGGAAAACAAAATAAATTTGCAGTTTCAATTAATTGTTTTTCACTATCAATTTTTTTTTCAGTTTCAATATTTTTTTCGGTTTCGTTTCAAGGTGGCATCGTTCTGATCCCATAAAAAACCAACTACTCACATTTCAACTTTTAACTATTTTAATTTTCGGCTTTTTCCTTTTAAACAAATTTAAAGTGAAACAACACAAAACATTGCAAACCACAACACAATTAAATATAAATTCCATCCATCCATCTTCATCCGCTTTATCCGAGGCCGGGTCGCGGGGGCAGCAGCCTAAGCAAAGAGGCCCAGACCTCCCTCTCCCCAGCCACCTCCTCCAGCTTATCCGGGGGAACACGAAGGTGTTCCCAGGCCAGCCGAGAGATATAATCTCTCCAGCGTGTCCTGGATCTGCCCCGGGGCCTCCTCCCGGTGGGACATGCCTGGAACACCTCACCCAGGAGGCGCCCAGGGGGCATCCTTGTCAGATGCCCGAACCACCTCAGCTGGCTCCTTTCGATGTGGAGCAGCAGCTGCTCTACTCTGAGCCCCTCCCGGATGGCCGAACTTCTCACCCTATCTCTAAGGGAGAGGCCAGCCAGCCTTCGGAGGAAGCTCATTTCTGCCGCTTGTATCCGCGATCTCGTTCTTTCGGTCACTACCCACAGCTCGTGGCCATAGGTGAGGGTAGGGACGTAGATCGACCGGTAAATGGAGAGCTTCGCTTTTACACTCAGCTCCCTCTTCACCACGACGGACCGGTGCAGCGTCCGCATTACTGCAGCTGCAGCCCCAATCCGTCTGTCGATCTCCGGCTCCCTTCTCCCATCACTCGCGAACAAGACCCCGAGATACTTGAACTCCTCCACTTGGGCCGGGAACTCATCCCCGACCCGGAGTGGGAACTCCACCCTTTTCCGGCTGAGAACCATGGATGATTACTATACCTTTCTAATGTGACGTTGTTGCCCCTGGCTCTTTCTCTCTCTCTCCCTCCCGCTCTGTTCCTGTGCTACTGAGTGTAACTACCGCCCCTCCCCCCTCTGCTCAGCGTAAAGCACAAGGCTCGCGTGCAGAGTGAAGCGGAAAAAAAGTGCGAGAGAGAGAGAGGGTGAAAAACCCACGGCTCCTAATAAGGAGCCGGCTCGCGTTGTTCACTTCAAAGATCCGGCTCTAAGAGCCGTCTTGTTCGCGAACGACACATCACTACTCTGCCTCCCACTCAACCTTAAAATATTATAGGAACCACAAGTGCGCCTGCAGTCCGAAAGACAGAAGCGGCCATTTGGGGATATATAGTACTGTGAGGATTTTAACATAAAATTGACCCTTTATGTGAGAAAAAGATTCCAAAATTTAAATCTGGATTTCAGAGGGAGTCAGTGAAGACAAGCAAATATGGGTGAAATATGCTGTCTCTTTATAGTCCCTGTCATGACTCTCTCAGCAGCATTTTTGATCCATTAATAATAAACAAATATTGATGCAGCGGATCAAACCTGGCCCAGAAGTACAGTAGGTGTCCCAGAGGAAGCATGTGTTGAAAGTTGGACATCAACTTTTAAGCATGATTTGTAATGTATTTTTGAAAATGACATAATTGCATTGAGTCTACTGAATTGAATATAAGTTTCCTCTAGTTTTTGTGGAATATTACAGTAGATCTGTGTTAAAAGTTCGACATCAACTATCAAAAATTATTTTTAATGACTTTTTAAATATGCAACCAGACTGTCCCGATGGCTTTAACGGGCTGTCCCAATGCAATGTGTGCGTGCGCGTGCATATGTGAGTGCGTGTGCGCATGTACTTGTGCACGGTTCTATGCTTTCAATAGGGAAATAAGGAGAAAAGACACTGCCGTAATGGCCATTGTAGAAGCGCAAGAAAATTGATGCGGCGGATAAGAGGCGGCTGGCTTGACTGCGGCTCACAAATGACGGCTCACTTGATCGCAGTGGCTAAACATGAGGACGCTGATGACACACAACAATACACACATTAGATGCACTTATGTACTATTTGCTCCTTTTATTCCACATGGTACTGTGGTACTATACAAATCAGCATATGGGATTAAACCATCAAACAAATGCACAGACTGCACAAACAAAATAACTGCAACTCATAAAGAATTACACCAATTACTATGCCAAACTACAACATTGGCCTATGGCATCAATTAGTGCATAAAGCATACATCAAGTTACAGTGAAAAATGCATCAGAAAGACTGCGGTCAACAGAAAGCTTCCCCTCATGCTCACCCCACCTTCCTGCTCATCAACATCAGGTACGGTGAACAGGTGAGTGCAACCACATTTATCACCTAACACACCTAGGAGTCATGCCACACACCCGTGCACCAATACAATGTGTTTAAACCAACCCTCTTAATCCAAAAAAGGACCAACTCAAATATGTATACACCTGACGTTGTTGTTTCAGTTTTGAAATAAATACACAAACACAAGTGGGGCTCAGTTTGGCTCATTGGAGACAAGTCACAGCTCAAACCAACTCAGCTGGCAACAGCTTCATTTGTGGAGGGAAGTCGCAACACAGAGTTGATCAGATGATGTTTAAGGTGTGTCATGTGACATGTTCAGTATTGTCACACATGTCTAGATTGTCCCTGATCAAACACTGATGATTATATTTGAAGAATTATTCCTGATGGCAGCAAAGTTTGAATGGAGCTCTCTGTCTGTGCTGATTTGTCGCCCTCTGGAGGTCAAAGCACAAACTGCATGATGTCACTGTAACCACCACAGTGACAGGAAGTGTTTTTAAATGATGAAATATGTCAGTGATGCTGATAGTGTGTTCATCACAGACGTTCAGGAGGAGAGGAGATGACATCATCACAGTGATCACATGACACACACGTGTTGGTAGAGTCTGTCTAATTACTCACACTCTGGGGAACATCCAGGTCCACCATGTTTGTAGTTTTCTCCTTCCCACTGTAGCTGTGTTTGAACAGTGTGTGCACACATGCTCTTCATCCACCCACAGTGACTCCACGCTGGTACAGAGCTCTCCTCTAACCTGTCACATACTTACAGGGATGTATTTCCACAGTCAGTCTGGCTCTGGCAGAGTCACCTGTGGGCTCCACCTCTGTGTGGACTTTCACACTGAGAGTGGGGACATCAGCAGGTGTTGGGATGTTGTAGGTGGCACAAATCTGGGAAACAAACAGAACCAATCACAGCTCAGTGTAGCCTGCTGTCATTTTTCTACACCGTGACACTTTTACATTTATATCTCTATATTTATCTCAATATCCATCCATCCATCTTCATCCGCTTTATCCGAGGCCGGGTCGCGGGGGCAGCAGCCTAAGCAAAGAGGCCCAGACCTCCCTCTCCCCAGCCACCCCCTCCAGCTTATCCGGGGGAACACCAAGGCGTTCCCAGGCCAGCCGAGAGATATAATCTCTCCAGCGTGTCCTGGATCTGCCCCGGGGCCTCCTCCCGGTGGGACATGCCCGGAACACCTCACCCAGGAGGCGCCCAGGAGGCATCCTTGTCAGATGCCCGAACCACCTCAGCTGGCTCCTTTCGATGTGGAGCAGCAGCTGCTCTACTCTGAGCCCCTCCCGGATGGCCGAACTTCTCACCCTATCTCTAAGGGAGAGGCCAGCCAGCCTTCGGAGGAAGCTCATTTCTGCCGCTTGTATCCGCGATCTCGTTCTTTCGGTCACTACCCACAGCTCGTGGCCATAGGTGAGGGTAGGGACGTAGATCGACCGGTAAATGGAGAGCTTCGCTTTTACACTCAGCTCCCTCTTCACCACGACGGACCAGTGCAGCGTCCGCATTACTGCAGCTGCAGCCCCAATCCGTCTGTCGATCTCCGGCTCCCTTCTCCCATCACTCGCGAACAAGACCCCGAGATACTTGAACTCCTCCACTTGGGGCAGGAACTCATCCCCGACCCGGAGTGGGCACTCCACCCTTTTCCGGCTGAGAACCATGGCCTCAGATTTGGAGGTGCTGATCCTCATTCCCGCTGCTTCACACTCGGCTGCGAACCGTTCCAGTGCGAGCTGGAGGCCCTCACCCGATGAAGCCAACAGAACCACATCATCTGCAAAAATCAGAGATGAGATTCTGAGGCCACCAAAGCGAAAGCCCTCCGCCACTTGGCTGCGCCTAGAAATCCTGTCCATAAAAATTATGAACAGAACCGGAGACAAAGGGCAGCCCTGGCGGAGCCCATCACCCACCGGGAACGAGTCCGACTTATTGCCGGCAATGCGAACCAAGCTCTTGCAACGGTTGTATAGGGATCGAATGGCCCGTAGCAATGGGCCAGACACCCCATACTCCCGCAACACCTCACACAGGACACCCCGAGGGACACGGTTGAATGCCTTCTCCAAGTCCACAAAACACATGTAGACTGGTTGGGCAAACTCCCATGCACCCTCAAGTATCCTCGAGAGGATAAAGAGCTGGTCCAGTATTCCGCGACCAGGATGAAAACCGCATTGTTCCTCCTATATCCAAGGTTCAACTAGCGGACGAACTCTCCTTTCCATCCTTTTTATCTTAATATTTATCATCAATATCTGTGTTTCTCATTTTGTATCAGTGCTTGATGTTTGTTGTGTGTTTGCTGCTCCGACAGCTCATTTTCCCTCTGGGATGAAGAAAGTTTATCTGATTCTCATGGAGACACAAAGTGACTTTATTGATTTTTAATTTAGTGTCAAACAGAATTGTACTGTGTGCAGTTCTTACTGTCAGCTCTAATGTTGTCTATGAAAACACATTTATTCCATGTGAAAATGCTTCTTTAGCGTTTTAAAGGTACAAAGAAACAAAGAAATCCTTTGTTTGACACCAACCAGGACCTGGTCACATGATGCTGTCACTGACCTGCACTGAAGCACATGCAGCTTCACCTCCAGCCTGTGTTTTCCTGACACGTCCTGCAGCGCCTCCTCCTGGTAGAACAGTTTGTTGCCCTGATTTCAATCAAATGTCAGCTGACTGCTGGAGCCTGAACTGTCCCTGCGCTCCAACCTTCAGGACTGAACACCAGAGTGGAGCAGAGAGCCTGAAGAGCCTCCACTGTGTCCTACAGGATGGATTCATGTTGACATGAAGTTCAAACTGCCTGTGTCACTTCAACACACTCTCACAAAAGAGTTTCTAACCTTCACTTCCTGGTTAAATAAAGGTTAAACAGGTTAAACATGTTTAACAGAGATGATCTCAGAGAAACAAAGTAGAGAAAGCACAGGTATAAACTTACAGACTGCAGCTGAGCTGTTATTTACAGGCTGTTACGTGTAGTTGGTGCACAGAAGGCTGTTCTGTTAAAACAACACATTTTTAGACCAAAGTCAATTTCATCTTGTAAATAAAGAATAAAAACATCCCTGCCTGCTAAAACAAGTCTGTATATCTGAGAGAAAAGCAACAACATGAAAGCTTCAGGATTATTTCTCCTGATTTGGTCCAAGACTGTAGATGAACTCAAAGATGAGCTTCATGCTGTTCGGGTGGTGTCGTACCTGAGTGGAGGAGAAGCCTCCGTAATAGTTCTGCTGCCCAGTCAGCCACCTGATAATACCAGAGGCATATCCCAGATCCTCAGCAGTCTGAGTTTGGCCAACAGCACATAAGAACTGATCTCCACTGACAGGGAGGCTGATGTTTCTGCTGCTGTCTGAGACCAGTAGAGGAAACCTCCTACAAACACAATAACAGTCACAGTGATGCTAATAAAGCCTGAATGATGTCCTGCTAAAGGATGACTCACCTTCCCTCACTGCAGCTGTGTCTAAGTGCTGCAGAAGGTGAGCTCGGGTCTCCACGTCTCCTACAGGGTGAACACAAAGGCAGAGTTCCTGATTCAGTGACTCAAACAACAAACAACAAAGACAAAACTCCTAAACACAAACTTAACAATGTGGTGTTTGCTGTACAGTGCAGCAAAGAATGCCCAGACCTCTACATTGGAGAGACCAAACAGCCACTTCACAAGCGCAAAACACTGAAGAGCCACCTCCACAGGACAAGACTCATATATATATATATGTTCTTCTTCTACACCCCCCCCCCCCCCCCCCCCCCATTTTTGCACATGTCGAGGAGCGTGTCAGGCTACATTTCACTGTGTGTTATACTTGTATAACAATGCATGTGACAAATAAAGAACCTTGAACCTTGAACCTTGATATCACCTGGAAGACAGTCTGGATGATCCCATAAATATCTAATTGTGAACAAGGTGAAGGAAATCTCATATAAAATTCTTCATAAATGTGACCCAGCCAGTCACTATATGGTAACATTTAAAAGAGACATAAATACTAATTGAACTTTCTGTGGGGATCATCCAGAAACTGTGGCACATCTCTTTTGGTTCCTCTACACAGAGATTCTGGAAGAATTTAGCAGTTTTGTTATTGTCCATATTTTAAGGGAGTTTTCTTTACGATGGGAAAATGTTTTATTCTGTTTCTTTAAGTTCCCCAGGAAGAATGATAAATGTTTTTTTATTAAAAATTTGTTGATACTTTTAGCTATTTTATATCTATAAATGTAAGTTTATTAATAAAACACCATATTTCTGCCTTTTTATAAGGATATGAATTGTACATACAATCAATTTCAGACTCAACCAACAAAAAGCCTCTCAGAACAATATTTATATGTTGATTTTTTTCGCCTACTCATATCATCATTTTTTTACTCCTGGTTCTGTATGTTCATGTTCTGTTCTTTTGTAAACTTCATCTGTTTGTATGTTGTATACTCATTGTGTTTCAATAAAGTTCGATTTAAAAAAAGGTACGTTCTAAACGAAGCTTCAGACGTCACTGATCACGTGACTCTGGCCAAACGAATCAAGCCTCGACACGGTGCTTCTGAAGCAGCGCGTTGATCTTTCTGACACACGCACCGGAGCGTCAGCTTCAAGCGGACCATCACTACGTCTCACATCTAAAGGTGTCAAGGTAACTTTGAACTGAGTTCAGTCAATCTGGAGTTTTTCCAAGTTTTCTGTTGCTCTCTGTGAGAGAAGAGCGTTAAAGGCGGGGCTCTCCAGAGTCCAGCAAAACAGGAAACCACAGCTGGGTGTGTGTAAGTGTGCAAACCAATAGAATGCATCGTGGTGGGGGGGCATCACGGGCATTGGCAAGAAAAAAATAAATTAATCGGTCGTACCCATGCTTCCCCGACGTCATGCCAGCGCATATTGGGAAATTCGTAGGCACCGATCGGTTTTCTATCAGCCATTTGCTGGGAGTAAGGGCGCCCTCCGTTTGCGAGGTGCGCCTGCTGCTGGCGGCACAGGGAGGAGAGGGCGGGGCGGCGGGGAGTCTCTGGCTGGCTGGAGCGGCATCTAATAACCAACTCGCAAAACAAAATAAAAACAACAAACAGATATTATGATACAGACTTATAATCTGCACCCATGTTTTTTCTAAATTCTATAAAGTGAGCGCGAGAGCCCTCGGTGCGCCTGCGCGCTGCTGAAGTCAAAGTAAACTTTATTGTCATCTCTGCTACAGACAGTCCAGCATATAGAGACGAGACGACGAGGCTGCAGTTACAGCGGTGCAAGTAAACAAACAATAAATATAAGAAGAGTAAGAAAATAAATCTACACTTTAGGACTCGGGGTAAAGGATCAATAACAATTTAATTTATAATTTACAGTTTGATGATTTAAAGTCTCACACAACCCGTCAAAAGGGGCGGGGCCGGCTGCTTCCAAGTAGAGCACATTTCATTTATAATGATGTAAATCCAAGCCCATCATGGATTCACGATCTGAATCCTGGGTTGTGTGAAATCCCAGAAATCAACCTTAGACAAAGAGAATCTGTGAACTAAGGTGTAGGTCTGTTAGGTTAATTGTGCTGATCCTCGGGTTGGGGGATTTGTGTTTGTACTGCAGCGCAAAATTCAAACCAATGGAAGATGGACAACAAAAGTTCAAAGCCATCAGGTGCTCAGGTTAGAAAAAAGAGAAAAGATGCAGGTAAGCAGACGTGTGATTGGATAATGGCAGCTCATCCTGAACCAATCAGACTAAACTCCAAACAATACATTATGTTACAGATTTTAATATTAATTAGTCATTGTTACTTGTTGATTTGTCCTTTTCTCATTGTGTGAAGAATTATGACGACTGTTTGGTAGCTGTTATTGTCTCTCTCTCTCTTCATGTGTGTTTCTCTGGTGAAACAATAGTTTTGTGTTAATGTTAGGGCTGCACGATTTTGCATAAAATGAGAATCACGATTTTTTGGCTTAGAATTGAGATCATGATTCTCTCATAACAATAAACATAAAACAACAAATGTCTCACGTTTTGTTGTTGCAGCAAAATGTTGTCCTGCTTGAAATTCCGTCTCCACCGTTGCTCGACGCTGCGTGTACAGAGCAGGTAGTGCAACAATAGAAAAATAGTTGCGGGACGGCACTGTGTAGCGTTTGTCTAGGGTGTTGATCGTTTTCCTAAATCCCTCGTTTTGCACAGTGTTGATGGAGCCATATCTTTGGTCAGGTGATAAGTGATAGCCTCCGTGATGTCTTTGTGCCTGCGGGAGTTCGACGGGTATAGGGAAGCGCTGTATAAGGTTCCCGTTATTGATGTTTGGGTGGTTGACCGGGACGGATTTTCTCCTGTCACTTTCTCATCATCCCTGACGTGCTCTCCATTGTTTTTTCCCTGCTAATTTTAGCATCACACGGCACAGCTTCTGTATCACGTGGTATAAGGCTCCGCCCTTGTCATTTGTTGAGCAGGAAGAGTGAGCGCTTGTTTTCATGCAGAGTACGTCCCGGATCAAAATGTGAAGTTTTACAAATCACCACTTCTTTAGTGAATATCATTTCAGTCTCAGACAATCTCGTTTCTCCTACAGAGGTTGAATGCACCTTCTGCGGATGGCGGTACCACACAGTGTGCGTGGACTTCCCCTGCACAGAAGGCAACTACAAATGCTGTGAATGCTAAATAAACAGAAACAAATGATCCCTGTTGTCTTTGCTTGATGATTGGTTTGAGTCTTGACAATCCACATTGCTGGCGTTGCATCTTTCAATGGCAGCAATGGCAGGTATCAGTGCTCAAACCTTTTGTGTTTGTTTCCAACAAGTTGCCCACCTCGGGAAACAAAAATGTGTTCTTTTACTTGTCAGATGAACATATGAGACACTTTGACTCTTCAGTGCAGTGTGGAGCCTAACAAAGATCTGTTTTGTGTCCCAGCTGATCAGCAGGAGGAGGAGAGTCTGACGGAGCAGCAGAGGAACATTTTCAGCTACTTGGACTCAGCTCAGCCACTACAGAGGAAACAATGAGCTCAACACAGAAGGTGACAGACAGAGCAGGACCATATGACCAAAGATATTTATCACCATATACATTTGAACATTTGCCATAACGATGTAGCTGACGATAGAATTGACAGCAGACAAAATACTTTACAGCTCCACAACTTTATTAAAAAGCCATCAATGTATTTTCACTGAAACAAGCAGCTGTTGTTTATGTGCATTAAAGTTATATAAAAATGTAACAGTGCAAATGCAAATTGCTCGCTGACAGTTTAACCAAAAGGCGTTTCCAGTGGAAACTGGCCGACACATCCTGAGCATAACCATGTATAATATCCACTAAACTTCAGAAGAGGTTATACAGTCGTGGCCAAAAGGTTTGAGAATTGCATAAATATTGGAACCTGGAGAAGTTGCTGCTTAAGTTTTTATAATAGCATTTTGCCTGCACTCCAGAATGTTATGAGGAGTGATCAGATGAACTGCATCGTCCTTCTTTGCCATGAAAACGAACTTAATCCCCAAAAAGCCTTACCGCTGCATTTCATTGCTGTCATCAAAGGACCTGCTGAGACCATTTCAGTGATCGTCTTCTTAACTCAGGTGAGAATGTTGGCGAGCACGAGGCTGGAGATCATCATGGCTGTATCCCGATTCAGGTTCTGCAGCTTTAAAGTCCTCAAGGGCCGCGTACTCAAAGGCCGCTAAGGCCGAAGTGCGAGGCTCGTAGGCTCGTGAAATGGGACGTCTAGCCTCCGTCGCGCTGCCCAGGTTGCCTAGCAACCATGATACTAACAGCTGGAAACGTTTCATACAGCTTTGTTTGACAGAAATGAAGGAGAACATATTTGTTTCTACATGAGCTCTGTGTGATTTGATGAGTATCTGAGGCTGAGACCACAGGACTGTGAAACATGATTCTTGGGCTTCATTTCTGTGCTGAACAGTCGTTTAAGATTAGCTGTAAATAACAATTAGCTGATGTTGTTCATGAGACTAAAGTCATCTCACTGTGGTAATGTAAATATAATATGGCCAATATTATAGTTATTATATTAATCACTTCACTCACAGACAAGTATCTGTGACAGTGTGTATACAGATGTATCATATATATAAGAGACAAATGTTGTTCCTTCAGTACGTTGGCATTATTACATTTGGCTCAATGCTTACATATATGTGTAAAAAGCAAATGTACGAGCTGTGATAACTGTGTCTGATAGAATGAAGAGTAGACTGATATATGAAATATTCCTTTATTGGGTGAGAAAATCAGACCATGTCATAACTGCTGTAAGTCACACAGAATAGACATCAGAGCCTTAAACAGGCTGACTTCTGCTAAATGGGTCAAACTGGGCAGAAAGTCTACAAACACATAACATCCTTATAGAATTTTGATTGATTGAATCTTTATTTTGAACATGTTGAAAAAGTATAAAAAAAAAAAAATAGAATTAAAAGAGACAAATGAACAAAGCAAACAAAAGGAAAACGAGCAACCACAACTCCAAATAACGTCCATGTTCAAAAAGGAGCAGGAAGAAGCATAAGCTTATTTAATCCCACCCGTTTTCCACTATCTAGTATCAATAGACTACAGAAATACCTCCTTGTAATTACATTATATGTTATGTGTAATTTTTTTTTTTTTTTTTTTTTTTTTTTTTTTTATATATACACATATATGTTTCTATCTATCCATACCTACGTATATACACACATACGCACATATACACATTTTCAATAACCCCATTAACACCTGAAGGATACACAACCTACAATTTTATATATATTTTATATATATATATATATATATATATATATATATATATATATATATATATATATATATATATATATATACATACATATATACCCATACCAACAAACCCGTGCATGCGCACACACATGAAAATATTAGACAAGAACACCCTATCAAATCTCTACCTTTTCCCTGTACCCTGTAAAAACCTGTCAGGAAGCAGGTTATTTATTGCTTTATATATAATTTGTGCTGTGAGAAAATGAACCAGATCTGTGAATTTTAGAATTTTTGATTTTAAGAATAGTGGATTTGTATGATCTCTGTAACCAGTTTTATGGATTATCCTTATGGCCCTTTTTTGTAATATAAAGATTGATGATAGCGAACATTTGTAAGTATTGCCCCAAACCTCTGCACAGTAATTCAAATACGGTGCAATCAGGGAACAATAGAGAATGTGGAGTGATTTGTGGTCCAGAATGTGTTTTACTTTACTCAAGATTGAGACACTTCTTGAAATTTTGTTATGTATATGATTTATATGAGACTTCCAGTTTAATTTATCATCTATAATCACACCAAGAAACTTATGTTCAAGTACTCTTTCAATTTCCACACCATCTACATGAATCTGCACTTGTGCATTTCTAAGGGAATTCCCAAATAAGATAATTTTAGTTTTACTTAGATTTAGCGATAGTTTGTTCCTGTTAAACCATTTTTTAATTTTGCACATTTCTGAAGTAATTGTATCCAGCAGCTCCTTTAGATTCCCCCCAGAACAAAAAATATTTGTGTCATCTGCAAATAATACTAATTTTAATATATCAGATGCCTTACAAATATCATTTATATAAATAATAAATAATTTTGGACCCAGTACAGAGCCTTGTGTAACACCACAAGCAATGTCCAAGCATGATGAGGAATGGACACCCAGCTTCACAAATTGTTTCCGGTCACTTAAATAATTTTTCACCCATTGCAGTACAACCCCCCTAATCCCATACCGTTCCAGTTTATTAATTAATATGTCATGATTATGCTGATGATTATGAGAATATGATGTAACACTATAGATCAACTTAGCTCAGAATATATAAAGCATATAAACAGTTACAGCAATATGATGCAACAAACACAGCAGCTACTGATCCAAAATACTCAAAGCTTCATAGAACTGAAACCAACATTTATTTTAGCTCCATCCTGCTGCTGATACAGACTTTAGGTTTCTGAACATTAAACTTGTTGCTGCCTTTCATAGTGTGTAACTTGAAGGCCCTGAGTACTTTCTCCCACACTGGAAACACTGGGATGATCACATTATTTGAACATCACCTAATAAGACTGATTCAGCACAGACAGTTATGTTAAACTTTCCTAGCAGTCCTTCACAAACAGGGAACAGTCTGTCTATTCTCTCCATCTGTCAGCTGCTGCTGGCTCTTCCTCCTCCTCTTCCTCACACACTGCTGAGTTTGTCCTGGTGGATCATCAGGGGTGCAAAGCCTCACAGATGATGTGCAGCAGTGGGTCCCTCAGTCTGTCCTCACTCTGGACACTTGCAGTCGTCACACATGGAAATCAAATGTGTGATAAGCTGCAGGATTCAAACACAAGTGTAACTTATAAACACATGTTCATACTTTTATTCCACAATCAGAGAGAAAGAAACAGAGAGAGAGTGCAGGACAGACAGACAGGTGACAGTCTCAGGTGTACACACTGCTACACAACAGCACCAGAGAAGCAGGATTTAGTGTTTGTGTTATTACGAGTGTAAACAAGAAGAGTTCCAGATGGTGCAGTGGACACATGTGTGACTGCTGTGATTAAAGCATCTTTCTTTCAGCTTAACGAGTGAACCGTCAGCTCGTTCACACACACGTTAAAGTGCATTTGGCTCGACACCACCGAACAGAGACAGCAATATAACACAGCTCACATTAACAGTGCAGTGGATCCTGCTTGTGCCGTGATGTTCAGGACTGCAAACCGAGCAGCATCACTGACTTTCAGCTTGTTGTGTTTGTGGATATATGACTGACTTTAATTATCCACAAAATCATCACAATCTCTGTCAGATTAAGGTCGACTATTGAACGGCGTATACTTTAAAGGCTTTAAAACCAAGTTAACGCTGAAAGTACAAACATCACTAATGTCACATAACTCTGCCGACAAGGCATAGCTATGGCTATGAAATGCTCTTTGTGTATCACTTCTTCATTATGAAAGATGTCATTAATGCACTAGTAATGTCTCATCTGGAGTATTGTTCAATCATTTGGTCAGCAGCTAATAAGACAGATCTTAACAGACTTCAGTTAGTCCAGAATAAGGCGTCCAGATTAGTGTGAAGATGTTCATACTATACTAATATTGATCAAATGCATAATAACCTTTCTTGGCTTCCTGTACAGGCTAAAATATTCTATGGCTTACTTGTAGTTCTAAAGAAAGCAATTCCGTTAAACACACCACATTTATTCTGCTCAGCTGCAGTATCCAGATGAAATACATCATCATATTACACAGTTTTCAACAAGCTGCAATTTAGTAAATGCTCGAGTTAAAAGTAACGTTTTGTAAAACTGTTACATTTAGAGCAACTTTTAAGTGGAATAAGTTGCCTTAAAAAATTAGAGAATTATTCAAAACTTCAATGAACACTTAAAAGCCGATTTACAGAGCTTTTAGTTGTTGTAAATATTGTAAGACATGATTTGTTTTTGAAATTTGTGTAATGTGCCTCAATGTTATTGATATTATTATTATTATTATTGATTGCTTATATTTGAACAATTGTGAAACCTCACTGTGGATGTAAGAGTGAAATTATGTGGATATCTTGAATCCAGTTTATTGTGTAATATTTTATGTAAGTATTTGACGGAAGACGAGCAACATCTGTTGTGGAAGCTAACGGGGTTCCTTTAGAATAAACAAACATAGGATTTATTATCACTGAATAATTCTGTATAAATCTATACAAATTATAGAAATATGTAATAGGAAACAACAAAATAATCTAAATTATAAAATAATGTGTGTGTGTGTGTGTGTGTGTGTGTGTGTGTGTGTGTGTGTGTGTGTATACAATCAGGAGGGATGGGCATGATTTTAGTGTTTGAACAGTCATGAATTATCTTTAACAGCAGGTTGGATGTAATGTGTTAGAACTACCAGCAGGTGGGGATAAGAGACCTTTAAGGTGTTTGGTGCCACGCTCCACCTTCAGGTTTAAAACTAGTGTTAATGGAGTTTGAAGGTTGAGTTTGTTCCACGACTGCATTTCACTCACTGCCTCTGTTTGTATCTCTGTCACTGCAGGACCAACATGGAGCCAGAAGTCAGCGCTCTCAGGAGGCCGACAAACCTCACAGAAGAAAGGGAGAGAAAAAACACACCTGTGACGAGTGTGGGAAGGGTTTTACTGTGAGGGCTTCACTAAAACGGCATCAGGTCATCCACACTGGAGAGAGACCATTCAGCTGTGACTTGTGTGGAAAGTATTTTTCCTGGAAGGATTCCCTAAAAAAACACCAGCTCATCCACAGTGGAGTTAAAGCGTACAGCTGTGATCAGTGTGGGAGAGCTTTTACTCACAGTAGCCACTTACAGAAGCATCTAGTTACCCACTCTGGAATTAAGCCATACAGCTGTGACGAGTGTGGGAAGGGTTTTACTGTGAGGGCTTCACTAAAACGGCATCAGGTCATCCACACTGGAGAGAGACCGTTCAGCTGTGACTTGTGTGGAAAGTCTTTTTCCTTGGAGGGTTCCCTAAAACAACACCAGCTCATCCACAGTGGAGTTAAAGCGTACAGCTGTGATCAGTGTGGCAGAGCTTTTACTCAAAGTAGCAGCTTACAGAAGCATCTAGTTACCCACTCTGGAATTAAGGCATACAGCTGTGACATCTGTGGAAAAACTTTCAGCCAGAGAGAGAGCCGAAATATACACCTACGCATTCACACCAGACATGATGTGTACTGCTGTGAACAGTGTGGCAAACAGTTTACTCAAAGTAGCAGCTTACAGAAGCATCTAGTTACCCACTCTGGAATTAAGCCATACAGCTGTGACGAGTGTGGGATGGAGTTTACTCTGAAGGCTTCACTAAAACAGCATCAGGTCATCCACACTGGAGAGAGACCGTTCAGCTGTGACATGTGTGGAAAGTCTTTTTCCTTGAAGGGTTCCCTAAAACAACACCAGCTCATCCACAGTGGAGTTAAAGCGTACACCTGTGATCAGTGTGGCAGAGCTTTTACTCGCAGTAGCCACTTACAGAGTCATCTAGTTACCCACTCTGGAATTAAGCCATACAGCTGTGACGAGTGTGGGATGGAGTTTACTCTGAAGGCTTCACTAAAACAGCATCAGGTCATCCACACTGGAGAGAGACCGTTCAGCTGTGACATGTGTGGAAAGTCTTTTTCCTTGAAGGAGTACCTAAAAAAACACCAACTCATCCACAGTGGAGTTAAAGCGTACAGCTGTGATCAGTGTGGCAGAGCTTTTACTCAAAGTAGCAGCTTACAGAAGCATCTAGTTACCCACTCTGGAATTAAGCCATACAGCTGTGACATCTGTGGAAAAACTTTCAGCCGGAGAGGGAGCCGAAATATACACCTACGCATTCACACCAGACATGATGTGTACTGCTGTGAACAGTGTGGCAAAGAGTTTACAACAGACGCAGTCTTACAACAACACATGTTTACCCACACTGAGGAGAGACCTTATCAATGTGACCTGTGTGAGAAGACTTTTAAATCTCCACGTTACCTGAGACAACACCAACAGATCCACACCAGAAAGAGACTCTACAAGTGCAGCTACTGTGAGGTATGTATTTATATTGTTATCTTGTCATTTTAGCCTGACTGTTTGGAACAACTCTGCTCATTAAACTGTGTTAGCATGTTAGCAATTCTACTGCATGGAAAAGCAGCTCTGAGTGATTATTCAGATTTTCCTTTCAGTTATGATTTTAGTATTACTGTAGTATTATGGTGGTAGTATTGTAGTTATTGCAGCCCAGTAAACTGAGTGTGTTAACTGAAACAGTCAAATGTAGTTGGACGTCTGCAGAGATGCTCTTTATTTCAGGCGACGGTCAGGATACAAATGTTGAAGGACTGACTTACACTGTCTTTGTGTCTTTGTTTAGAAGCAGAGCGACACAGATGGATCCAGTTCTCAACCCTGTCATCACTGTGGTGGTGGGAAAGACTTTCATTGTGACTGTTAGGTTTTGTATTGTTGATCGTCATTTTGTCATGGTCCTGGGCCATGTTGGCCCAGTGTTCTTAGTTTTCTTGTATGTTTGTATTTTGTTCCTTGCTTAGGCCATGTTTTCTGAGTTGCCCTGTTGTGTTGTTCCCTAAGTGTTTTCCCTTCATGGCTTTTACCCCCTGTGTGCCCCTCTGTGTATCTGTGAGCCCTCGTCTCTCCTTATGTTTTATTCCATGTTTCCCCTGCCCATTATGTCTAAGTTCTCCCCGTGCTCTCTCTTCCCCCTGTGTGCCCTCTATGTATTTATGAGCCCTCGTCTCCCTTTGTGGTTGTTTCATGTTTCCCCAGCCCGTTATGTCTGTGTTTTCCCCGTGCTCTCTCTCTCCTCCTGTCTGAACCTCTGTGCACTTCCTGTTTACTTTGTGACTCTCACGCCCGTACATGTCATGTTCAGTTCACCCCGCCCTGTCTCGTTATGATTATCAGTGTCACCTGTGTTCCCCGTGTGTTCCCACTTTCCTCGTTAACCCTCTGTGTATTTCTGTCTGCGTCTCCCTCTGTTCAGCGTGACGTCGTCCCTCATGTTGTGTGTGGATCTCCCTGTGTCTCCCTAGTTTATGGTTTCCCAGTTTAGTCTAGTTTGTATGTTTGTTCTACCAGCAAATAAAGCTGTGTTTTGAGTTCACCTCCCCGAGTCTGTGAGTCCTGCATTTTGGGTCCAACTCCTGCCTGCCGCACAGCGATTCCTGACACATTTATGCTTAGAAATATTTACTTATATGTGCTTAGTAGGGGTGCAACGATATTCGTATCGATATTGAACCGTTCGATACAGTGCTTTCGGTTCGGTACGCATATGTATCGAACAATACAACATTTGTAATTTATTTTATCAATTTTCCTTCTGACGATGCTGTCTGTGTTGAGCGCTCAGTGAATCTGTCTTCGACTACTCCGCCTAGGCTGCACTGTCGAGCGCAGATCCACTGAGCGCTCAACACAGACAGCATAGTCAGAAGGAAGAGCGCAGGGCAAGCTAGCGAGACAGAAGTTAAGCTCTCCAGGCAAATTGAACCTCATTCAGATCTGGCGTTTGGAATTATTTTGGTTTTCATGTGACGTATGACCCTGAAGGTAAGCGAGTCATGGACTAAAGTAAAACAGTATGTTGGATGTGCCATGCAATGCTCAATTACATTGGTGTGAACTAGTGTGTTAGCGCAGTTAGCTCGTTAACGTGTTGGCCGTCTAGCCCCATGCACGGAGCGATCGGCGGTAGCTCGTTAACGGAGATTTGCCGTGTTGTGGCGTTAAGGTCATTTCAACGAGATTAACCTGAAAGCACTAGTGGGAACACAACGAATATGACTGCACATTTACACCGACATCATCCTAGTGCAAAGACAAAAACAACAAGCATGCTACTAACTTTAGCCGAGTCATTTAGACAGCTGTTAGCACATGATTCTCCTTATGCTGCTGAGAATATAGCCCAGAAGAAGCGGATAGTATAGCTTTTATTTTGGAAAGAGCCATTTCTCTGTAATAAACTCTCTTTTCCAAAGATGAGTGATTCCTCAATCAGATACAGGGCTCGCAATATCGCTAGCCCGACGTCCTGGAGCTAGCGATTTTTTTCAGTCGGGCTACCAAAATCTCTCTTCCCTGCCCGTCGGGCTACTGTAGGAAGGAAAAATATATGTCAATGCTTTTGCATTCTTTCGGAAATGTAGCTGGGTAATTATGTCATTGGCATCGGTGAGCCACTGTCAATATGTGACATTGAAATCGCGTTTGAATTTGCGCTTGTTTTTTTGCTTTCACTTTGCAATCGTGAGAACTGTGTATAGAGAGCGACAGCACTGATCTGTGAGTGATGATAATTTGTGCACCAATTCCTCTGACATCGTCTTATTAATCGTTAGCTTACTATGCAAACATGACAAGTGAAATCTCCCGCAGCTTAAACATGTGAGAGGTTGATCGCGCAGAGAATCGCTGAGCTTATGTGAGTGCCTGTGTAAAAGCAGCAGGATATATATTTCAGTTCTGCTGAGCCAAATAAGACAGGTCAGGGTGAAGAAGTGACAGCCAAAGAAAAGCTTACCACAAAACGGAGAAGTTATGACAAATCAGACTATAAGGCAAAAAGAAGGTGCAGCTTTATGGTTTCATGGACAAAAGAATTTCTGTGGCTGCAATATGACGAGCTAAATAACCAGGGCTGCACATAAGTGGTCCGCAGGTGCGCATTCGCTGTCAAAATAAAAAACACGCACAAGGGTTAGGGTTAAATTTAAAAACTGTACTTTTGAGTTAAAATATATATTTATAATTTTAATAAATGACAAATTAAAAAGGCATGAACATTTTTTTTGTATCGAAAAAATATCGAACCGTGACACCAAAGTATCGAACCGAACCGTGAATTTTGTGTATCGTTGCACCCCTAGTGCTTAGAGTTTTGTAATTAGTTGTAGATTGGTAGAGGTTTTGATCCTTGATAGTCTGCAAACTTTGTGTGTATTAGACAGCACTCTGGGAGCATGAGAGAGGTCGTACCTTGTCTTATTGTTTTATGGTAGGATTAACGTAGTTACGTCTGTTCTAGTCTAAGTGCTCTTTGTTTAGATGAACTGCAGGACTTCCTTACCTTGTTATCTAGGGTGAACCATTTAGGGTGAGGGGGGGGTCTACCCTCTTCCTGACCAAGGATGTTTGTTGTGTGCTTTCATGTATATGACCCTTTGATCAGCAGTAACACACACACACACACACACGGTACTCTTTGTGTGTATGTAGACGTCATATGTTAATGAACCTATGCATATTCATGTAACCTCAATAAAAGAGCAGTGGTACGGGAGAGCGGGCGAGAGCAACTGGGGTCAAGCGAAGGAACGGCGTCTGTCCAGTTCTCTCCCGTGCACGAGAAACATGAAGAACTTTGCCTACTTGTGTCTTGCTTTGCTGTGTAATTATATTGTCTTCAACGTTCCAGCGGATGGGTTCAAGCTACAAACCTATCATTAATTGGTCCTTCGAGAGCCAGAGCCCTGGAATCGACATTCACCGAGGGGAGGAAAGGCACGCTGAAAGACTGACGTCAGCCAGGAAGTTCCTGTGGATTCGCTGTCTGTCTTTTCTCCTCGATGAATGACGATCGGCGGGATTCGAGGCTGATATTACACGCTAAGCAACGCCGAGTAAGTTTAAAGAGCCCGACTCTATAACTGTGTGGTTGTGCAGTCTCCGCCACTGTGTGAGGCGTTGAGAAGTTCGCTACTTTGAGCGATAAGTGAGTTCCTCGCTACTTTGTGCAGCGAGAGGTGAGTTCTTCGCCATTTGTGAGGCGTTGAGAAGTTCCACGGGGTCCAGACTGTGCTGGACGATAGGCCTATTTTGTGTTGTTGTCGTTGTTGTTGTTGTTGTGTGAGTGTGTGCGGGGCAGAACACGTGGTCTGTGACACCGACTGTTGTTGTTATCATGGGTTTCTAAGCAACCAAGAGTGAGTCGGAGGGAGACAGACTTTATGCTGGACTTTGCTCCTGGCAGCGCAAAGTATTTAAAAAAAAAAAAGAGAGAGAGAGCGACGGCTCCTTTCGCTGCACGGGTTCACGCGAGCGCGGTCGCGCGGGTTTCACGCGGACCTGAGCCGTGCGGTTAATCGCAGGCTTATAAATGGAAGAGATTCAAATGTTAGAAGTTTTCAGAAAACACACCAGCCTTGAAGGGCGTGTGGAGAAGGCCAGCCCACATCAGCAGCACTTGAGATGTGCTGTGGTGAATGGCTTTCCCCCACCCCTTGCTGACACAAAATGTTTATTCTTTAGCTTGCCCTGATCGACAACAGCCAGACCATAGATTTAATTGAGGTGGATAGTTGTTAAAAGTAATCTGCATTAAGCTTGTGGTTGCTCAAGTTCAGTACAATGACATATGAGGTGAAGTGATATAGGCAAATATTTAAACTAATGAAGTGCATAGAGGCACTTGACCTGTGTGAAAGACTGTTGTCTTATTATGAGCCATTGTTGAGATATAGAGCACTAGTGTTCCCACTAGTGCTTTCAGGTTAAACAACTAATATGCTGAACCCTGTATGACACATCTAAAAGTACATGATGGAGAAGCTGTGTTGAATATGAAAGTGCAAGTCTTTGCCACTGTGGGCAGAGCAACTACTGTGTGATGTTGCGTTGCGGTCTCTTCTGAGCTGATGAGCAAGCTACACATTATCAGATCGAGAGCTGTCTGAGAACTACTCAAAGAGAGGGAAACAGAGCTCTGATAACTGATAACTGGAGTGTGCAGCATTTCCGTGAGCAGTTTCCCTGCATCTTGACTCGAGTGTTCATAGCATCAGCATCATGTTTCTGTTATTTGTTTTGTTGGGTTAAAAATAATTAAATAAACTGGTGATCATATTTATGGTTCACCATGGCACATATCATTAGCCATATGAGTTATTTATGCAGATGACAAAGTGAGTGTGAATGTGTCTGACATCACAGTGTTTTTGTGCGCTGTGTAAAAGTAATTGCCTTTGATTGTGAGAGCGGTGATTCTGCAGGTCACCAGCTATTGTAAAGAAAAAAAGCAACAAAAGAGTGAAAAAGAGACAAAATGTACATTGTAGATGAAAAATAATTATAGGAAAAAGGTTTTGTGTTGATCAGCCAAAAACATCTACAATCTCATTTTCTGCTTTTAAGAAAAGACTGTTCACAAAAACACACACAGAGAGAGAGATGTGTGTTGATTAAGCAGTGATGATAATAATGAACATGTCTTAGTTTGTCACTTTCAGGTGAAAAGCAGACCTGAATCAATTTTCCACATGCAGCAGTCGGAAGAAAGTTATAGTTTAACATCATTGAAAACATGCAGGCCAAGTTTCTGGCTGACTTATTTATAGCACCATGTGTCTCTCAACCTCACAAGCAAGCTCACTCCTCCCTGAAGACAAGGAATGCAGCTCCAAAGAGCAATAACATGGCAGATAAAGAGACAGCAACAAAGAGTCCCAGCAAGCAGCAGCAGTATGGACAAACAGCATCAGAGAAGAAGAGCAAACCCATCATCCTGACTGATCGGATGAATGGCACTGTGTTTACAACAAGCTGCAACTTCACTGTGCATGTGAAGAAAACTTTTGAGAAGAACTGAGGAGACTGTTGGAGTTTGACATTTGCCACCTGTGGAGTAAAATGGCAAGAAGAGACAGTGGAACACAGGACAAAGCTGAAGGAGAACTGCCGGCTGTTGGTCTGTTGAAGTGGGAGAGGACAACAGAGTGAGAGTAAGTAGAAACACAGAGGAATGCTGTTATTTAAATGTGGGAAATCAAAATTTGGGTTAGCAAACCTGGGAAAAACAAAACTGACTGCTTAAGTTGGAAAATTGTGAAGGAGTCTGAAACACTGCAAAAATAGAAACATATACAAAATCACACACACAAGCAGAACATGCATTAACCCTACTAATACAAAACAAGAGAGCTCATGAAGATTAGACAACATTTTAAGCATGTGAGTCTGTCATTTTGTCCAGGTCACTTAGTGTGATGCAAAAACCAGTGGACTCATAGCACATTAGTTAAGAAATGATTAAATAATAGCAGAGAAGTGTGTAGGAAAGGCAGCTTTAAGAACATGCCCTGCTGGAGATGCAGCTCCACAGACATGCATTAGACCTGCCTAATAACACAAACACCCATGCAATGAAAATTAGCTTATCTTTCATCAGTGTTAAAATAGTGTCAATTTAGCAGACACTTGTTATCAAATACTGAATTTATCCAATGCAAAAAAAATTGACTCTCCAGGTTGCAGGACAGCAGTTTAACTTTTGTGGGAAAAAAGATCCTGGTTTGACCAACCAGTGATCAGACAATAAATTTAGTTGTTGATATAGTAAATTGGGAGAAGCTTCCTGCTTGATTGATGCAGCAAGTAATTTACTGTATGAGGGAAATTGTCTTTTGTGATACTATTTTGAACATGCTTTTCTGTTGTCCTGTCATCTTAGTGGGTTAATAGCTGATATGCAAATTAGTTGATCGTTCTTAGATTAATGAAAGGTGACTGAATTCTAGCACGAGTGAATGAGATGTTTGGAGTTTGTTGTGTGTTGAGTGGAGACTCTAAAACACTGAGTTTCCTGTTTTGATGTGCGAGTGAATCCTGTATTTAGATACACAACTCTGAATACGTCAGAACAAACTTCTTTTGTGAAGTGCATGACAGCATGTCCCATGTTTTATGATGAAGGGAAAAGGAAAACTGAATAAAATCTGTGGCTTAAATGAGTGAAGAGCACAGACCTGGTGACTAAACTCATAGCTAATAAGACATTAGGCTTATGTTGTGTGTTGTGCAGCTGATGGTTGGTTTGGAGTGAATCTAGCTGATGATTTTTCTTCTGTTGTGAAGTTGAGCCTGCCAATTAGTATGATAGTATGATGAACCATGCTAATGGTACGATTTACCCTCCTGAGATGAGGAGCTTGTGTCATGACTTAACAAGGCCTTTTTATTTTGATACTTTCACAGTGCACTGAAAGTTTTGTTCGATAATCTCTGTCGTTTGAGCAGATCTGCACGATTAGAACAGAAAGCGCTGTACGACACGACGTCGAGGAAATTGTTACAAGTGAGTTTCTCCACATTAAAATGGGCTCTGGAGAACGCCACTTATTTGGGACAATTAGGAAGTAAGTTCCTGTCCAAAAAGGATTCAGCGATGTAATCCGAACTAAAGTTCTTCTTTTTCTTTTTGAAATGACGTCATTTTGCTGAGAGTGGAAACTAAATGCGACGATGGGTTCCACTATCAGCAAAGAAAGAAAGAATGAATGCATGAATGGATGAGTGAAAGGGGAAAAAAAAAACAAAAACTGACTGACTGGTAAAAGCTGACAAAAGCTGACAAGACTGACAAGACACCTGCGCAGCGCTAACATTTGCATTTCTTCTCTACAGCATTACAGTTCTTCATGTGGCTAGATGATTTATACCAGGATAATCAATGTGTGTTGCTAATGTTTGTTTTTCTGAGAATGCATGTAGAGGATTCAGCAGAAGCAGACAAGTGACATGAGAAAAACAAATAAGGGATTGTTTATGGAATAGTTGGAGATGGGCTATTGAGCTCATAGTGATTGATGAGTTGAGTGACTTTACTTAAGAGAAGTCACCGATTACTGATTACATGGGATTAACTGAGCACATGGGATGATCCATGTCTGGGGCAAATTAGGGTAATAGTTGTAGTTTACTGATTTGAGAAAACCTGCACATGACACTTGTCTTGCCCGTGCTGAATGCTTATTACTCTTATGATATAATTGTTTATAAGTGTGAAGTTTGATTTCATTTTCAGATCTTGTTTTCCAGGCCATGATGGTGTGTATGCAGGCTCCTGGCAGAGCCAGGTGTTAAGCAAATTTAATATGCAAAACACACTAACATTTTTATTGCAGGATTATAGGTCCAGGGTGGTGCTGCTCCAGGGGAGGAGATGCCCTGCTGTTGCCTGGGACATGATCTGGCTACCCTTTTTCTTTCAGACAGGAATCTGAGTTTGATGAGTTGACGCATGAGAGTGTCCATGCGTCAAGTGGTGGGGTCCAGAATTAACACTAAACAATGTTTACTATTATTGTTGCAGTGAGTTGTGTGATTAACCGTTTATTTACATGTTCAGATTAGGCTTTGATGGCCTATAAGTGAAGTTCACTGAACTAAAGAATGTGGTTTGATGATTGTTGACATGCTCTCCAAATAGAAGTTTTTCTGAAATACAGGTGCAGCAGTGAGACGCGAGAAACATTCCAGGCATAGCGGACAGCCCAGGCAGTGGTTGAGGTCAAAGGTCAAGCTGGTTGGGGCCCATCATGAGATCAGACCTTGGAGCCACAGCAAGGACCATTTCAACTGCCTGCAAAATAGCGAGAGACCCTCCTGGATTTATCAGAGCCACTGCAAAGAGGTCGAGGTCCCAGGAAACCCCGGCACCCCCAAGACAGCACAATAGAGAAATCTCACACTTGGTTGTTTCAGTGGTGAGGGGGGAGTGCTGATTGAGCCCCCGTAGGGTAAGCTCGCACTTCAACCTCCAGCCTCTGATCAACTCTAGGGCAACCAAGTGCGAGGCGTGACGCACCTGTGTGCAACCATGGGAAGGTGGACCCTCTTGGTTACCTTGACTACGACGCTCACCTTTACAGGACCCCAGCTGGTGCCGGAATCAGCTGAACCAGGAGGAAGGCAGAGAGGATGGACACATGACAACTCTCACCTAAGAGACATGATGCAAGACCACATCCCTCCATGGATGAATAATGCCTGGTACCGTTATATCCACGACAGAACAAAAGCAGAATCGGCAAATACAGAGTATTATGTCTGTTCCCATCTACCCAGCACGGCAACATACCCCACACTATATATGTTCCTGGACCAACTCTCAGGGAAGAACTACTCTATGATATTAGCAGAGAAAGGGGACTTTGTGTCCTCTTCAACAACACATGCTGCATTTACATAAAGAAGACGCACATTCATCAAACATGACTGACGCCCTGAATGTTTTGAGACAGATCCAGCAGGCCCAAAATCAGGACTATCCATGACGAAAAGGAGTGCCTGAGAGGATCGTCCACAAGATGGGAGCTGAGGCCAGGAGAGAGACTTCAGGAGGATCAGAGATCATCTTCAGCACAGCAGACATCACACAGAGAGCTGTGCTACTGAGCTTCCAGGAGATCAAGAGGAGACTTCCCACAGCAAGATTTTAAATACAATGAAAGATTCAATGTTGACGCTGAGGAAGACAACTAAGGTGTACGACGTGCTCTGCCTTAAACCTTCAGCAGCGTTGGAAGGAGTCTAAGGATGACATCATGATTCTGTGAAAAGCACAGGAACCAGAAGCTATGGTGGTGATAACAGCAGTTTCCTATGAGGTCTGCAGCTTTGGAAATAGCTGAGACCCATGTTGACAAACAACAAAACTAACTGGTATGTTTGAATGTCTATTCTACATACATTTGGACTCTGGTCCTATGGACAGTGATGGAAACAACTGGAAGAGACATTTATGACACCCTGCAGAACTCAAACCACTCTGCAGAGAGACATGTGATTGCACACCCGGAGGAAGCATCACCAAGATGGGATGTTTTTGAAAATGTTATCTTCTTATTTTCACTATTAAATTAACAATTTCTTTGTTTGTTTGTAGGATGCAGTTTGCCATGAGATGAGATCAATGGGGAATGGGATATCCGCTAATACCTTTGTTAAACTCTGTACTTTTACAGTGATTTAGGGTGATTTGACGTATGCTGAGTATAACAATGTTGGCATTGAAACTGTCAGACATGAGGTATTCATAACTGGAAACTTTTCTAGCATAAAGGTCAATAAAGGGGGGAATGTTAGGTTTTGTATTGTTGATTGTCATTTATGCTTAGAAACATTTACTCATATATGCTTAGAAGTGTATAATCAATTGTAGATTGAAAGAATGTCTCATCCTAGGAGGTCTGTAACAACTCTGTGTAGCATGAAGAGGGGAGTGCGTTCACTCCTCTACAGAGTGTGTTCTGGCATAGATCACACCCCCTAGGAGAGGTTTTATCTTTTCTTGATATATGGTATAGCAAACACATGTATATCTGTTTGAGTGTAAGAGCCTTTTGTTTAGATGGACCTGTTAGACTCCTGGCACCAGCTTTGGGGAGTCTTCACAGGGTCACATCTTGACCTCACACACACAGTATTCTTTGTTCACATGTATACCTATGTAAGATGTTATATGTTAATGACCCAATGCATATTCATGTCACCACAATAAAAGGAGTGCTCTGGGGAGTCTGGCTGAGAGTCTGACGGAGGTCAAGTGGTGGGACGACACTTGGCTCCAGCCAGATCTCCCTCATGCATGAGTGAACCAGAGAACTTTGGTGCCTTGAGTCTTGCTTTTTGCTGCGTAGCAGATTGTCCTTAACGTTCCAGCGAATAGGTTTATGCTACAAACCTATATCAAAAATCCTTGAAAGAGTAGTTGTCAAACAGCTAACAGATCATCTGCAGAGGAATGGTTTATTTGAAGAGTTTCAGTCAGGTTTCAGAGCTCAGCACAGCACAGAAACAGCTTTAGTGAAGGTTACAAATGATCTTCTTATGGCCTCTGACAGTGGACTCATCTCTGTGCTTGTCCTGCTAGACCTCAGTGCAGCGTTCGATACTGTTGATCATAATATCCTATTAGAGCGATTAGAACATGCTGTAGGTATTACAAGTACTGCGCTGCAGTGGTTTGTATCATATCTATCTAATAGACTCCAATTCGTGCATGTAAATGGAGAGTCCTCTTCACACACTGAGGTTAATTATGGAGTTCCACAGGGTTCAGTGCTAGGACCAATTCTGTTTACATTATACATGCTTCCCTTAGGCAGTATCATTAGAAGACATAGCATACATTTTCACTGCTATGCAGATGACACCCAGCTCTATCTGTCCATGAAGCCAGATAACACACACCAATTAGTTAAACTGCAGGAATGTCTTAAAGACATAAAGACCTGGATGGCCGCTAACTTTCTGCTTCTTAATTCAGATAAAACTGAGGTTATTGTACTCGGCCCTGAAAATCTTAGAAATATGGTATCTAATCAGATTCTTACTCTGGATGGCATTACCTTGGCCTCCAGTAACGCGGTGAGGAACCTTGGAGTCATTTTTGACCAGGACATGTCCTTCAACGCACATATTAAACAAATATGTAAGACTGCTTTCTTCCATTTGCGCAACATCTCTAAAATTAGAAATATCCTGTCTCAGAGTGACGCTGAAAAACTAGTTCATGCATTTATTACTTCCAGGCTGGACTACTGTAATTCATTATTATCAGGATGTCCAAAAAACTCACTGAAAAGCCTTCAGCTAATCCAAAATGCTGCAGCAAGAGTCCTGACAGGGACTAGAAAGAGAGAGCATATTTCTCCTGTTTTGGCTTCCCTTCATTGGCTTCCTGTTAAATCCAGAATTGAATTCAAAATCCTACTCCTCACATACAAGGTCTTAAATAATCAGGCCCCATCTTATCTTAATGACCTTGTAGTACCATATCACCCTATTAGAGCGCTCCGCTCTCGCTCTGCAGGCCTACTTGTTGTTCCTAGAGTATTTAAAAGTAGAATGGGAGGGAGAGCCTTCAGTTTTCAGGCCCCTCTTCTGTGGAACCAGCTTCCAGTTTGGATTCGGGAGACAGACACTATCTCTACTTTTAAGATTAGGCTTAAAACTTTCCTTTTTTCTAAAGCATATAGTTAGGGCTGGACCAGGTGACCCTGAATCCTCCCTTTGTTATGCTGCAATAGATGTAGGCTGCCGGGGGATTCCCATGATGCATTGAGTTTTTCCTTTCCAGTCACCTTTCTCACTCACTATGTATTAATAGACCTCTCTGCATTGAATCATATCTGTTATTAACCTCTGTCTCTCTTCCGCAGCATGTCTTTATCCTGTCTTCCTTCTCTCACCCCAACCGGTCGCAGCAGATGGCCGCCCCTCCCTGAGCCTGGTTCTGCCGGAGGTTTCTTCCTGTTAAAAGGGAGTTTTTCCTTCCCACTGTCGCCAAAGTGCTTGCTCATAGGGGGTCATATGATTGTTGGGTTTTTCTCTGTATCTATGAAGCGCCTTGAGGCGACTTTTGTTGTGATTTGGCGCTATATAAATAAAATTGAATTGAATTGAATTGAATACAAACCTATCATTCCCCATCACATTCATCACCTGTTCCTCTGGTGTCTCTGATTGGAGCACGCAGGTGTGTGGAGCAGAGTGAAATCACACACCTAATGCTGTTTTATTCAACCTGGATCTTAGAAGTTTTGATTAACATTAAACATCGTTTAAACTGTATGTGTCTGTATCATGGGATGGATACACCCTTAACAAAACAAAGAAAATATGACAAAACCAAGTTTCCCCTCATGCTGTCGGACGCGCCTCGAGGAACCAGCTCCATTTAAAACATCACAGTCAGCTGTAAAGTGTCGTTTCAGTTTTTATACAACGTCAAAGAGCTTCATGTTTGAACAATCAGCTTATGAACAGGAATAAGAACTGCACGGTCTGGTTCTGGTTGGATGCAAACAAACAGCTGTGTGTTAATCCAGCAGCAGGACATGCTGGAGGATGGAGCTCAGCTGAAACGACCCATGAAGTCCTCACCGGCTCTCATGTTTACCATCAGGACCAATCCCTGCAACTGAAATATAATCTACTAAATATCAGAGTTGAGAAGGTTGTGTTAGCGTGTGGTGAGTGCAGGATGGGGAACTCCATCCTAACGACAAATTTCATTTCCTTAAAAAGGCATCAAGAGAAGCTTTGAAGGTAAAATGAAGGTTTTAGTGTGAAACTTTTATCACAGCTGCAGATTTATGAATACACAGAAGGATTTAGTTTCACATATTTCCAGACAAAGCCATAAATGCTTCTTAATCAATGCCAGTAATATACTGCTTCCTGCTTTTAAGCTTGGGCGAGCCGTAGATGCTGAAATATTGCACCGTTCTTACAAATAAAGCAAACAAATGAAGAAATGTATTTCTATGATCTTACTCCATGGCCACGTTCATACATGTGAAAGTCTCCATCCTGTGTCCTTCACTTATCTTTATCCCAGGTGTGAATTGTTCACAGGACTTAAAAGAAGGACGTGTCTGTGGAAAAGCCTCCGGTCAACCTAAACTCCTCCCTCATCAGGACACAGAAGAGCCGCTGAGGCAGCGCCTTGGAGTACGCTGCTGGTCGCGGCACACAGGTGCGCAACAAGATCTCCCGGCCTGCTGGAGGAGGGAAGTCTGGTACTCTGCTGCTTCCCCCAGTTTGCTTCTTGTCAGATCCCAAGTCCTCATCGACAGGCGCCAGAAGGGCAGCCTAAAAGGGCAAAGGTCAAATGTTAGCAAACAGCAACCGATTCTGAAGAAATGTGCTGTGTGAGGTGGACACGTGGATATTCAGAAGTACTGTAACCGAGTCTCCCACAGAGACCTGATCCAGACTACAGCTCACAAACACAGCTCCTCTACCAACACCTCACTGCAGCTGCACGCTGCTGATCCTGTCTGTGATTAGAATTGATTTCAATAAAGTAAAACAGAGGCTCGTTTTCTATGAGCGTAAACAGGGATCTCTGTTTCAGTCTCAGTGTAACAAACATGTTTACTGAATAAGTCTTTCAGTAAATATGTTTTTTGTTAATTCAGTAAAATCTGCAAAGATGACTTGTACTGTTGGCAGCAACAAACAGAGACAACAGAGTGTGGGACAGACAGGAAGTCAGGACACGTCTATGTGCTTCACAGTGGGACTAGAACATGAACATTTCTACACACACCACAGGCAGCAACTGTGCAAACCTCCACGTCACCAAAAACACCCTGCAGGTCCCATCAGAGCAACGGCAGAGAAAACAGATGAAACATCTGTTAGAGAGAAAAACGCTTCGCTGCTTTCTTACCTGTATGACACCAAAAGGGTTTTGTTTTTTTAATAATAAAGGCTTCATGTTTTACAGTTAAAGCTCATGCAAACATGCAGGCTTATTTGTCTGATCAATGCAAAAGTTCAAACATGTCTCTTTCAAGCCTCATTATCAGCTGAGATCATAGTAAAGACACAGACAGGATCCTGATCCATCTGTTCTTTATATAATTACTGTTTTTACTGTAATGTACAGTGGGGCAAAAAAGTATTTAGTCAGCCACCGATTGTGCAAGTTCCCCCACCTAAAATGATGACAGAGGTCAGTAATTTGCACCAGAGGTACACTTCAACTGTGAGAGACAGAATGTGAAAGAAAAATCCATGAATCCACATGGTAGGATTTGTAAAGAATTTATTCGTAAATCAGGGTGGAAAATAAGTATTTGGTCAATAACAAAATACAACTCAATACTTTGTAACATAACCTTTGTTGGCAATAACAGAGGTCAAACGTTTACTATAGGTCTTTACCAGGTTTGCACACACAGTAGCTGGTATTTTGGCCCATTCCTCCATGCAGATCTTCTCGAGAGCAGTGATGTTTTGGGGCTGTCGCCGAGCAACACGGACTTTCAACTCCCGCCACAGATTTTCTATGGGGTTGAGGTCTGGAGACTGGCTAGGCCACTCCAGGACTTTCAAATGCTTCTTACGGAGCCACTCCTTTGTTGCCCGGGCGGTGTGTTTTGGATCATTGTCATGTTGGAAGACCCAGCCTGGTTTCATCTTCAAAGTTCTCACTGATGGAAGGAGGTTTTGGCTCAAAATCTCACCATACATGGCCCCATTCATTCTGTCCTTAACACGGATCAGTCGTCCTGTCCCCTTGGCAGAAAAACAGCCCCATAGCATGATGTTTCCACCCCCATGCTTCACAGTAGGTATGGTGTTCTTGGGATGCAACTCAGTATTCTTCGTCCTCCAAACACGACGAGTTGAGTTTATACCAAAAAGTTCTACTTTGGTTTCATCTGACCACATGACATTCTCCCAATCCTCTGCTGTATCATCCATGTGCTCTCTGGCAAACTTCAGACGGGCCTGGACATGCACTGGCTTCAGCAGCGGAACACGTCTGGCACTGCGGGATTTGATTCCCTGCCGTTGTAGTGTGTTACTGATGGTGACCTTTGTTACTTTGGTCCCAGCTCTCTGCAGGTCATTCACCAGGTCCCCCCGTGTGGTTCTGGGATCTTTGCTCACCGTTCTCATGATCATTTTGACCCCACGGGATGAGATCTTGCGTGGAGCCCCAGATCGAGGGAGATTATCAGTGGTCTTGTATGTCTTCCATTTTCTGATGATTGCTCCCACAGTTGATTTTTTCACACCAAGCTGCTTGCCTATTGTAGATTCACTCTTCCCAGTCTGGTGCAGGTCTACAATACTTTTCCTGGTGTCCTTCGAAAGCTCTTTGGTCTTGGCCATGGCGGAGTTTGGAGTCTGACTGTTTGAGGCTGTGGACAGGTGTCTTTTATACAGATGATGAGTTCAAACAGGTGCCATTCATACAGGTAACGAGTGGGGGACAGAAAAGCTTCTTACAGAAGACGTTACAGGTCTGTGAGAGCCAGAGATTTTCCATGTTTGAGGTGACCAAATACTTATTTTCCACCCTGATTTACGAATAAATTCTTTACAAATCCTACCATGTGGATTCATGGATTTTTTTTTCACATTCTGTCTCTCACAGTTGAAGTGTACCTCTGGTGCAAATTACTGACCTCTGTCATCATTTTAGGTGGGGGAACTTGCACAATCGGTGGCTGACTAAATACTTTTTTGCCCCACTGTAGAATATCATGGACATAATACACAGACTGCAGCCTAAATACTGCTAAAAACAGCCCTTTTTATTTTTAAGGTTTTACGTATTAACCTTTTATTATAAGAGTCACCTGATCCTTAGCAGGTGTGTATACAGAAATACACCAGGTCATTATTTAGGCAAAGCGAAGCCAAACTGCTCCTGTGTGACAGATGAAGTCCACCTTTAAACAGCATTTAGATGCTGCTAATGAAACTCGATTAGTGGCAGCACTGGTCTGTGGGCTGGGGACACTGGTGCCACCAGTACAGCGCGCACTTTTCACAGCGCCATCATGTGGATCAAACTGTATTCTGGGTCAAACCTGATGTTTTATCATTTACACTGAACAAAAATATAAACGCAACACTTTTGTTTTTGCTCCTGTTTTCCATGAGCTCAACTCAAAGATATGAAACATTTTCTACAAACACAAAAGACCCGACACTCGCAAGCAATGTTCCCTCTAAGCTGCGCGCATGCACAATTGCGCACTGCTGGCACAATTGCGCACTGCTGGCACAATTGCGCACTGCTGGCACAATTGCGCACTGCTGGCACGGTCTCTGCACAGAAAATCTGCGTTGCGCACAAAAAAAAAAAAAAAAAAGAAAAATCACCTGAATTGAAATTAAAATGAAAACTTTAACGATTCTGTTTTGCAGTGTTAGTCAGTGACTGGCTGCTCCCGTATGGGATCAGAACGAGGCCACCTTATCCCGTAGTCCAGCCAATCACGCGATTCACATTCGTATATACGCAGCTGATCAACGTGGCTGACAGGCTATGACAGCGTCCTTATGTGCGACACCGGTGTTTTAGCAAAGCGGCTGATGTGGAGTGAAGCCACGTTAATGACAACGTGTACAACCATTGGAGATGTGAGCAGGACAGACGGAACAACTGACGGACAAAGTGTGGACTTTATACCAGTTTTTGAATTGTGTTGATCGGCCACGTAAAACCAGAGTTATGATAAAATATCTGCAATGTTTGGTTTTCTTCCTGAATACTGTCGTTGTTTATATTTACTGCAGGAAGAAACGGTAAAAACGCCGTTTTATAAGGAAAACGCTCGAAAGCCTGTGAGCAAAAACAACACCAAAACAAACCCCCACCAGCCTTTCCTATTGGTGCAAAAATGCACCATGTCGACCAATCAAAAAATGATATGGCAACATGACATTTAGTTGTTTAGGAAGGGGGAAGTTTTAGGAGTGACGGCGTGTTTGAGATGCGATTGCCAAGTTTAGCACAAATCTTGTGTAGTTAGAGTGTAGTTAGTGTGTAGTTAGTGTGTAGTTAGTGTGTAGTTAGAGTGTAGTTAGTGTGTAGTTAGTGTGTAGTTAGAGTGTAGTTAGTGTGTAGTTAGTGTGTAGTTAGTGTGTAGTTAGAGTGTAGTTAGTGTGTAGTGTAGTCAATAGTTTTGTTGTGTGTGTCAGAACAATGGTTTACAGGTGTTGCAGCAGTGACACATCTGCTGCTGTCAGGCCTGCAGGTATCAGGCTGCTGTTCTCCATCTCATAGTGGACAGAAATTATTTTTTGCAGCGGCACAAATAATTTGTGTGGCATCAGATTTGATGCAGAACAGCTGATTGTTCTGCAAATAGTTTGAAATGTTTATTTAAAAAACACCTCGGCTGCATTTTTAGGTAAACAGCTGCAAAAAACTCTGTTTGCAAAACTCAGTTACTTTTTTGAAGAAGTCTTGTTGTGTAAAAGTATTCTTGGATGCTGGTGTGACCACAGTGCACACGTCTGCTGTTGCTCACAGTGGTCCAAGGGACGCTCAGGGAGTTTGTGTGTTCAGACACGTGAAACATTACAGGGAACATTGCTCGCAAACACTGCTCACAAATCTGTCTAAATGTGTGTTAGTGAGAACTTCTCGTTAGCTGAGATAATCCATCCCACCTCACAGGTGTGGCATGTCAAGGTGCTGATTAGACAGCATGAATATTGCACAGGTGTGTCTGAGACTGCCCACAATAAAAGGCCACTCTGAAATATGCCGTACATGTGTAGCACAATGACACACATGTCGCAAAACCAGTCAGGATCCGGTTCAGCTCATGGAAACAAAAGTGTTGTGTTTATATTTGTGTTCAGTGTAACAAATACTGAGACGTGTAATAATGTCGTGTGTTGTTCATCTGAGGACGCTGCAAAGAACCAGATTATTTTTATTATCCTGTTTGTCGTTATGTGAACCTTTAGAGGATGTACCTTATAATGACTGAGTGTGTTTATCGCACTATGTTAAATGTAACTGTGAGCGACACGAGGCTTACTGCTCATGGTTACCTCATCAGTGGTGAAGTCAGCCAGCTTGATGCAAGAAACAGGAAGAAGGATGAAAGAGCAACACACAGATGAAAAACAAAAACAGACTTTCTAATCGACAGAGCTGAAATCTGAACATGTCACCAGCTGCAGGAGGCAACGCTCTGAACCACGTCGTTCCTCCTCCAGATGGAGCTTTCACTGCCTATAGTCTCTTGACATACAATGGTTGGATTCTCCTATGATACTGTATCAGCTGAGCCTCAAATTCTTATGATCTCGAGCTTCTTCAGTCTCAGTGAATCCTTAGTTGGCTCAGATGCATCATCTGGTGTTTGAGTGTAACAAGGTGGTTGTAACACAAAAGGAGTGTAAACAGGTGAGTGTGGTTTGTAGTGTAAACTAAAGCAGCGTGTCTAACCAACCACATCTCCAGGGCTGAATCAGGTGACCACGAGCCATCGCTCCACAGCTGCTGAGGGAGCTACAACCCTCATTCAGCCTTTCACAGACATACAGCAATGAACTGTATGAACAATAAACTTTATTCATACACACAAATCCCTTTAAGGTTGTGTCAGCGAGGGCAAACGTGCCGCATCAAATACATGGAGCTACAAGCTGTGGTGACCCACTGTCAGTAAGGGAGCTTTATTACACACACACAGCATCACAACAACAGTTACCTCAAGCTGCTTCTATGTTATAAGGCAAAGACCCTGCAGTTACACAGGAAACATTAGGTGACCGTCTGTGAGCGACAGTGGGAACCAAAGCCTCTAACATCCATCGATAGATGAGGGGCAGACGGACTGAATGCAGAGAGGTGTACTAACACATGTTGAGTGAAGAAGAAACACCCAGTGCATTATGGGGAACTTAGACCTATAACTTAGACCTGTGCGCCTTAGCATATGCTACTTCCGGCGCATAGCGCTTAGTTTCTGGTGTGATATTCGCTCCTTGTTCAAGGTCGGGTTTTTCAACCAAATGGACGAATCAAGTGGCGATTTACATTTCTCGAGATGTCGAATGTATCTGTAGATGATGTTGATCGACTTGTCGATATTTTTTCCCCCCGCGCCTCAGAGAGAGACAGGATTCAAATTTTATACTTCTCAGTATTTGTATACAGCGCTCCCTCGTTTATCGCGGGAGTTACGTTCTAAAAATAACCTGCGATTGGTGAAATCTGAAGTAGCCAACTTTATTTTTTACAATTATTATAGATGTTTTAAGGTAAAACCCGTCACTACACACTTTATACACTCAGACCGACATGAACATTTTCACACGTTTCTCTCCTGTTTAAGCTCTCAAAGTTCAAACCTTCGTAGACAAATAAGTCCAGTATTACAGAAACCAAAGATCAAACCGTGTTTTCAGGTCCAGCACATGAGAACAGAGCAGCTGAGAGATAATTCAACATCAATGAATCATTAATGAATCAATGAATAAGCGATTCTGTACTGTACAGGAGAGACGGCACGGAGGAGATCAACAATAGTCTGCAGCCAATCAGGACGCAGAACACAAAGCGCTGTGATTCATCCGTGAAGCGCACACCTCTCCAGCGTGCCAGACGCCATCGAATGTGAGCATTTGCCCACACAAGTCTGTTACGGCGACGAGCTGGAGTCAGGTCAAGACCCCGATGAGGACGACGGGCATGCAGTTGAGCGTCCCTGAGACGGTTTCTGACAGTTTTTGCAGAAATTGTTTGGTTGTGCAAACCAATTGTTCCAGCAGCTGTCTGGGTGGCTGGTCTCAGACGATCTTGGAGGTGAACCTGCTGGATGTGGAGGTCCTGGGCTGGTGTGGTTACACGAGGTCTGCGGTTGTGAGGCCGGTTGGATGTGCTGCCATATTCTCTGAAACGCCTGTGGAGACGGCTTATGGTTGAGAAATGAACATTCAATGCACGGGCGACAGATCTGGTTGACATTCCTGCTGTCAGCATGCCAATTGCACGCTCCCTCATTGCTTGTGGCATCTGTGGCATTTTGCTGTGAGACAAAACTGCACATTCCAGGGTGGCCTTTTGTTGTGGGCAGTCTGAGGTACACCTGTGCACTACTCATGATGTCAGATCAGCATCCTGATGTGGCACACCTGTGAGGTGGGATGGATTATCTCAATATAGCAGATGTGCCCACTACCACACATTTGGACTGATTTGTGACCACTGTTTGGGAGGGATGGTTATATTGTGTATCTGGAATGAATTTTAGGTCTCTACGTCCATCCCATGGGGAATGGGAGCAGTAACAAAGGTGTTGCGTTTATATTTTTGTTGAGTGTATGTAAGCTCTGCTCCAGTGTAATGCATAGGTACAACAATATGCTTTATCTTTAATATAGTTTGGTCACAAAAGACCAAAACTGAACTCTTTGAAGGCTGTAAACACACCATGTTTGGGTGGCTTCACCCCAAAAACACCACAGCAACACTGAAGTCTGGAGGCGGGAGCATCATGGGGGGGCTGTTTATTCAGCGTACAGCACTGAGACATTAAACATAACTCCAGGAAGGATGAATGGAGACATTGTTGATTAGAATCTGCTGCCATCTACCAGGATGATGAAGATGAAACAAGGATGGATGTTTCAGCAAGACCATGATCACAAACACAGCCAATGGAAACGGTTGGTTTCAGAGAAATCAAGTAAAGCTGCTGGAACGGCCCAGCCAATCACCTGAGCTGAATCTGTGGGAAGGATCCACGGAGCATTCGGGATTTATAGACTGTTTGTGTGGTGAGTGGGTCAAAGTCATGAGCAATGATGGGACTGGTTTCTCCATACAGACGCTGCCATGAACTGTCATCACCAACATTTGTATAAAGTAATAAATAAATGTCCCTGTGTCACTTTGTATTATTACACAACTTCATCTGTGGTTTGATTCCTTTGCACGTCTGGATTGGAAGTGTTGTTACCGACATCTGGTGATAATTTCACATCAAAGCACCTTTAGAAATATATTTACTTAGAGAACAGCCCGCAGCCCACCGTAGTAATAGTTGAACAGACACACACACAGAGCCAGACGGTAGGTCAGACTGTCACTGGGGGCCGACTTCAGCTGGTGGAAAAGGTTCTACAACGAGGGAAAAGACCATGAAATCAATAAAAATCCTGACAAAGTACTGACAGCACTGAGCCTGTCTTCACTCTGAAACTTATATTGGACCTGACCTGAGTGTAACCTTGAGTGTGCGAGTGGTGAAGAGGCAAACATACATAATCAGAGGTTTTCTCTTGCTCCGATGTCCCACTGGAGTTGGACAGCTGAGTGTTATTCTTACAGTCAGACTTCTCCACAGCAGCATCTGGAAACAGAGACACAAACACAAATAAATAAGTCTGTCATTTAGAAACTCTGTTGTTTTCTAGATGTTAGAAGAATTAAACAAGTGCAGCTCACGTAGTCATCACTTCATGATAAAACACAGGATGCTGATCGCTCAGTGGCAAAAGCAGGATGTGACCAGAAGTAGACAATAAAAATAAGAACGCTGCCTGATATCCTGTTTAAGATGACGCTCTTGTGCTTTACTGAGCTGCTGTCAGATGGGATCAATATCTGTGGCCAGCACTCTAAGACATAAATGCAATTACGGCTGTAGTTTGAAGATTCAAGGCTGTCTTAGCTCGAGCTCGAGCTGCTGAGTGTGACGGGCTCAACAGTAACCAGGAAGGAAAAACTGTTTGTGAAAAGAAGCAGAGGAGCCACATCAGTACGAGTCAAACTACCACACGCTCCGAGGTCTCTGCTGCTCTGAATATCACGCTCACCGTCTCCTAACACGGGATCCACACCTCTTCTGTCAGAATCAGTTTCCTCATAAAATGAGCTGAAACCATTAAAACTCAGTCAAGTATTAGTCAACTCCGACTAGTTAATGCCTTTTAAACAGGTTACATGATTAACTCTTACCAGAAGGACAGAATTGAGTATCTCGGTGTTAAGGGGCGACTCATCGATGCGTCGATGGCGGCGAATGTGCTTCCGGGCACTGTGCACCATGTTGGAGACAGACAGTTTGGAAATGGGCACAGTTGCTGCTGGCTCGGTCAGCTTGGACAAAGCAGAGCTGATATCACTGTTTTCTACAGACGACAAACACATCCAAGAGTTTCTGTTCAATTGCTGAGGCCCGGGTCAGCACAGATGCCCAGATCTCCCAGTAAGCTACGCACGTTTCCAGAATGCAGTATGGTCACTCAACAAGTAAAGCCAGGAACCTGACCTTTGCCCTCATCTTCAGCGTATCCTCTTCCAGGAATCTCCTCTGTACACTCAGTCCTACAGCAGAGTTTAAAGAGCTCTGTCACAGCCTCACCTACAGGGAACACAAACAGTTACTGACCTGATATTTTCTTATTCAAACTTTTCATGAAGCACACGCTTCAGCACAGCGAAGCAGGACAACATCTGTGTAACATTTTCTAAATCATGGACGTGGCAACAAAAGAAAAGTCCACTTTACATCACATGTAAAGTGCTTGGGGCTGTCATGAGAGGCGGGGCACACCCTGGACAGGTCGCCAGTCTGCCGCAGGGCAAACACAGAGACAGACATTCACACCGTGGGAAATTTAGGGCCCCAATGAACCTGTCCCCACTAACTGCATGTCTTTGGACTGTGGGAGGAAGTAGGAGGCCCACACATAGAACAATGAGGAAAAAAAGACACTTTATTTGTCCTTTACTATGTTCTTTCTATCGGTAGCTTGATTACATCCGTCTTATCTGCTGCGTATCATTTGATGCATGAATTTTAGCTTAGAAATAGTTTCCTCTGTGCTGTTTGGACAAAAAACAAAGCCATAAAAAGTCTTCACACATCACACAACAATGTGTATGTTTGTAATGGATCCAAGTGTATTAGCAACCAGAAAAATACAACATTAAGGTCAGTGCACTTAATGCACTGACCTTAATGTTGTATGTAGCGGTGTGTTTGAAATCTGTACTGACTAGTAAAACCTCTGTGGTCTGCCCCAAAGCATCATGGTCTCTGTCCCCGAGTGTCCCACTGATCAGCTTAACTTACCCAGTAAACACTGAGGATTTTCAGCCGTCCTGACTCGAACTGACCAGTGAGGAGCTTGAAGAGGGTCGAGGTCACTGTTGGGTGATAAACAGAGTAAACAGTAGAGGAGAGTTTCTGATACACTTTTAGTTAAAGGGTTTTTATAAGTAATGAGTCATGTTTGATTACATGTGACGTAGTCCTTCACCAGTAATCAAGATAATTACACATGTAAGCATTTCCTTATGTCACACTCAGTTTGTCCCTTCATGCTTGTTAGACCTGTGCCAGCTCTGTTTGGGCCTTACAATCAAACCCATGTACGTTTACCCTTTTAATAAACTGCTCCACCCATTTCCTACTTTACGAGTGAAATATGAAGCAATGCAGTGTGTACACGGATGCAACACTCAGTGCTCAGCGCAGCGTTTTGTGTGCTATAGTGCAAGTGAACAGCTCACTCCCATCAAAGCTTTTCCATTGGATCGTTAACACAAACACCAAATGTCAGGAGGACATGCGCCTCAAACTGGAGTTGTCTTTCTAGCCCGGGTACCTCATCACTCAGTGTGGTGCACTTTAGCCCACGCTAGCATCAGCTGTGGTCACTGGCTGATTAGTGCTGGTTTCTATGGGTTCAGATTGTGGTCATTTGTACTTGTAAATCAAATGTGTAGTTGTGAGCTTTGTAACCTTGTAAGCCAGAATATCTGAAGATTTCATGTTTGTGCATCTACAGATGAGAATTTGTGTGTTTGTAAAAAATATTTACACGAGTTACAATTTTTTTTTTGTTAAGGTCGTCTTACAGACACAAAGCAACAAACTGTGTGTAAAACTCTGCGCTCAGGTCCCCTGGCAGTGTGTGAGTTTGAACTCACAAGTACAAAATATTTATGACCACAATTTGAGCCCATCGGTTTCCTCGTGGCTCAGCTGGTGACACAGTTGCAGTGAGGCTGAGTGTTGCGAGGTAACAAAACGAACTAGCTGGTATATTGCAGCTGCTCTTAGTACAGTACACCAGAACACTGCACACACAGCCTTACCTGTACACGTCATTATCCACAACTATGCCTTCAATAAGATGAGGCCAGGTTGTTGCGAGATGAAGTTCACTACAAAAGTGAAAAACAGAAACACAGTAACAGCAAACAAAGTAAGTCTTCCTCAGACCCACAGATAAGGATGATGATGAAGAGGCTCCAAGACCACGTGATAAGCAACAAAGCCGTCACACCGACTGCTCAGTGTGCAGAAAACATGTGACTGTAATTTTTAGAAAGTATCATCAGTTTTTACCTTATTGGCTCCTCACAGGCACCGAATGGAAACTTCCCAAACTCCACCCCCCCCACCTCGCCACCAAGGAGCGCATCAAAATCTGCCAGAAAAAACACAAAAAACTGAATAATCGTCCAAACAGCAAAGCAGGCAGTCTGTCACCAGAGCCCACCCAGGGCTTCCTCACAGTCAGGGAGTTCAGTAACACAACCAACCTCTGTTTGTGACACACACACGTAAAACATATTGAACGCATCACCAATTGTCTACATATATTTCTAAAGGTGATGTTCACATGAAATTCTCACTAGATGTTGGTAACAACCCATCCAATCCACACATGCAGAGAAACAACTTTAAACTATACAAACTTTAAATCAAACAATATAACAAATAAACTCGATGTATTGTGAGTCTTTCTACGTACGATGGTGAAAATTCAAAATCCTGCTCCTCACATACAAGGTCTTAAATAAGGCTTTGCCAACTCCAGGCCTCGAGGGCTGGTGTCCTGCAGGTTTTAGATCTCACCCTGGGTCTACACACCTGAATCAAAGGATTAGTTCATTACCAGGCCTCTGGAGAACTTCAAGACATGTTGAGGAGGTGATTTAGCCATTTAAATCATCTGTGTTGGATCAAGGACACATCTAAAGCCTGCAGGACACCGGCCCTCGAGGCCTGGAGTTCGATGCCTGCCTAAATAATCAGGCCCCATCTTATCTTAATGACCTTGTAGTACCATATCACCCTATTAGAGCACTTCGCTCTCACACTGCAGGCCTACTTGTTGTTCCTAGAGTATTTAAAAGTAGAATGGGAGGCAGAGCCTTCAGTTTTCAGGCCCCTCTTCTGTGGAACCAGCTTCCAGTTTGGATTCAGGAGACAGACACTATCTCTACTTTCAAGATTAGGCTTCAAACTTTCCTTTTTGCTAAAGCATATAGTTAGGGCTGGACCAGGTGACCCTGAATCCTCCCTTAGTTATGCTGCAATAGACGCAGGCTGCCGGGGGATTCCCATGATGCATTGAGTGTTTCTTCTTCACTCACTATGTGTTAACAGACCTCTCTGCATTGAATCACATCTGTTATTAATCTCTGTCTCTCTTCCACAGCATGTCTTTATCCTGTCTTCCTTCTCTCACCCCAACCAATCACAGCAGATGGCTCCGCCCCTCCCTGAGCCTGGTTCTGCTGGAGGTTTCTTCCTGTTTAAAGGGAGTTTTTCCTTCCCACTGTCCCCAAAGTGCTTGCTCATAGGGGGTCATATGATTGTTGGGTTTTTCTCTGTATCTATTATTGTACGATACTGTGCAATATAAAGCACCTTGAGGCGACTGTTGTTGTGATTTGGTGCTGTATAAATAAAACTGAACTGAACTGAACAGGTAAAAATATGGCGACATCAGGAGTTTCAGACGGTGAGAGAATGAATCTCGCTGCAAAAGAAATGATGTTTTAAACCCTGCATGTCAACGTCTCCCTGCACACCAAGCAAACATTAAATAAACTGTTTTATAGTCACTGTCTCGACTTGTTTCTGTAATTTGATGTCATCCATTTTTTTTATTTTGCCATTTTTATAAGAACAACAGAGCAGCTTTTTCATTTCAGTCGTTTTATTTTGACTCATGATTTTTTTCTTGACGTCGTTTTTTGTTGCTGTGATCTTTTGATGTTAAAGTCTAGTGTTGACCACAGAAAGAGACTTACTGTGATTATACTGTAATCTGTGAAAATCCTCTGTGTGCAGCTGATGGTTAAAAGAAAACATTTCAGTTCATTCAGATCATTTTTATGTTGACAATAGAAAACCATCCTGAATGGTCGGTTTGAATAAGTGCAAATTTAGATCCTATATGGTTGAAAATAACTTAAACATATCGTGATTTATTTCGTGTTTTGTGATATAGCAAAAAAATATTGTGATATTACATTTTCCTCATATCACCCAGCGCCACCATAGATGTCCATACATGACGTCTAACAATGAAGAATGACACGGGGGAAATGTATTGGACAGAAAGAAAGGTGCAAAAAGACACATTTATGAGTAATTACAGAGCAATCCTGCCACTTAGTGCAAATTAATATCAGCCGGTTCAGTCCCAACTATGGCCTCATTAGCCAGGTTTCACACAAGAAGCGTCTCATGATGGGTAAAACCAACAAGCTCTCTCAAGACCTTTGCACACTTAAGACTGATGGCATCGGCTACAGAAGAACTTCTAAGTTACTGAAGGTTCCAGTGAGCACTGTTGGGGCCATAAACCTGGCGTTGCCCCTGCAGGGTTTTTATTTATTTACGATAAACCAGCCACGACCAAGCGCTCCCCACACGATTTCAGACAGACGAGTGAAAAGACTTATCAGAAGAACGACCTGGAACCAGCAGGTACAATCGTTCCACAGGAAACAACAACATGACCTGCATCACACACACGACTCCTAAAAGCCACTGGCAGGGTTTCTGGATGTCAGCCACTTGCTGACATGTATTTAAAAAAAATGTAATAATTTCTTAATAATAATATTACATTTTTCTATTTGTGTATTAATGACATGACATGTACTGCCTACCTGGAGGCTGCTGTGGCCATGAATACTGCTGCCAGTCTTGGAGCACGTAGGTGAAGCGAATGGCGATGTTGACTGGAGGCAGAGGGAACAGGGAACAACCCTGATGACAACAGGAAGACATCAGCTCATGTTTATGGTAACAAGCTGCAGCATTAATCTCTCTGTACAGGCGTGGATTACACCTCGTCATTGTCGGCTGTTTCTGGGAACATACTGAACACATTTAACCCTCATGTGTGGATGATGACAACATCAATCAGGATTTTTATTCTTCTTTAGGAATGAATATAAGATTTTTGAACTTCATTTTTTAAATGTCCACTTAGGTGGACAACATCGGTTTTGACTTATGAAGGGTATGGAGACATCAGTGTGTAGTGTTTCTGTGCAAGTTTACCATCAACACCAACACAAATACAAGAAAACAGCCTTTGAATAGCTGCAGACCACTGTGCATGAAAGGGTTAAACAACGTGATGTCTGGGAATCCATTGTGTTTCCAGGAATAGGAATAAACAAAGTTCAAACAAACTGATCATTAAACCGACATCCACTTCCTAACAGTCTTTATTTTATTCACAAATTAACTCCACAAAAATCCAGAAACCGAATTTACACAGAATTAGACGTCTTCTTCTTCCTCTTCTGTTTTCCCAATGTTCACATAACTAAGCAGTGTGCTGTACTGTTATCAACCTGCTCTTTGACGAACTATTACAAGAATATATTCTTATTATAAGATAAGATGTTTGTGTTATTTTCAAGTTGAATACAGTTTTTGTGTGACTGTCAGAGCACAGCAGGAGGAGGAGGAGGAGGAGAGACTGTACATGAGCAGGAAAAACCAGATGAATAAATGTTTTAGAAAATACATTTACATGCACTTCGTGGATGCTTTTATGATTATTAGTTGCATTTAACAGGATTCACATCGTCCTAAAATCGTCTGGAACAGGATGCTGAGGTGATACTTGTAGAACATGGGTACATGACGCTCTGTGGCTGCACAATTTTAATTTTTCTTTATTAAAAACAAACAAACAACCTTGAAATATGATCCATATAAAGATGTTTGTTCCAGAGCACTTACTATCTTAGATTTGAAGATGTCGAGCAGGCCGGACAGGTGGTTGTACTGCACGGGCGCTCGACGCAGGTGAACGATCTCAAAGTCGGTGCGCACGCCTGGTCCTTTGCACTCTCCGGCATACATCCGCCTCCACTTCTGCTGGATCTGCACAAACATCGGCACCTGACTGAACACAAGATAAACAGCAGAAGGCATTACTAGCAGGATCTCTGGTACACGCCCGACATCCAGCTTCAGTTTCTCTCAACCAGCAACAATCCAGCTAAACTAAACAGTCCGACTGAAACACAGAGCAACAAGCTGCAGAACTGCATTGTACTGGCATGTATGTCAGCACTGTCACTGCACGGACCACTGAGTGCTACACAGACTGGTTTTAATATGTTGTGTTCATTGGCGTAATCTGGGGCTGCAGCAATTCATCACTTCTAAAAAAATCCTCCAAACCCATTCTTTGCTGCGATGCAGCGATGCAGCGATGCAGCGATGCAGCGTGCTCTGTAGCACAGACTTGTTCAACGATGTAAACGTGTGTGAGGGATAGGTCAGTAGGTAGAGTGGCTGCCCCGGGATCAGAAGGTTGGGGGTTTGAATCAAGTGAAAAGCTAAGCTGAGGTACCCCTGAGCAAGGTCCCTACACGTCTGCTACCCACCAGCTCGATAGCTAGCCGGGAGCTCGAGGGTCACTGAAGCCGCAGAGAACGGCACAACTCCCGGCACATCATATTCAGATCACCGCAGACTTTCGCTACTCAGGTTAAACGTGATATATAAGTCACTTAGACAACCTAAAAATGTTATTGTTGGACTTTTTTCAGTGTTTTATTTGTTCGTGAGTAAATCGGTTTGGCTGAGATTAAAGTTATTAGATTAGATAAAATAAAACTTTATTAATCCCCCAGGTGGGTTCCTCCTTGGTTTTCACACAGCTGAATAAACGTCAAACAGAAAACTGATTAAACAGAAGTGTGAGATGGTCGAGAGTTTACTCCAGTGTCCTGTTATATTTTAGACAGCAAGGAGCAGACGGCCGAGTTTATTAAACTCCACCGAGACAGCGGTGACGCTAATCCGAAGGCGAGACCGTCCAATTTAACAGCCGTTTACTTCCGGCCTACCCGACCTTCTCAGGACCCGGCCCACATAGACCGCGAAGGCCGGGTCCTCAGGAGGATGCAGCCCATGAATTTGGACACGACCACTGACATGTTACAAAACAAACTCACATCGCTATCAGCAGCCATGTTGTTGCCTTTGGCTGCCTGATCGGTTCAGGAAATTAGGATGTTTTTCTACGCATGTGCGAAAAGGTGGTCGCTTCCTCTATAGTTCTTTCACAATAAAATAAAACAAACAAATTCTAAATTCATCCATCCATCTTCATCCGCTTTATCCGAGGCCGGGTCGCGGGGGCAGCAGCCTAAGCAAAGAGGCCCAGACCTCCCTCTCCCCAGCCACCTCCTCCAGCTTATCCGGGGGAATACCAAGGCGTTCCCAGGCCAGCCGAGAGATATAATCTCTCCAGCGTGTCCTGGGTCTGCCCCGGGGCCTCCTCCCGGTGGGACATGCCTGGAACACCTCACCCAGGAGGCGCCCAGGAGGCTCCAATCTCTAAGGGAGAGGCCAGCCACCCTTCGGTGGAAGCTCATTTCTGCCGCTTGTATCCGCGATCTCGTTCTTTCGGTCACTACCCACAGCTCGTGGCCATAGGTGAGGGTAGGGACGTAGATCGACCGGTAAATGGAGAGCTTCGCTTTTACACTCAGCTCCCTCTTCACCACGACGGACCGGTGCAGCGTCCGCATTACTGCAGCTGCAGCCCCAATCCGTCTGTCGATCTCCGGCTCCCTTCTCCCATCACTCGCGAACAAGACCCCGAGATACTTGAACTCCTCCACTTGGGGCAGGAACTCATCCCCGACCCGGAGTGGGCACTCCACCCTTTTCCGGCTGAGAACCATGGCCTCAGATTTGGAGGTGCTGATCCTCATTCCCGCTGCTTCACACTTGGCTGCGAAACGTTCCAGTGCGAGCTGGGTGCATTGTGTGCCGGGTGGCGGCCAGGAGCGGAGGCCCTGGCGGACTGACCCCCGGCTGCCAAGACTGGCAATAGGGACAATTCTAAATTCAATTCAATTTTATTTGTGTAGCGCCAAATCACAACAACAGTCGTTGTGCAAAACTCATTCAGGCATTTGATGACAGGTTTCAAGATGTGAAGAATATCCAAAAGGAACTGGAGATGTTTGCTACGCCGTTTAATGTGCAACCATCTGTGCCAGACACTTTCCAAGTGGAAATAATTGGGCTGCAAAACAACTACGAGCTCAAAGCTAAGTATAACAGCCTCTCTCTGCTGGACTTTCACAAACTGTACGTTCATGCTGAGGCTTTTCCCATCCTGGCGAGACATGCCCTGAAATTTGCATCTCTGTTTGGGACAACGTACCACTTTGAACAGGTCTTTTCAAAACTGACTCTTGCAAAGAGGCGCTTCCACTCAAGACTAACTGAATCAAACTTGAAAAAGCAGCTTCGAGTGGCATCATCATCATCACTGCCAGCTGACATCAGACACCTCGCCAAAAAGAAACAGTTCCAGCCATCTCATTAGGTGAGTCTGATGAGCAGAAATGCAGCAGTAACACAGCAGCAGCCCAAGCAGAGAAGCCTCCTCCAGCTTGTCCGGGGAACGCCAACCCATTCTCAGACCAGCCAAGAGATGTTAATATAAGCAATTAGCAGGGTGTGTCAAAGAGTGAACAGAACATCGCCGAGTCAGCTGACAGCTCCATAAAACGTGTTTCCTACAGCAGCAAACAGGCTTCAAGAAGTGACAGTAAGGAGAGGTGTCAAGATCTGTGGGCCAGTCAGCCTCTTGTGTAAAGGACACAGTGATGCTGAAGTCATAGAGGCTGTGGTCAGGTCAGTCAGCCCAGGTTTCAGTATTCCTGACATGCCTGAGATAAAAGGACCTCACTCCCCGTTAGTTAAAGGAAATATTGAAAGCTCATCAAAAAACTGCTGACTTAACTCTTTGTGCTTGCATTGGCTCTCAGGAAGGCATCAGTGCAGCACCGTACCAGTGACAGTGAGGAAAGCTGCTCATCATTGGTTATGGCTCAAGAACTGCTCCAAAATCGAATTACCACCTCATTCCTGAAAAGCAGGCAGTTTATGAAAGATTTTGAGAATATATCAGTGATTCTTGAGATAAGGGACAAAACATGTCCAAAGTTTCTGTCAACACCATCAGATTTTTTAAAAAGTACAAAAAAATCAGGAATTATTGTGGGTAACTTACACTGTGAGGACCCCTTTACCACTTCCTGTTTGATACACATGCCATGAGGTCACTGCTCTGGTGAGTTTTTTTAATTTTTATTTCATTTATTGCATACCTTTCTGATAAAACTCTGTGTCACAACCATAGTGCATCAACACCACAGTAGAGGCCATAAGCAACTGATGAACAACAAGATGGCGTCTGTCAGAAAAACGTGCTATGAGAGAAAGTAGGGTATTTTGTCAGCACCATCAGGATTTTTGCCTGACGGTGTTGACCCTTTTTCTAATGATTTTGGCAAATGTCACAAAAGTGTCCTATTCACTAATTATATTAAGTTATTTTTATTACTATTTCAGTCATATTACTTCCTGTGCATTTTACTGATATTTCTGCTTTACAGATGTGTCGAATATTATGGAATTTGCCTGATCTTGAATCTCATAGTTAATGTATACTTTATTAATCCTGTAGGAAAATGCTTAGTCCTCTGCATTTAACCCATTTACTCAGTGAAGCAGTGGGCAGCTACCAATCCATGACCCGGGGAGCAGTGTGTAGAGACGGTACCTTGCTCAAGGGTATCTCAGGATAGCCACTGTTTGGTGGATTTGAACCCCCAACAGGGCTCTAGAGTGCGACCAAATTTTTCAGTGGTGCGACTAAAAAAAAATATTTGGTTGCACCTGTGCGACCAACTGTTCGGGTAGCAAAAAAAAAAAAAAAAAAATCTGCAACCTTCCCTGTGGTCAACAACAGACACACATTTTGTCCCTATCGTGGACTAAACCAATCAGAGATAGTAAGGGGCGGGACCTCTCTGATTGGCCGTGGTCCAGTTGAAAGTGCAGGTGGAAGTGGGAGGTGAGTAGCTTGAATAAAGCGATATCAATTCATTAAATCCTGAATCGACTTTTAAATATAACTGTGTTTTGCCAGAAACGCCAGATTCTCAGATTAAAGCTCACAAAACCAGTTCAACAACAACCAAACAGCAAATCAGAGCAGGTACACGGACTCCACACAAAGACGTAAACACAGAGCGGACCCGACGCATCAGAATTAACTTTGTCTTTCTCGGCTTTCTCACCCGACGGCCCGTAGACGGACACGCTGTCGGAGCTTAGCGAATCTGATGCGTCCGGTCCGCGATGTGTTTACGTCTTTTTGCGCTGATTCTGAGCTGCAGGTTTTGTCTCTCTCCAACCAAAATTCACCGAGCTGAATTTTGCTGTTTTGCTTCCACGACTATTAAAATCACATCCATGCACAGCTAGCTCTCTCTCTATCTCTCTCTGTACTTCAAGAACAGTTTCCCGTCTCCAATCTCTGTTTTCTGTATTATTTATTCGCTTATTACCCACCAGTCTACCGTTGTTTACAGTGCTGTCGGCTACTGTCTTTTTCTTCAAGAAAGCCCATTTTTTCTGTTGTTCAGTACTGAAGAAATTTAAACTTTATATGCAGAACATTGTAGAATATTTTTAAGGTTATCTGCTATAAAAAGCCAGACCAGGAAAATCTCCTTCATGTTTTTCTGTGTTTTATTCTCAGTTACTTTCACACAAAGGAATCTGCTGTGATGTTCACAATTCTGATGAAGTCAGTACTGATAAATGATCAGAATTATAATATTTCTGACTGTCTGAGGCTAAGTTGAATCGAATCGGGACTTTGAAAACCGGAATCGAATGGATTATAGAAATCAGTGATGATACCCAGCCCTAGTGAGCAGCCTGGGCACGACAGAAGTGGATGTAGCTGTAACAGGAAAAGAACTATTGCTAACTTTTCTGTTAAGTTAAGGCCTGATCCTTCTGAAATTCATAGCCAGTGCTCTGACACGGTGTCATCAATCTTTGAATGCTGAAAAAGCACAGTGTATCCAGAAAAACACATTATATTATATAAATTATTATAAAACTTGTGTGCGCCTAACTTTTGTGCCGGTACGCGTACGCCCATGGCAAAAAGTTAGTCTAGAGCCCTGCCCAACGATCATGGGGCAAACACTATCTACTGAGCTATCTCTGCCCCGAGAGCTGGTCTTTTAAGTGATGATGTATGAACCCTGCTTTCGGGTCCAAACTACTCTGTGTTTATTAAGGCTGTTGTGTTTTAACATGTTTTTATTCTTTTTTATCTTGTTCTATTTAATCTGAACAAGCCCCTAAAAACAGTCAGTGATCACTGTCAGCCTAACCATCGGGAACCCTCACGTTAACTTTTATCAAGTGGAAAAAAGTTTCACTGTGTTTATGTTACGCTAACATAGCTGTGTTGCTAGCAATCACGTAGCACATCATTATATACCAGCTAGTCCAACATCAGTAACCCTACAAACGCCAGTGCTGTTTAGTTTTGACTTCATTTATGTTGGAAGTGATAGCAGAGCTGGTGTTAAGGTGGAAACCGGCGAGCTAACTTCTAACTCTGTTAAATTTCATATATTCTGTTTTCATGGATGCCTGGATGTTACACCTGGTAAAACAGCCACACTGATCATTTTATTAAAGATGAAAGAATTTAGACAGTTTGTAACTCTCAGTGATGCCGCAGAGTTCCTTTGACTTTGGGATCTGCAGCGGAGTTTGGACCTGGAAACGGCTAATGACATCAGACTTAAAGACCGGATAGCATTTCTGTTGCTTAATACATATTTGTGTTGTGAATATTCATCCTTAATATGTGTAAATGCATATGCTTCAGAAAAATTATAGCAATTACAAAATGGTACATTTCAGGCTAGAATAGCAAAGAGGAAGCTGTCAGTAGAGGAACAAAAGAGAAGGAACAGGGATGATCAAAAAATAAGTAGAGAAAAAATTAACAGCCAGCCTGAGTTTCTCATAAAGGGAAAGATGGAGAAATAGAGTGAAAGAGGGAAAAATAAAGAACATCAGTGATCTGAAAGGAAGAGAAAAAAAGGCAGAAGAGAAGGTTTTGGAAACAAGCACAGAGAGTCAAAAGGAGAGAAAGTCCAGCAGCGTCTAAACACACAACCACAGAGAACTTTAGGAATCAAGGAGCAGTAGGCAGCTACTTGCTGGTGAACTATTAAGATGTAGAACTTGACATGTGCAAAAACAGAATTGTTATGATGTGTCTTGTGATATTACAAAGGTTGTTAAGGTTTAATGGTCATTTTGAAAGAAATAATATCCTGTTTTCTACTCATGTGTCACCACTTGTCAACTCCATAATATGGATTTTTTGTTTATTTTTCTGTTTTGAAGAACCATATATTTTCCTCCCTCATGATCTTCCAATAAAAATACGTAATTTTCTAAATAAATATGTAATTTTCACGCTGCTAAATATGATCGTTTCTTATGGAGATTAAATACAAGCTTCTGAAAATATGTATGACTGTAACTCTAATAATCCATGCATCCATCCATCCATTCGCTTCCGCTTATCCTTTTCAGGGTCGCGGGGGGCGCTGGAGCCTATCCCAGCTGTCATAGGGCGAAAGGCGGGGTACACCCTGGACAGGTCGCCAGTCTGTCGCAGGGCCAACATACAGGGACAGACAACCATTCACACTCACATTCACTCGCACATTCACACCTAGTGGCAATTTGGATTATCCAATTAACCTATCCCCACAAGCTTCATGTCTTTGGACGGTGGGAGGAAGCCGGAGTACCCGGAGGGAACCCATGCAAACACGGGGAGAACATGCAAACTCCACACAGAAAGACCCCGGCCTGATGTTGGAATTGAACTCAGGACCTTCTTGCTGTGCGGCAACAGTGCTAACCACCGTGCTGCCTAACTCTAATAATAAAAAGCCAAAACAATCTTACTTTTAAATGTGGTATAATTACTTTGAAAACATATGTGCATAAACAGTAGAACAGAGAAGCTGGTAATAGTCAAAATAGCTGAAACAACTTAATTTAAAATATATATTTTTACATTTCTTTGTGTCTGATGGTGTTGACTAAAACCTTGCACTTCTCCAGCAAAAACATGATTAAAAATTGTTACACCTGGCAGATTGTACCAAAACAAGGTGAGACAGCCAAAACTTTGTGTAACAATTATATGTAAATATGTCTTTAAGAGAGTAAAGAGAGGTTAGTTTATTTTGGAGTAGAGCTCCATTTATTAAGAAAAATTAAAAAAGACAGGAACACTCTTTAGAGGTTTGTGGGTGGCTCTCAAAAGAGCCGTTGTGGGGAAGTCACTCAGACTTCAAACAGGCTACTCCTTTGGTTGCCAAGACACGGCTCCCTCCGCCGAGAAGTGGGCCATGAACTTCTCCCCCACCAGGACAGCCTCTCTGGAGGAGTTGTTTGCTGCTACACGACCCAGGCCTTGCAACGGCTCCACCACAGTAGGTGCCACACCCCTCACAGCAGGTGCCACACCCCTCACAGCAGGTGCCACACCCCTCACAGCAGGTGCCCCTCTCTTGTCCAAACAGCACAGAAAATTGTGGAGAACACACGTTGCCTTCACACACACTTCTCCGCAATTTCAGGACGGAGCTCCATGGAGCGCAGATACAACCTCTACTGTGAGGGAGAGAGGGAAGTTCCAGCGCTCCTGGAATCCCTCTGCAATGCACCGCCAGTCTTCAGTTGAAGGCACAGCCATGAAGTCGTCCACTAGACAGTCCCAGATGGACGTCGCTACCTGGGGGGTGATCTGGCTCACCAAGGACACGCCAACTCGAAAACTGAATGCGATGGTCCTGAAGGAGTCCTCGGTGGCAAGGAACCTGGACAAAATGCTGCAGTTACAAAATACATTATTCAAATTCCAAAATACTTTTGTGATGTCAGATTTAAATTACAAAACATAAATCTTACATAAAACCTTTTGTAATTACAAGGATAATTACATGATATATATTAGATATAATCTAAAACAGTCTGCTGGGATTATATACAAATATTCAACTATCCCAGAATTAAACCAGGTCTAAATAAAAAGAAAGGAGTGAGTATCACTACAAAGATTAACCCACAGTGGTCCTCATACCACAGTTTGATATCAGCAAACAGCGAGAGCATACATTGATATGACACCACAGCCATGCTATCATTCAAACACTGATAACGGCATAAATCGAATTACAGTGGGGCAAAAAAGTATTTAGTCAGCCACCGATTGTGCAAGTTCCCCCACCTAAAATGATGACAGAGGTCAGTAATTTGCACCAGAGGTACACTTCAACTGTGAGAGACAGAATGTGAAAAAAAAAATCCATGAATTCACATGGTAGGATTTGTAAAGAATTTATTGGTAAATTAGGGTGGAAAATAAGTATTTGGTCAATAACAAAAATACAACTCAATACTTTGTAACATAACCTTTGTTGGCAATAACAGAGGTCAAACGTTTACTATAGGTCTTTACCAGGTTTGCACACACAGTAGCTGGTATTTTGGCCCATTCCTCCATGCAGATCTTCTCGAGAGCAGTGATGTTTTGGGGCTGTCGCCGAGCAACACGGACTTTCAACTCCCGCCACAGATTTTCTATGGGGTTGAGGTCTGGAGACTGGCTAGGCCACTCCAGGACTTTCAAATGCTTCTTACGGAGCCACTCCTTTGTTGCCCGGGCGGTGTGTTTTGGATCATTGTCATGTTGGAAGACCCAGCCTGGTTTCATCTTCAAAGTTCTCACTGATGGAAGGAGGTTTTGGCTCAAAATCTCACCATACATGGCCCCATTCATTCTGTCCTTAACACGGATCAGTCGTCCTGTCCCCTTGGCAGAAAAACAGCCCCATAGCATGATGTTTCCACCCCCATGCTTCACAGTAGGTATGGTGTTCTTGGGATGCAACTCAGTATTCTTCGTCCTCCAAACACGACGAGTTGAGTTTATACCAAAAAGTTCTACTTTGGTTTCATCTGACCACATGACATTCTCCCAATCCTCTGCTGTATCATCCATGTGCTCTCTGGCAAACTTCAGACGGGCCTGGACATGCACTGGCTTCAGCAGCGGAACACGTCTGGCACTGCGGGATTTGATTCCCTGCCGTTGTAGTGTGTTACTGATGGTGATCTTTGTTACTTTGGTCCCAGCTCTCTGCAGGTCATTCACCAGGTCCCCCCGTGTGGTTCTGGGATCTTTGCTCACCGTTCTCATGATCATTTTGACCCCACGGGATGAGATCTTGCGTGGAGCCCCAGATCGAGGGAGATTATCAGTGGTCTTGTATGTCTTCCATTTTCTGATGATTGCTCCCACAGTTGATTTTTTCACACCAAGCTGCTTGCCTATTGTAGATTCACTCTTCCCAGTCTGGTGCAGGTCTACAATACTTTTCCTGGTGTCCTTCGAAAGCTCTTTGGTCTTGGCCATGGCGGAGTTTGGAGTCTGACTGTTTGAGGCTGTGGACAGGTGTCTTTTATACAGATGATGAGTTCAAACAGGTGCCATTCATACAGGTAACGAGTGGGGGACAGAAAAGCGTCTTACAGAAGACGTTACAGGTCTGTGAGAGCCAGAGATTTTCCATGTTTGAGGTGACCAAATACTTATTTTCCACCCTGATTTACGAATAAATTCTTTACAAATCCTACCATGTGAATTCATGGATTTTTTTTTCACATTCTGTCTCTCACAGTTGAAGTGTACCTCTGGTGCAAATTACTGACCTCTGTCATCATTTTAAGTGGGGGAACTTGCACAATCGGTGGCTGACTAAATACTTTTTTGCCCCACTGTAAATCGGGACTTGATGAGACCCGAGTATCACTAGAAATATTATAAACAGTCGTCTCCGTACCACAGCTTGCTATCAGTAAACACCGACAGCATTCATTGATAGCATAGCACATCCATGTTAGCACAGGTATCAATAAAGGACTACCGTATTAAACACTTTTACTAACCTCAGGGAGATGGACAGGCGCTCTGCAGGTGGGATTGAGCGTCTGTAGTTGGTGTCAAGGCGGGCAATGCTGGGACCAACGCGGGACAGCAGGTCCTCAAACTGGGCGAGTGAAAGACGGTGGTATTGCTGGAATCTGCCGTCATCCAGGCGCAGCTCCTGGAGCAAATGGTGAAACTCACCAAACTGCTCACGCGTCTGGAGGACCTGATGGACCCAGGTACGGCGAGGACGTCCTTAACGCCGCTGCTCTGCTCCTTTTTGGCTCCTACCTTAAAGCACACTGTGCGCTGTCGATCTTACGTGCTGCACAATAATGTTTAACATTTAGTATTTACTGTTATATTCCCATAGATCATCATGGTGTTGTTTATTTTATTGCTCTAGTCTTCTTCTGCTTGTTTTCTTTTTTCTTTCTCAACAGGTGATCCAGGAAAAAAAAAAAATAAGACCCCAACGTATTAGCCAGAGGTCCCTTTACTACGGTTCGGAGCCGCGGACCTGTTTTATTTACGAGATCACTGCAAAAAGTGCAGCCTTACCTAATGTGCACCTACTGTTACTCATTTATATTAAGATTTAAACATCTAGTTGGTGTTGGTATGGAGAGTAACCTTCGGTAATAGTAATAAATCACACAGCAATAGGATATTCATGTAGTTGTAAAGTATTCAGAATATGTTACTTCTATTATCTTTGGTGGAATACATTTTAAAATTAACACTGTCAACAGGTTAGCACCTCATACCACAGTGCAGCAAAGCAGTCTCATGAGCGCTGGGAAGGACACTTAAGGACACTTTAAGGAAAACTTAAACTGAAAGCGAGCCTTTATTTGGGCTGATGCAGAAGGGAGTAGACAAAACATAACAGGGACTGAGACTGCAACTAACCAAAAACCTAAACTGGAAAAACACTAACCTGACTGAAAGGCATAACTATGATCACTGTGAACAGAATGCTGTGCAGATGCATGGAAACTGTGAACCAAGTGGCGTGACGAAAGAGACATGAACATGACCTGCACGGAACCTCATCGTGCGGCTGCATGAAAAACAACATAAACCAAATGGCAAACATGAACTGCACAGAATCCTGAAAAACACTTAACTTGACCGGGGGGAAGTACACAGACGACGCGACACAGACTGTATGAAACACAGAGACTAAATACACATGAGGGATGATCAGGGGAAGTGGCCACACATGGGAGCACAGCTGACACACATGAACCTAACGACAGGACAGGAGAAATGAAACTGAATACACTAACATTGAATACAGACTTTCAAAGTAAAACAGAAAACATGGAGATTAGACGTGACATGAACTTGACAAACAAAGAAAACTTGGACATGAAACATGGCAGAATGTAACTAGATAAACCGAAATGAAACTAGACTAAAAAGAATAACAAAACACCAAGAAACTCAGAATACTGGGTCACATGACCCAGGGCCATGACAATACGGAGGTGTTATCAGCTCAGTATTGAACAAGAAATATTAATGCTTCAAATTATTTGTCCTAAAGGATGCAAGCTATACAGAGTACTGCACATGTGACTTTGTGAACATAACTCATTAAATATAATTCGGACAGTTTTTTAACCTGAATATTTGCAACAAACAAAAAATATACAGAGTCAGTGCTAAAAAAATAATCAGAGGAAAAAATTAACATTTTAACTTAAGCTGCCAAGCGGAAGTAGTTGGTTTCAGTACATAAGTATCGGGCTTTGCTATTTAATCCGTAGCTATTGACTAATGAGGGGTTACTGAAGTGCCAGGTTTTTAAAAGTTGGCGTTAATGTCGTTCCACATGTGGAAAGCGACAGAAAACATGCTGCTGTTTGCACATATTTAATAATCAGCTCTGCACAGGAGCAGAAGCAGAGTCCAGCCTGTTGCTCTTACAGTATAATACTCATAAAGAAAGTACAGTAACCGTGGTTAGTCACTGAGCAGCCCGGTGCGTTTCTTTAGTCAGGGTAAATTCATTCACCTGCACGGGTTAGCTAAACGAACTTTACAAAACAAGTTTCCCCGACAGCCGAGTGCTCACCTAAGGACCTAAGTTACGGATTAGCTTACACACACATTTAACTTACCGAAAATAATACGGTGGGGCCTCAGGTCCTCCTGTCTGGTAGTCCAATTTACTGAAGAACACCTCAGGCTGTCACTTTGAAATAGCCGGTAATGTAAACGCTGGACCTCTCAGCATCTGCCATTCCCGAACAGACACATGCAAGTTTGTCCGTGACCGCAGCCGCGCTGTACATTTATTTCAGTTTCAATATTTTTTTCAGTTTCAATATTTTTTTCGGTTTCATTTCAAGGTGGCATCGTTCTGATCCCATACACACACAAATCCTGATTTACAAGTACAAAATATTTATGACCACAATTTGAGCCCATATACTCTCTCTACCACAGCTGCCTTTGAACTTGCCTGGCCAGGTCTGAGTCCAGCTTTGCTACTCCTGCCAGGTCACATGACACAGGGGTGTGCTCTGATGTCAGCAGGCAGGTCAGTGGAGCCCTCTGGTGGTGGATATATGGCAGTGAAACAGGAGGAGGCCTGAGAACAGACAGCAGGCTTAACTAGCAGGACAAAGTAGCATGTAGTACTTGAAGGAGTCATCACAGCCAATCAGCTCTCAGGAAAATGGAACATCACATAAATATTTCTCTTCTTTGATTTTCATCAATGTATTTCCTTTGATAGATTTTCCGTCAACACTTCTGCTTGATTAGAAGCTCATAGGCAGTTCCTGTCACTCTACAATAAAACAATGTAAAGGCTGCCCTCTCACTAGCTGACACAAGTAAACTGTGCTAAGATGCCCTACATGGACTAAGGTTCTTGGCCACACACATATAGATTTGCTTGGCTGTAGAAATCCATGCCATGAAGCTCCCAGCGCACATTTTTGATGCTTCTGTCTGTGGCAGAGCAGGTTTGGAGCTCTGCAGAGCCTTGGTGACTTTTACTGACTATGCACCCCTACCCATTTATTATGGGTAGGGGTGCATAGTCAACAAAATAGTCAACAAAATATGTAATTTGACATATTTTGTTGTTTTGTGTGTGTGTTTGTCTGTGTGAAGTTTTGATGTGTATGTGAAAAACACAATTTTGAAAACACTGGAAAAAGACCTCAAGACATGTTTTCCTTTACTTTCTATGAAACAAAAATTCCCACCAAGGCTTTTCAGTGTGAAATTTAGTGTATAGAAAATACCTGTGCCAGGTTGTCTCCATCTAGTGGTGAACATGGCCTCACCACTACATCAGGTGAGCTTTTCACTGTGCACAGTGACACAAAAGTCATTTAACAATTTTAAAAAAAGCAATGTTACAGATTCAGTAAGAACTGAAGTTTATCATAATCCTTCAAGTTTCACTCAGTAACAGCAGCTTTTTATTATTGGCTATATTTTAGAGTCACATTTATATGAAATGTCAAACAATCACAGAGTGACACTGAACTAAACAATCAATGCCATGTGAGTTGTTCTTGTTTGTTCTTTATCTCGGATTTATTGTAAGCAGCGGGAGTAGAAGCTAAAGAAAAATAGTAAAGATATGAATGAATCTCTGCTCTTACAGCTTTTATTGTGCCATAATGTCTGCTTTGAAACCGTCCTCTTGCTCGTCTCTTGGATGCTCACCTCTTCTTCACCTGTTCCTTTCACCAAACTGCTGCACTCTCGTTCTCTGCTCTCGCCTCCTCTTCTGATTATAATTAGATGCAGTCAGCATGTGCCAAACAAACTCCCCCCAAATCGATCATGTTTGATATGATGATGACGTTTTTAACATCTTATTTATGCACTTGTTGGGTGGGAAAGAGTAAACAAAGATGGGGCATAGAAGCAGAACTGAGTCCTACGTGTGGAGGGACAGTAACTGTGTGTGTATATGTAAGCATTTAAACACTGCAGAGAGTCAAATTAACAGTAACACTATTTTGTCTAAGTCCGCCATTGTAGAAATTCATTTCACCGAAACAATAACATGGCGCACAATGTGACAATAAACGTATAAAACACAAATTCTTACCTAGCAGGAGAATAAATAATCAGTATTTTAAGGCTACTGCATGTATAGATGTCACTGCTGGCTCACATAAGCTAGCTCTGAGACCCGCCAGAGTTTACGCCACAGTTGACTGTCGCGAAAGAGTCGTAAATCACCGGCATTGTAAAACTTAAAATGATTCCAGGGCATGTTATAAAACACCCAATAGATGTACTGGATATTAAACGGTATCAAACGACTAAATGAACACAGGGTTACAATTACATGCTCACGTCGTCACATCGAGAGTTTATTCATTAATCATCAGAGTTCAACAATGTTACATCCAGTTGAAAACAGCTTCACTAACGCCAGCAAAACAGGCTAACAGTATATAAGAGCACAAAAACAGCCGTGCTTATCGACAGCTCGACATATCCTCAACAACTCACCTCAGTATGTGTAACCCGTTCATGTGTTACGCCTGTTGTTCTTGCGTTGTGTTCTGGCGTGAAAGTAAGAGGCAGGAGACAGTACTGGGTCTTTGGCTCTTTACTGCACATCTGCAACACAGAAACATGTGTCTGATCTGTGTGTGTCACGCGACTGCCAGTACACCTCTCCTCCGGCCATGCTGAAAGGAGCTGTGTCTGCAGCTTCATTAACACTACAATAATATAATGAATCAAATACAACAAATTGTTTTAAAACATTAACTTAAGCTCTCAAAAACAAAAAGCACAAAATAAATAATATGTCACTGAAAAAACATCAAAAACAACTTATAAGAACAATAAACAAAATAATTCAAAAACAAATAAACAGTCAGATAAATACAATTCAATAACCAGGACCCAATATTCTGGTACTTATAGTTCAAACATTATACTTCAGTACAATTATATTAATAACCGCCATCTAACAGGCAGTACAACACTGTACTTATAAAAACAATGACTGAAAGACTGCATCTCCAAAACATAAGAACATCTCCATACCTGCAACACAGAAATATGTGTCTGATCTGTGTGTGTCACGCGACTGCCAGTACACCTCTCCTGACGAAGGAAAAAAGAGTGCATGCTGTTAAAAAAAGACTGCCGCGAGTAGCCGCTAGCAATCAGGCTAACTTAGCATGCTAGCATTTTAGCTGCGTTCTCGGCTAAAACTCATTATAAGTGTATATTAGTGAACTCCGCCCTCCACAAAACTTATCCCGAATGAGTCTCTTAATGACAAACAAAAACGCGGCGGTTTGGCTGTATTCACATTGCAGCTTGGGATCTGAACAAACTTTAATTAGCTGAGAGCAACGTGGCAGTGACTTACCTCCGGCCATGCTGAAAGGAGCTGTGACCGGGGCACACATGCACGCGCCTACGTCACCACGCAGCGCACACACACATGAACGCACTATACACATATGCAGCATATTTATATTACTTGGTTTTAGAGTTGGAGTATTTACATATTGATCTGAAATATTTTGCTGCTGAGCAGCAGAGCTCCAAAGCGTCCCCCTGTAACCATGGTTACGCAGATGCGTTCCGACTGTCACGTCACAGAGGAGAACCTGTTTCAAATGTATACCTGGATCAACCTGCAATCAGTTTGAAAAGTTTTCTGCTGAGATCCGCAGCTCGACTTCCTGGCACCCCGGGATAAGATGAGTTGCTGTGTTTTTCACGGAGAAAAAATAACGTCAGTGTTAGATGAAAAAAAAAAGATGCAAGCAGAAGAGGACAGCAGATTGAGAAGAGATTTATTCAAACGGTAAGGAGCTTCTAACAAGTGATATCTGATAAGCTTAAAACTTAAATCTTAAATCTAATGTCCAGATTCATGCTAAACTTTTCTGATTACTCCGTGTATCTGCACCGTTAGACTTTTCATCGCCACTTTACGGTAACATACTGGCGTCACTGCTGCCAGCGTCATATCGTGACGCCGTGTTACGGTAGCTTACCTTTCTGCAGGATGATACCGTTTTTTGCTGGTGTGGTATAATACTCTTGGACAAATTATGGTAACGCACCGTAGCCTTTTTTACGGTATCTCACTGGCGACAGTTATGTCAGTGAGATACCGTTATGTCGTTATGTCGTAAATTACGTCAACAAAGTAACATCATACTGTGATTAATAAATTGGTATACTACCGTTTATTCACGGTATGTCACTGTAAGCCCGCTGCAAGGTAATAAACTGCAATATATTAACCAGTAACTTACCGTTATCACGCATCATCAGTACCAAAAATATTCATCTCTGCTAGAGGACACCGTGTCCTAACAGGCGGTCATTTACTCTTTTAAAAGGTCGTAATTTACCGTAATTTCAGTTAACAGTAACATACTGTAAGAGACTGGAGGGTTCCAAAAAAGTTGGATGGATGGATACACACACACACACACACACACACACACACACACACACACACACACACACACACACACACAAAATATAATTCATGTGCTTTGCACCACTTTATTTCAATTCTGATTCTTCCCTGCTGAAATACACATTTCCAAAATCAAAAACTGAAAAGAACTGAAAACATATTTTCATTGAGGAAGCACTTGTTTTTACTAAACCATGTAATCCATTATTTTCTCAGATGGTTGTACAAACAATAACAATATTATGTCATATCCATATCATGGCAGACAACACATGCTCAAGTGTTGGGTTTCCTTACTTATATTTTGTAGGGTCTCAAACCTACAATGTGAAGTGCCTTGGCATTCATTTTGTTGGCACCATACAAACAAACTGAATTGTAATGGATATAATATCAAGCCCCACACGTCTGCCTTTATATACACTTTGTCCAAAATACTGGCTCACACGACCAAATCATTGCACAAAACAGGGTCCACAAGGACATGGATGAGCGTGTGTGGTGTGAAGGAACTTGACTGACCTGCACTGAACCCTGATCTTGCTTTGTGGACTGAGTTCATTGATTTGTAGGGTGAGCCAATACATGTGACAATTAAAGTGTAAGTAGCTGAAATAATTTTTAACAAACGGGTAAAAGAAGGTTAGCACTGTTGCCACACAGCAAGAAGGTCCTGAGTTCAATTCCACCATCAGGTCTTTCTGTGTGGAGTTTGCATGTTCTCCCCGTGTTTGCGTGGGTTCTCTCCGGGTACTCCGGCTTCCTCCCACCGTCCAAAGACATGCAGCTTGTGGGGATAGGTTAATTGGATAATCCAAATTGCCACTAGGTGTGAATGTGCGAGTGAATGTGAGTGTGAATGGTTGTCTGTCCCTGTGTGTTGGCCCTGCGACAGACTGGCGACCTGTCCAGGGTGTACCCCGCCTTTCGCCCTATGACAGCTGGGATAGGCTCCAGCGCCCCCCGCGACCCTGAAAAAGGATAAGCGGAAGTGAATGGATGGATGGATGGGTAAAAGAAGGGAAAAAAATCAAAACTGTTGCACTCAAAAAAACCTATTGGACAGAGACAGCGTCTTGCAAGATGGCGAGAGAGCTTGTCTTCATTGTTGCTCGTCTTGTGTAAATGTCCAGAAAGCATGGGCCATGGATCATCTGTGGAGACATGGGTAACAACACATTGGTCACTTAAATTATACAAGAAATTTACTAATTTCCCTAATTTGAAGTTCTCCACTCAAATTCAGTAAGCCACTGGAGGAAAGTTGTGACATGAGGGTTAATGTGAACAACCTTTCGCTTCACAGTGGTCCCAGTCTTCCTGCTTGTCCCAACCTTGGAGGTACATTTTGTTCCCTCTTCAGGGTTTATCCTTACAAAAAACCTTGCACCCGCTGACTCCTGGTATTCCAGGTTCAATACATAGAATGAACCAAAGAAGACTGACATTGCATCAGCACAGGTGTTCTCTTTGTCCAGCTCAACAATTACACGCCCCTCTGCACTCACCATCCAGCAGGTGGCGGTCATTGAACTTTGTCCTTAAATGTATAGGGGCAACATGTTGTCATTATGCAACATAAAATAATTTCAATACTTCACTTCTTCACACTGTCTAGATAGTCATAAAGCAAATACCTACGTACAGTTAATTATTAATGGCCTTGTGTACATAGGTCCATTTTAACATATTATAATTGTATATAATTGGGAATTATTCTGCACATTAAACACACCTAACAAAGAGTCAGCCCAGTTAAAGTACCGGAGGTGAATCAACTGTATGGTTATTTTGGAGTTTATAGTTTGTGCTGCTGTTAAACTTTACAGTATTGACTTCAGTATTTCTGCTGTTGGTGTAGCTAGACTACTGTTGATCAGTAATATGTAATGTGAAATTTGATATTGTTACTTTGCTGGATTCACTGAGACACATGTCCAACAACCTTGGTTTATAAAGGAAATTACAGAAATTTGAGCTAACAAAACAGAGACTGGATACCTGTGTCCACGAAAAGCTCCTGTGCCAAACAGAAATTTTAATATGGTCTAATCAGCTCTATGTCATAAATGACTTCTTACCAAGCATAATCAGCCTTGGGGTGCTTGGCAGGCTTTTAACATGCAAACTGAACAATATAAATTTGTGTGCACTGAAGCCACAAATTTCGGGGCCTGGGGAGCGGACACCCGCACAAAGGGTGGCCAGGCGGCCCGGTCCGGGTTTTTTCTTCTTTTCTTCTTTCTTTCACGCGCCTGGTGGGCGGTGCCACCCGATCACAAGGGCTGGCAAGGCTTTCGGAGCCTGGGGAGCGGACACCCTCACAAAGGGTGGCCAGGCGGCCCGGTCCGGGTTTTTTCTTCTTTTCTTCTTTCTTTCACGCGCCTGGTGGGCGGTGCCACCCGATCACAAGGGCTGGCAAGGCTTTCGGAGCCTGGGGAGCGGACACCCTCACAAAGGGTGGCCAGGCGGCCCGGTCCGGGTTTTTTCTTCTTTTCTTCTTTCTTTCACGCGCCTGGTGGGCGGTGCCACCCCATCACAAGGGCTGGCAAGGCTTTCGGAGCCTGGGGAGCGGACACCCGCACAAAGGGTGGCCAGGCGGCCCGGTCCGGGTTTTTTCTTCTTTTCTTCTTTCTTTCACGCGCCTGGTGGGCGGTGCCACCCGATCACAAGGGTTGGCAAGGCTTTCGGAGCCAGGGGAGCGGACACCCGCACAAAGGGTGGCCAGGCGGCCCGGTCCGGGTTTTTTCTTCTTTTCTTCTTTCTTTCACACGCCTGGTGGGCGGTGCCACCCGATCACAAGGGCTGGCAAGGCTTTCGGAGCCCGGGGAGCGGACACCCGCACAAAGGGTGGCCAGGCGGCCCGGTCCGGGTTTTTTCTTCTTTTCTTCTTTCTTTCACACGCCTGGTGGGCGGTGCCACCCGATCACAAGGGCTGGCAAGGCTTTCGGAGCCTGGGGAGCGGACACCCGCACAAAGGGTGGCCAGGCGGCCCGGTCCGGGTTTTTTCTTCTTTTCTTCTTTCTTTCACACACCTGGTGGGCGGTGCCACCCGATCACAAGGGCTGGCAAGGCTTTCGGAGCCTGGGGAGCGGACACCCGCACAAAGGGTGGCCAGGCGGCCCGGTCCGGGTTTTTTCTACTTTTCTTCTTTCTTTCACACGCCTGGTGGACGGTGCCACCCGATCACAAGGGCTGGCAAGGCTTTCGGAGCCTGGGGAGCGGACACCCTCACAAAGGGTGGCCAGGCGGCCCGGTCCGGGTTTTTTCTTCTTTTCTTCTTTCTTTCACACGCCTGGTGGGCGGTGCCACCCGATCACAAGGGCTGGCAAGGCCTTTTGAGCCTGGGGAGAGGACACCCGCACAAAGGGTGGCCAGGCGGCCCGGTCCGGGTTTTTTCTTCTTTTCTTCTTTCTTTCACGCGCCTGGTGGGCGGTGCCACCCGATCACAAGGGTTGGCAAGGCTTTCGGAGCCAGGGGAGCGGACACCCGCACAAAGGGTGGCCAGGCGGCCCGGTCCGGGTTTTTTCTTCTTTTCTTCTTTCTTTCACACGCCTGGTGGGCGGTGCCACCCCATCACAAGGGCTGGCAAGGCTTTCGGAGCCCGGGGAGCGGACATCCGCACAAAGGGTGGCCAGGCGGCCCGGTCCGGGTTTTTTCTTCTTTTCTTCTTTCTTTCACACGCCTGGTGGGCGGTGCCACCCGATCACAAGGGCTGGCAAGGCTTTCGGAGCCTGGGGAGCGGACACCCTCACAAAGGGTGGCCAGGCGGCCCGGTCCGGGTTTTTTCTTCTTTTCTTCTTTCTTTCACACGCCTGGTGGGCGGTGCCACCCCATCACAAGGGCTGGCAAGGCTTTCGGAGCCCGGGGAGCGGACACCCGCACAAAGGGTGGCCAGGCGGCCCGGTCCGGGTTTTTTCTTCTTTTCTTCTTTCTTTCACACGCCTGGTGGGCGGTGCCACCCGATCACAAGGGCTGGCAAGGCTTTCGGAGCCTGGGGAGCGGACACCCGCACAAAGGGTGGCCAGGCGGCCCGGTCCGGGTTTTTTCTACTTTTCTTCTTTCTTTCACACGCCTGTTGGACGGTGCCACCCGATCACAAGGGCTGGCAAGGCTTTCGGAGCCTGGGGAGCGGACACCCTCACAAAGGGTGGCCAGGCGGCCCGGTCCGGGTTTTTTCTTCTTTTCTTCTTTCTTTCACACGCCTGGTGGGCGGTGCCACCCGATCACAAGGGCTGGCAAGGCTTTTTGAGCCTGGGGAGAGGACACCCGCACAAAGGGTGGCCAGGCGGCCCGGTCCGGGTTTTTTCTTCTTTTCTTCTTTCTTTCACGCGCCTGGTGGGCGGTGCCACCCGATCACAAGGGTTGGCAAGGCTTTCGGAGCCAGGGGAGCGGACACCCGCACAAAGGGTGGCCAGGCGGCCCGGTCCGGGTTTTTTCTTCTTTTCTTCTTTCTTTCACACGCCTGGTGGGCGGTGCCACCCGATCACAAGGGCTGGCAAGGCTTTCGGAGCCCGGGGAGCGGACATCCGCACAAAGGGTGGCCAGGCGGCCCGGTCCGGGTTTTTTCTTCTTTTCTTCTTTCTTTCACACGCCTGGTGGGCGGTGCCACCCGATCACAAGGGCTGGCAAGGCTTTCGGAGCCCGGGGAGCGGACACCCTCACAAAGGGTGGCCAGGCGGCCCGGTCCGGGTTTTTTCTTCTTTTCTTCTTTCTTTCACACGCCTGGTGGGCGGTGCCACCCCATCACAAGGGCTGGCAAGGCTTTCGGAGCCCGGGGAGCGGACACCCGCACAAAGGGTGGCCAGGCAGCCCGGTCCGGGTTTTTTCTTCTTTTCTTCTTTCTTTCACACGCCTGGTGGGCGGTGCCACCCGATCACAAGGGCTGGCAAGGCTTTCGGAGCCTGGGGAGCGGACACCCTCACAAAGGGTGGCCAGGCGGCCCGGTCCGGGTTTTTTCTTCTTTTCTTCTTTCTTTCACACGCCTGGTGGGCGGTGCCACCCGATCACAAGGGCTGGCAAGGCTTTCGGAGCCTGGGGAGCGGACACCCTCACAAAGGGTGGCCAGGCGGCCCGGTCCGGGTTTTTTCTTCTTTTCTTCTTTCTTTCACACGCCTGGTGGACGGTGCCACCCGATCACAAGGGCTGGCAAGGCTTTCGGAGCCTGGGGAGCGGACACCCTCACAAAGGGTGGCCAGGCGGCCCGGTCCGGGTTTTTTCTTCTTTTCTTCTTTCTTTCACACGCCTGGTGGGCGGTGCCACCCGATCACAAGGGCTGGCAAGGCTTTCGGAGCCTGGGGAGCGGACACCCGCACAAAGGGTGGCCAGGCGGCCCGGTCCGGGTTTTTTCTTCTTTTCTCCTTTCTTTCACACGCCTGGTGGGCGGTGCCACCCGATCACAAGGGCTGGCAAGGCTTTCGGAGCCTGGGGAGCGGACACCCGCACAAAGGGTGGCCAGGCGGCCCGGTCCGGGTTTTTTCTACTTTTCTTCTTTCTTTCACACGCCTGTTGGACGGTGCCACCCGATCACAAGGGCTGGCAAGGCTTTCGGAGCCTGGGGAGCGGACACCCTCACAAAGGGTGGCCAGGCGGCCCGGTCCGGGTTTTTTCTTCTTTTCTTCTTTCTTTCACACGCCTGGTGGGCGGTGCCACCCGATCACAAGGGTTGGCAAGGCTTTCGGAGCCAGGGGAGCGGACACCCGCACAAAGGGTGGCCAGGCGGCCCGGTCCGGGTTTTTTCTTCTTTTCTTCTTTCTTTCACACGCCTGGTGGGCGGTGCCACCCGATCACAAGGGCTGGCAAGGCTTTCGGAGCCCGGGGAGCGGACATCCGCACAAAGGGTGGCCAGGCGGCCCGGTCCGGGTTTTTTCTTCTTTTCTTCTTTCTTTCACACGCCTGGTGGGCGGTGCCATCCGATCACAAGGGCTGGCAAGGCTTTCGGAGCCTGGGGAGCGGACACCCTCACAAAGGGTGGCCAGGCGGCCCGGTCCGGGTTTTTTCTTCTTTTCTTCTTTCTTTCACACGCCTGGTGGGCGGTGCCACCCCATCACAAGGGCTGGCAAGGCTTTCGGAGCCCGGGGAGCGGACACCCGCACAAAGGGTGGCCAGGCGGCCCGGTCCGGGTTTTTTCATCTTTTCTTCTTTCTTTCACACGCCTGGTGGGCGGTGCCACCCGATCACAAGGGCTGGCAAGGCTTTCGGAGCCTGGGGAGCGGACACCCGCACAAAGGGTGGCCAGGCGGCCCGGTCCGGGTTTTTTCTTCTTTTCTTCTTTCTTTCACACGCCTGGTGGGCGGTGCCACCCGATCACAAGGGCTGGCAAGACTTTCGGAGCCTGGGGAGCGGACACCCTCACAAAGGGTGGCCAGGCGGCCCGGTCCGGGTTTTTTCTTCTTTTCTTCTTTCTTTCACACGCCTGGTGGGCGGTGCCACCCGATCACAAGGGCTGGCAAGGCTTTCGGAGCCCGGGGAGCGGACACCCGCACAAAGGGTGGCCAGGCGGCCCGGTCCGGGTTTTTTCTTCTTTTCTTCTTTCTTTCACACGCCTGGTGGGCGGTGCCACCCGATCAGAAGGGCTGGCAAGGCTTTCGGAGCCTGGGGAGCGGACACCCGCACAAAGGGTGGCCAGGCGGCCCGGTCCGGGTTTTTTCTTCTTTTCTTCTTTCTTTCACACGCCTGGTGGGCGGTGCCACCCGATCAGAAGGGCTGGCAAGGCTTTCGTAGCCTGGGGAGCGGACACCCGCACAAAGGGTGGCCAGGCGGCCCGGTCCGGGTTTTTTCTTCTTTTCTTCTTTCTTTCACACGCCTGGTGGGCGGTGCCACCCGATCACAAGGGCTGGCAAGGCTTTCGGAGCCTGGGGAGCGGACACCCTCACAAAGGGTGGCCAGGCGGCCCGGTCCGGGTTTTTTCTTCTTTTCTTCTTTCTTTCACACGCCTGGTGGGCGGTGCCACCCGATCACAAGGGCTGGCAAGGCTTTCGTAGCCTGGGGAGCGGACACCCTCACAAAGGGTGGCCAGGCGGCCCGGTCCGGGTTTTTTCTTCTTTTCTTCTTTCTTTCACACGCCTGGTGGGCGGTGCCACCCGATCACAAGGGCTGGCAAGGCTTTCGGAGCCTGGGGAGCGGACACCCTCACAAAGGGTGGCCAGGCGGCCCGGTCCGGGTTTTTTCTTCTTTTCTTCTTTCTTTCACACGCCTGGTGGGCGGTGCCACCCGATCACAAGGGCTGGCAAGGCTTTCGGAGCCTGGGGAGCGGACACCCGCACAAAGGGTGGCCAGGCGGCCCGGTCCGGGTTTTTTCTTCTTTTCTTCTTTCTTTCACACGCCTGGTGGGCGGTGCCACCCGATCACAAGGGCTGGCAAGGCTTTCGGAGCCCGGGGAGCGGACATCCGCACAAAGGGTGGCCAAGCGGCCCGGTCCGGGTTTTTTCTTCTTTTCTTCTTTCTTTCACACGCCTGGTGGGCGGTGCCACCCGATCACAAGGGCTGGCAAGGCTTTCGGAGCCCGGGGAGCGGACACCCTCACAAAGGGTGGCCAGGCGGCCCGGTCCGGGTTTTTTCTTCTTTTCTTCTTTCTTTCACACGCCTGGTGGGCGGTGCCACCCGATCACAAGGGCTGGCAAGGCTTTCGGAGCCCGGGGAGCGGACACCCGCACAAAGGGTGGCCAGGCGGCCCGGTCCGGGTTTTTTCTTCTTTTCTTCTTTCTTTCACACGCCTGGTGGGCGGTGCCACCCGATCACAAGGGCTGGCAAGGCTTTCGGAGCCTGGGGAGCGGACACCCACACAAAGGGTGGCCAGGCGGCCCGGTCCGGGTTTTTTCTTCTTTTCTTCTTTCTTTCACACGCCTGGTGGGCGGTGCCACCCGATCACAAGGGCTGGCAAGGCTTTCGGAGCCTGGGGAGCGGACACCCTCACAAAGGGTGGCCAGGCGGCCCGGTCCGGGTTTTTTCTTCTTTTCTTCTTTCTTTCACACGCCTGGTGGGCGGTGCCACCCCATCACAAGGGCTGGCAAGGCTTTCGGAGCCCGGGGAGCGGACACCCGCACAAAGGGTGGCCAGGCGGCCCGGTCCGGGTTTTTTCTTCTTTTCTTCTTTCTTTCACACGCCTGGTGGGCGGTGCCACCCGATCACAAGGGCTGGCAAGGCTTTCGGAGCCTGGGGAGCGGACACCCGCACAAAGGGTGGCCAGGCGGCCCGGTCCGGGTTTTTTCTTCTTTTCTTCTTTCTTTCACACGCCTGGTGGGCGGTGCCACCCGATCAGAAGGGCTGGCAAGGCTTTCGTAGCCTGGGGAGCGGACACCCACACAAAGGGTGGCCAGGCGGCCCGGTCCGGGTTTTTTCTTCTTTTCTTCTTTCTTTCACACGCCTGGTGGGCGGTGCCACCCGATCACAAGGGCTGGCAAGGCTTTCGGAGCCTGGGGAGCGGACACCCTCACAAAGGGTGGCCAGGCGGCCCGGTCCGGGTTTTTTCTTCTTTTCTTCTTTCTTTCACACGCCTGGTGGGCGGTGCCACCCGATCAGAAGGGCTGGCAAGGCTTTCGGAGCCTGGGGAGCGGACACCCGCACAAAGGGTGGCCAGGCGGCCCGGTCCGGGTTTTTTCTTCTTTTCTTCTTTCTTTCACACGCCTGGTGGGCGGTGCCACCCGATCAGAAGGGCTGGCAAGGCTTTCGTAGCCTGGGGAGCGGACACCCGCACAAAGGGTGGCCAGGCGGCCCGGTCCGGGTTTTTTCTTCTTTTCTTCTTTCTTTCACACGCCTGGTGGGCGGTGCCACCCGATCACAAGGGCTGGCAAGGCTTTCGGAGCCTGGGGAGCGGACACCCGCACAAAGGGTGGCCAGGCGGCCCGGTCCGGGTTTTTTCTTCTTTTCTTCTTTCTTTCACACGCCTGGTGGGCGGTGCCACCCGATCACAAGGGCTGGGAAGGCTTTCGGAGCCTGGGGAGCGGACACCCGCACAAAGGGTGGCCAGGCGGCCCGGTCCGGGTTTTTTCTACTTTTCTTCTTTCTTTCACACGCCTGGTGGACGGTGCCACCCGATCACAAGGGCTGGCAAGGCTTTCGGAGCCTGGGGAGCGGACACCCACACAAAGGGTGGCCAGGCGGCCCGGTCCGGGTTTTTTCTTCCTCTCTTCTTTCTTTCACACGCCTGGTGGGCGGTGCCACCCGATCACAAGGGCTGGCAAGGCTTTCGGAGCCTGGGGAGCGGACACCCACACAAAGGGTGGCCAGGCGGCCCGGTCCGGGTTTTTTCTTCCTCTCTTCTTTCTTTCACACGCCTGGTGGGCGGTGCCACCCGATCACAAGGGCTGGCAAGGCTTTCGGAGCCTGGGGAGCGGACACCCGCACAAAGGGTGGCCAGGCGGCCCGGTCCGGGTTTTTTCTTCTTTTCTTCTTTCTTTCACACGCCTGGTGGGCGGTGCCACCCGATCACAAGGGCTGGCAAGGCTTTCGGAGCCTGGGGAGCGGACACCCGCACAAAGGGTGGCCAGGCGGCCCGGTCCGGGTTTTTTCTACTTTTCTTCTTTCTTTCACACGCCTGGTGGACGGTGCCACCCGATCACAAGGGCTGGCAAGGCTTTCGGAGCCTGGGGAGCGGACACCCTCACAAAGGGTGGCCAGGCGGCCCGGTCCGGGTTTTTTCTTCTTTTCTTCTTTCTTTCACACGCCTGGTGGGCGGTGCCACCCGATCACAAGGGCTGGCAAGGATTTCGGAGCCTGGGGAGCGGACACCCGCACAAAGGGTGGCCAGGCGGCCCGGTCCGGGTTTTTTCTTCTTTTCTTCTTTCTTTCACACGCCTGGTGGGCGGTGCCACCCGATCACAAGGGCTGGCAAGGCTTTCGGAGCCTGGGGAGCGGACACCCGCACAAAGGGTGGCCAGGCGGCCCGGTCCGGGTTTTTTCTTCTTTTCTTCTTTCTTTCACACGCCTGGTGGGCGGTGCCACCCCATCACAAGGGCTGGCAAGGCTTTCGGAGCCTGGGGAGCGGACACCCGCACAAAGGGTGGCCAGGCGGCCCGGTCCGGGTTTTTTCTTCTTTTCTTCTTTCTTTCACAGGCCTGGTGGGCGGTGCCACCCGATCACAAGGGCTGGCAAGGCTTTCGGAGCCCGGGGAGCGGACACCCTCACAAAGGGTGGCCAGGCGGCCCGGTCCGGGTTTTTTCTTCTTTTCTTCTTTCTTTCACACGCCTGGTGGGCGGTGCCACCCGATCACAAGGGCTGGCAAGGCTTTCGGAGCCTGGGGAGCGGACACCCGCACAAAGGGTGGCCAGGCGGCCCGGTCCGGGTTTTTTCTTCTTTTCTTCTTTCTTTCACACGCCTGGTGGGCGGTGCCACCCGATCACAAGGGCTGGCAAGGCTTTCGTAGCCTGGGGAGCGGACACCCACACAAAGGGTGGCCAGGCGGCCCGGTCCGGGTTTTTTCTTCTTTTCTTCTTTCTTTCACACGCCTGGTGGGCGGTGCCACCCGATCACAAGGGATGGCAAGGCTTTCGGAGCCTGGGGAGCGGACACCCGCACAAAGGGTGGCCAGGCGGCCCGGTCCGGGTTTTTTCTTCTTTTCTTCTTTCTTTCACGCGCCTGGTGGGCGGTGCCACCCGATCACAAGGGCTGGCAAGGGTTTCGGAGCCTGGGGAGCGGACACCCTCACAAAGGGTGGCCAGGCGGCCCGGTCCGGGTTTTTTCTTCTTTTCTTCTTTCTTTCACACGCCTGGTGGGCGGTGCCACCCGATCACAAGGGCTGGCAAGGCTTTCGGAGCCTGGGGAGCGGACACCCGCACAAAGGGTGGCCAGGCGGCCCGGTCCGGGTTTTTTCTTCTTTTCTTCTTTCTTTCACACGCCTGGTGGGCGGTGCCACCCGATCACAAGGGCTGGCAAGGCTTTCGTAGCCTGGGGAGCGGACACCCTAACAAAGGGTGGCCAGGCGGCCCGGTCCGGGTTTTTTCTTCTTTTCTTCTTTCTTTCACACGCCTGGTGGGCGGTGCCACCCGATCACAAGGGCTGGCAAGGCTTTCGGAGCCTGGGGAGCGGACACCCTCACAAAGGGTGGCCAGGCGGCCCGGTCCGGGTTTTTTCTTCTTTTCTTCTTTCTTTCACACGCCTGGTGGGCGGTGCCACCCGATCACAAGGGCTGGCAAGGCTTTCGGAGCCTGGGGAGCGGACACCCGCACAAAGGGTGGCCAGGCGGCCCGGTCCGGGTTTTTTCTTCTTTTCTTCTTTCTTTCACACGCCTGGTGGGCGGTGCCACCCGATCACAAGGGCTGGCAAGGCTTTCGGAGCCTGGGGAGCGGACACCCGCACAAAGGGTGGCCAGGCGGCCCGGTCCGGGTTTTTTCTTCTTTTCTTCTTTCTTTCACACGCCTGGTGGGCGGTGCCACCCGATCACAAGGGCTGGCAAGGCTTTCGGAGCCTGGGGAGCGGACACCCGCACAAAGGGTGGCCAGGCGGCCCGGTCCGGGTTTTTTCTTCTTTTCTTCTTTCTTTCACACGCCTGGTGGGCGGTGCCACCCCATCACAAGGGCTGGCAAGGCTTTCGGAGCCTGGGGAGCGGACACCCGCACAAAGGGTGGCCAGGCGGCCCGGTCCGGGTTTTTTCTTCTTTTCTTCTTTCTTTCACACGCCTGGTGGGCGGTGCCACCCCATCACAAGGGCTGGCAAGGCTTTCGGAGCCTGGGGAGCGGACACCCGCACAAAGGGTGGCCAGGCGGCCCGGTCCGGGTTTTTTCTTCTTTTCTTCTTTCTTTCACACGCCTGGTGGGCGGTGCCACCCGATCACAAGGGCTGGCAAGGATTTCGGAGCCTGGGGAGCGGACACCCGCACAAAGGGTGGCCAGGCGGCCCGGTCCGGGTTTTTTCTTCTTTTCTTCTTTCTTTCACACGCCTGGTGGGCGGTGCCACCCGATCACAAGGGCTGGCAAGGCTTTCGGAGCCTGGGGAGCGGACACCCGCACAAAGGGTGGCCAGGCGGCCCGGTCCGGGTTTTTTCTTCTTTTCTTCTTTCTTTCACACGCCTGGTGGGCGGTGCCACCCCATCACAAGGGCTGGCAAGGCTTTCGGAGCCTGGGGAGCGGACACCCGCACAAAGGGTGGCCAGGCGGCCCGGTCCGGGTTTTTTCTTCTTTTCTTCTTTCTTTCACACGCCTGGTGGGCGGTGCCACCCGATCACAAGGGCTGGCAAGGATTTCGGAGCCTGGGGAGCGGACACCCGCACAAAGGGTGGCCAGGCGGCCCGGTCCGGGTTTTTTCTTCTTTTCTTCTTTCTTTCACACGCCTGGTGGGCGGTGCCACCCGATCACAAGGGCTGGCAAGGCTTTCGGAGCCTGGGGAGCGGACACCCGCACAAAGGGTGGCCAGGCGGCCCGGTCCGGGTTTTTTCTTCTTTTCTTCTTTCTTTCACACGCCTGGTGGGCGGTGCCACCCCATCACAAGGGCTGGCAAGGCTTTCGGAGCCTGGGGAGCGGACACCCGCACAAAGGGTGGCCAGGCGGCCCGGTCCGGGTTTTTTCTTCTTTTCTTCTTTCTTTCACGCGCCTGGTGGGCGGTGCCACCCGATCACAAGGGCTGGCAAGGCTTTCGGAGCCTGGGGAGCGGACACCCGCACAAAGGGTGGCCAGGCGGCCCGGTCCGGGTTTCTTCTTCTTTTCTTCTTTCTTTCACACGCCTGGTGGGCGGTGCCACCCGATCAGAAGGGCTGGCAAGGCTTTCGGAGCCTGGGGAGCGGACACCCGCACAAAGGGTGGCCAGGCGGCCCGGTCCGGGTTTTTTCTTCTTTTCTTCTTTCTTTCACACGCCTGGTGGGCGGTGCCACCCCATCACAAGGGCTGGCAAGGCTTTCGGAGCCTGGGGAGCGGACACCCGCACAAAGGGTGGCCAGGCGGCCCGGTCCGGGTTTTTTCTTCTTTTCTTCTTTCTTTCACGCGCCTGGTGGGCGGTGCCACCCGATCACAAGGGCTGGCAAGGCTTTCGGAGCCTGGGGAGCGGACACCCGCACAAAGGGTGGCCAGGCGGCCCGGTCTGGGTTTTTTCTTCTTTTCTTCTTTCTTTCACACGCCTGGTGGGCGGTGCCACCCGATCACAAGGGCTGGCAAGGCTTTCGGAGCCTGGGGAGCGGACACCCGCACAAAGGGTGGTCAGGCGGCCCGGTCCGGGTTTTTTCTACTTTTCTTCTTTCTTTCACACGCCTGGTGGACGGTGCCACCCGATCACAAGGGCTGGCAAGGCTTTCGGAGCCTGGGGAGCGGACACCCACACAAAGGGTGGCCAGGCGGCCCGGTCCGGGTTTTTTCTTCCTCTCTTCTTTCTTTCACACGCCTGGTGGGCGGTGCCACCCGATCACAAGGGCTGGCAAGGCTTTCGGAGCCTGGGGAGCGGACACCCGCACAAAGGGTGGCCAGGCGGCCCGGTCTGGGTTTTTTCTTCTTTTCTTCTTTCTTTCACACGCCTGGTGGGCGGTGCCACCCGATCACAAGGGCTGGCAAGGCTTTCGGAGCCTGGGGAGCGGACACCCGCACAAAGGGTGGCCAGGCGGCCCGGTCCGGGTTTTTTCTTCTTTTCTTCTTTCTTTCACGCGCCTGGTGGGCGGTGCCACCCGATCACAAGGGCTGGCAAGGCTTTCGGAGCCTGGGGAGCGGACACCCGCACAAAGGGTGGCCAGGCGGCCCGGTCTGGGTTTTTTCTTCTTTTCTTCTTTCTTTCACACGCCTGGTGGGCGGTGCCACCCGATCACAAGGGCTGGCAAGGCTTTCGGAGCCTGGGGAGCGGACACCCGCACAAAGGGTGGTCAGGCGGCCCGGTCCGGGTTTTTTCTACTTTTCTTCTTTCTTTCACACGCCTGGTGGACGGTGCCACCCGATCACAAGGGCTGGCAAGGCTTTCGGAGCCTGGGGAGCGGACACCCGCACAAAGGGTGGCCAGGCGGCCCGGTCCGGGTTTTTTCTACTTTTCTTCTTTCTTTCACACGCCTGGTGGACGGTGCCACCCGATCACAAGGGCTGGCAAGGCTTTCGGAGCCTGGGGAGCGGACACCCTCACAAAGGGTGGCCAGGCGGCCCGGTCCGGGTTTTTTCTTCTTTTCTTCTTTCTTTCACACGCCTGGTGGGCGGTGCCACCCGATCACAAGGGCTGGCAAGGCTTTCGGAGCCTGGGGAGAGGACACCCGCACAAAGGGTGGCCAGGCGGCCCGATCCGGGTTTTTTCTTCTTTTCTTCTTTCTTTCACGCGCCTGGTGGGCGGTGCCACCCGATCACAAGGGTTGGCAAGGCTTTCGGAGCCAGGGGAGCGGACACCCGCACAAAGGGTGGCCAGGCGGCCCGGTCCGGGTTTTTTCTTCTTTTCTTCTTTCTTTCACACGCCTGGTGGGCGGTGCCACCCGATCACAAGGGCTGGCAAGGCTTTCGGAGCCCGGGGAGCGGACACCCGCACAAAGGGTGGCCAGGCGGCCCGGTCCGGGTTTTTTCTTCTTTTCTTCTTTCTTTCACACGCCTGGTGGGCGGTGCCACCCGATCACAAGGGCTGGCAAGGCTTTCGGAGCCTGGGGAGCGGACACCCTCACAAAGGGTGGCCAGGCGGCCCGGTCCGGGTTTTTTCTTCTTTTCTTCTTTCTTTCACACGCCTGGTGGGCGGTGCCACCCGATCACAAGGGCTGGCAAGGCTTTCGGAGCCTGGGGAGCGGACACCCGCACAAAGGGTGGCCAGGCGGCCCGGTCCGGGTTTTTTCTACTTTTCTTCTTTCTTTCACACGCCTGGTGGACGGTGCCACCCGATCACAAGGGCTGGCAAGGCTTTCGGAGCCTGGGGAGCGGACACCCTCACAAAGGGTGGCCAGGCGGCCCGGTCCGGGTTTTTTCTTCTTTTCTTCTTTCTTTCACACGCCTGGTGGGCGGTGCCACCCGATCACAAGGGCTGGCAAGGCTTTCGGAGCCTGGGGAGAGGACACCCGCACAAAGGGTGGCCAGGCGGCCCGGTCCGGGTTTTTTCTTCTTTTCTTCTTTCACGCGCCTGGTGGGCGGTGCCACCCGATCACAAGGGTTGGCAAGGCTTTCGGAGCCAGGGGAGCGGACACCCGCACAAAGGGTGGCCAGGCGGCCCGGTCCGGGTTTTTTCTTCTTTTCTTCTTTCTTTCACACGCCTGGTGGGCGGTGCCACCCGATCACAAGGGCTGGCAAGGCTTTCGGAGCCCGGGGAGCGGACACCCGCACAAAGGGTGGCCAGGCGGCCCGGTCCGGGTTTTTTCTTCTTTCCTTCTTTCTTTCACACGCCTGGTGGGCGGTGCCACCCCATCACAAGGGCTGGCAAGGCTTTCGGAGCCTGGGGAGCGGACACCCTCACAAAGGGTGGCCAGGCGGCCCGGTCCGGGTTTTTTCTTCTTTTCTTCTTTCTTTCACACGCCTGGTGGGCGGTGCCACCCGATCACAAGGGCTGGCAAGGCTTTCGGAGCCTGGGGAGCGGACACCCACACAAAAGGTGGCCAGGCGGCCCGGTCCGGGTTTTTTCTTCTTTTCTTCTTTCTTTCACACGCCTGGTGGGCGGTGCCACCCGATCACAAGGGCTGGCAAGGCTTTCGGAGCCTGGGGAGCGGACACCCGCACAAAGGGTGGCCAGGCGGCCCGGTCCGGGTTTTTTCTTCTTTTCTTCTTTCTTTCACACGCCTGGTGGGCGGTGCCACCCCATCACAAGGGCTGGCAAGGCTTTCGGAGCCTGGGGAGCGGACACCCTCACAAAGGGTGGCCAGGCGGCCCGGTCCGGGTTTTTTCTTCTTTTCTTCTTTCTTTCACACGCCTGGTGGGCGGTGCCACCCGATCACAAGGGCTGGCAAGGCTTTCGGAGCCTGGGGAGCGGACACCCACACAAAGGGTGGCCAGGCGGCCCGGTCCGGGTTTTTTCTTCTTTTCTTCTTTCTTTCACACGCCTGGTGGGCGGTGCCACCCGATCACAAGGGCTGGCAAGGCTTTCGGAGCCTGGGGAGCGGACACCCGCACAAAGGGTGGCCAGGCGGCCCGGTCCGGGTTTTTTCTTCTTTTCTTCTTTCTTTCACACGCCTGGTGGGCGGTGCCACCCCATCACAAGGGCTGGCAAGGCTTTCGGAGCCTGGGGAGCGGACACCCGCACAAAGGGTGGCCAGGCGGCCCGGTCCGGGTTTTTTCTTCTTTTCTTCTTTCTTTCACACGCCTGGTGGGCGGTGCCACCCCATCACAAGGGCTGGCAAGGCTTTCGGAGCCTGGGGAGCGGACACCCGCACAAAGGGTGGCCAGGCGGCCCGGTCCGGGTTTTTTCTTCTTTTCTTCTTTCTTTCACACGCCTGGTGGGCGGTGCCACCCGATCACAAGGGCTGGCAAGGCTTTCGGAGCCTGGGGAGCGGACACCCGCACAAAGGGTGGCCAGGCGGCCCGGTCCGGGTTTTTTCTTCTTTTCTTCTTTCTTTCACGCGCCTGGTGGGCGGTGCCACCCGATCACAAGGGCTGGCAAGGCTTTCGGAGCCTGGGGAGCGGACACCCTCACAAAGGGTGGCCAGGCGGCCCGGTCCGGGTTTTTTCTTCTTTTCTTCTTTCTTTCACGCGCCTGGTGGGCGATGCCACCCGATCACAAGGGCTGGCAAGGCTTTCGGAGCCTGGGGAGCGGACACCCTCACAAAGGGTGGCCAGGCGGCCCGGTCCGGGTTTTTTCTTCTTTTCTTCTTTCTTTCACACGCCTGGTGGGCGGTGCCACCCGATCACAAGGGCTGGCAAGGCTTTAGGAGCCTGGGGAGCGGACACCCGCACAAAGGGTGGCCAGGCGGCCCGGTCCGGGTTTTTTCTTCTTTTCTTCTTTCTTTCACACGCCTGGTGGGCGGTGCCACCCGATCACAAGGGCTGGCAAGGCTTTCGGAGCCTGGGGAGCGGACACCCGCACAAAGGGTGGCCAGGCGGCCCGGTCCGGGTTTTTTCTTCTTTTCTTCTTTCTTTCACACGCCTGGTGGGCGGTGCCACCCGATCACAAGGGCTGGCAAGGCTTTCGGAGCCTGGGGAGCGGACACCCTCACAAAGGGTGGCCAGGCGGCCCGGTCCGGGTTTTTTCTTCTTTTCTTCTTTTTTTCACACGCCTGGTGGGCGGTGCCACCCGATCACAAGGGCTGGCAAGGATTTCGGAGCCTGGGGAGCGGACACCCACACAAAGGGTGGCCAGGCGGCCCGGTCCGGGTTTTTTCTTCTTTTCTTCTTTCTTTCACACGCCTGGTGGGCGGTGCCACCCGATCACAAGGGCTGGCAAGGCTTTCGGAGCCTGGGGAGCGGACACCCTCACAAAGGGTGGCCAGGCGGCCCGGTCCGGGTTTTTTCTTCTTTTCTTCTTTCTTTCACACGCCTGGTGGGCGGTGCCACCCGATCACAAGGCCTGGCAAGGCTTTCGTAGCCTGGGGAGAGGACACCCGCACAAAGTGTGGCCAGGCGGCCCGGTCCGGGTTTTTTCTTCTTTTCTTCTTTCTTTCACACGCCTGGTGGGCGGTGCCACCCGATCACAAGGGCTGGCAAGGCTTTCGTAGCCTGGGGAGCGGACACCCTCACAAAGGGTGGCCAGGCGGCCCGGTCCGGGTTTTTTCTTCTTTTCTTCTTTCTTTCACACGCCTGGTGGGCGGTGCCACCCGATCACAAGGGCTGGCAAGGCTTTCGGAGCCTGGGGAGCGGACACCCTCACAAAGGGTGGCCAGGCGGCCCGGTCCGGGTTTTTTCTTCTTTTCTTCTTTCTTTCACACGCCTGGTGGGCGGTGCCACCCCATCACAAGGGCTGGCAAGGCTTTCGGAGCCTGGGGAGCGGACACCCGCACAAAGGGTGGCCAGGCGGCCCGGTCCGGGTTTTTTCTTCTTTTCTTCTTTCTTTCACACGCCTGGTGGGCGGTGCCACCCCATCACAAGGGCTGGCAAGGCTTTCGGAGCCTGGGGAGCGGACACCCGCACAAAGGGTGGCCAGGCGGCCCGGTCCGGGTTTTTTCTTCTTTTCTTCTTTCTTTCACACGCCTGGTGGGCGGTGCCACCCGATCACAAGGGCTGGCAAGGCTTTCGGAGCCTGGGGAGCGGACACCCGCACAAAGGGTGGCCAGGCGGCCCGGTCCGGGTTTTTTCTTCTTTTCTTCTTTCTTTCACGCGCCTGGTGGGCGGTGCCACCCGATCACAAGGGCTGGCAAGGCTTTCGGAGCCTGGGGAGCGGACACCCTCACAAAGGGTGGCCAGGCGGCCCGGTCCGGGTTTTTTCTTCTTTTCTTCTTTCTTTCACGCGCCTGGTGGGCGATGCCACCCGATCACAAGGGCTGGCAAGGCTTTCGGAGCCTGGGGAGCGGACACCCTCACAAAGGGTGGCCAGGCGGCCCGGTCCGGGTTTTTTCTTCTTTTCTTCTTTCTTTCACACGCCTGGTGGGCGGTGCCACCCGATCACAAGGGCTGGCAAGGCTTTAGGAGCCTGGGGAGCGGACACCCGCACAAAGGGTGGCCAGGCGGCCCGGTCCGGGTTTTTTCTTCTTTTCTTCTTTCTTTCACACGCCTGGTGGGCGGTGCCACCCGATCACAAGGGCTGGCAAGGCTTTCGGAGCCTGGGGAGCGGACACCCGCACAAAGGGTGGCCAGGCGGCCCGGTCCGGGTTTTTTCTTCTTTTCTTCTTTCTTTCACACGCCTGGTGGGCGGTGCCACCCGATCACAAGGGCTGGCAAGGCTTTCGGAGCCTGGGGAGCGGACACCCTCACAAAGGGTGGCCAGGCGGCCCGGTCCGGGTTTTTTCTTCTTTTCTTCTTTTTTTCACACGCCTGGTGGGCGGTGCCACCCGATCACAAGGGCTGGCAAGGATTTCGGAGCCTGGGGAGCGGACACCCACACAAAGGGTGGCCAGGCGGCCCGGTCCGGGTTTTTTCTTCTTTTCTTCTTTCTTTCACACGCCTGGTGGGCGGTGCCACCCGATCACAAGGGCTGGCAAGGCTTTCGGAGCCTGGGGAGCGGACACCCTCACAAAGGGTGGCCAGGCGGCCCGGTCCGGGTTTTTTCTTCTTTTCTTCTTTCTTTCACACGCCTGGTGGGCGGTGCCACCCGATCACAAGGGCTGGCAAGGCTTTCGGAGCCTGGGGAGCGGACACCCTCACAAAGGGTGGCCAGGCGGCCCGGTCCGGGTTTTTTCTTCTTTTCTTCTTTCTTTCACGCGCCTGGTGGGCGGTGCCACCCGATCACAAGGGCTGGCAGGCTTTCGGAGCCTGGGGAGCGGACACCCGCACAAAGGGTGGCCAGGCGGCCCGGTCCGGGTTTTTTCTTCTTTTCTTCTTTCTTTCACACGCCTGGTGGGCGGTGCCACCCCATCACAAGGGCTGGCAAGGCTTTCGGAGCCTGGGGAGCGGACACCCGCACAAAGGGTGGCCAGGCGGCCCGGTCCGGGTTTTTTCTTCTTTTCTTCTTTCTTTCACACGCCTGGTGGGCGGTGCCACCCCATCACAAGGGCTGGCAAGGATTTCGGAGCCTGGGGAGCGGACACCTGCACAAAGGGTGGCCAGGCGGCCCGGTCCGGGTTTTTTCTTCTTTTCTTCTTTCTTTCACACGCCTGGTGGGCGGTGCCACCCGATCACAAGGGCTGGCAAGGCTTTCGGAGCCTGGGGAGCGGACACCCTCACAAAGGGTGGCCAGGCGGCCCGGTCCGGGTTTTTCCTTCTTTTCTTCTTTCTTTCACACGCCTGGTGGGAACCTTGGTGCATTCCGGAACTCTGAACATTCCGGAATTCCGAACATTCCGGAACCTTGGTGCATTCCGGAACTCTGAACATTCCGGAACCTTGGTGCATTCCGGAACCTTGGTGCATTCCGGAACTCTGAACATTCCGGAACCTTGGTGCATTCCGGAACTCTTAACATTCCGGAACCTTGGTGCATTCCGGAACTCTGAACATTCCGGAACTCTGAACATTCCGGAATTCCGAACATTCCGGAACCTTGGTGCATTCCGGAACTCTGAACATTCCGGAACTCTGAACATTCCGGAATTCCGAACATTCCGGAACCTTGGTGCATTCCGGAACTCTGAACATTCCGGAATTCCGAACATTCCGGAACCTTGGTGCATTCCGGAACTCTGAACATTCCAGAACTCTGAACATTCCGGAACCTTTGTGCATTCCGGAACCTTGGTGCATTCCGGAACTCTGAACATTCCGGAACCTTGGTGCATTCCGGAACTCTGAACATTCCGGAACCTTGGTACATTCCGGAATTCCGAACATTCCGGAACCTTGGTACATTCCGGAATTCCGAACATTCCCGAACCTTGGTGCATTCCGGAACTCTGAACATTCCGGAATTCCGAACATTCCGGAACCTTGGTGCATTCCGGAACTCTGAACATTCCGGAACTCTGAACATTCTGGAATCTTTGTGCATTCCGGAACCTTGGTGCATTCCGGAACTCTGAACATTCCGGAATTCCGAACATTCCGGAACCTTGGTGCATTCCGGAACTCTGAACATTCCGGAATTCCGAACATTCCGGAACCTTGGTGCATTCCGGAACTCTGAACATTCCAGAACCTTGGTACATTCTGGAATTCCGAACATTCCGGAACCTTGGTGCATTCCGGAACTCTGAACATTCCGGAATTCCGAACATTCCGGAACCTTGGTGCATTCCGGAACTCTGAACATTCCGGAACCTTGGTACAATCCGGAATTCTGAACATTCCGGAACCTTGGTGCATTCCGGAACTCTGAACATTCCGGAACTCTGAACATTCCGGAATTCCGAACATTCCGGAACCTTGGTGCATTCCGGAACTCTGAACATATTTCTATGAAGTTGTACAAAAACGTTTTCTTTCGCCAAGACAGTGCGTTTCTCACTGTTACATGCATTTGAATGGGGAACTCGACCGAAACAAAGTATAGGTTTTCATTATGTGAATAACTTGGAAATCTTAGCTCAAACAGCTGCAAAACCTGTTTTCCCAGCACGGAGACCTTGAGTTCTATAATATAAGGCCATAAACATGTGTATCCGAGTCTTCTATCAAAAGTTAGGGCTATTTATATGAAGTTGTACAAAAACGCTTTCTTTCGCCAAGACAGTGCGTTTCTCACTGTTACATGCATTTGAATGGGGAACTCCACCGAAACAAAGTATAGGTTTTCATTATGTGAATAACTTGGAAATCTTAGCTCAAACAGCTGCAAAACCTGTTTTCCCAGCACGGGAACCTTGAGTTCTATAAGATAAAGCCATAAACATGTTTGTCTGAGTCTTCTATCAAAAGTTACAGCTATTTATATGAAGTTGTACAAAATAGCTTTCTTTCGCCAAGACAGTGCGTTTCTCACTGTTACATGCATTTGAATGGGGAACTCGACCGAAACAAAGTATAGGTTTTCATTATGTGAATAACTTGGAAATCTTAGCTCAAACAGCTGCAAAACCTGTTTGCCCAGCACGGAGACCTTGAGTTCTATAAGATAAAGCCATAAACATGTGTATCCGAGTCTTCTATCAAAAGTTACAGCTATTTATATGAAGTTGTACAAAAACGCTTTCTTTCGCCAAGACAGTGCGTTTCTCACTGTTACATGCATTTGAATGGGGAACTCGACCGAAACAAAGTATAGGTTTTCATTATGTGAATAACTTGGAAATCTTAGCTCAAACAGCTGCAAAACCTGTTTGCCCAGCACGGAGACCTTGAGTTCTATAAGATAAAGCCATAAACATGTTTGTCTGAGTCTTCTATCAAAAGTTACAGCTATTTATATGAAGTTGTACAAAAACGCTTTCTTTCGCCAAGACAGTGCGTTTCTCACTGTTACATGCATTTGAATGGGGAACTCGACCAAAACAAAGTATAGGTTTTCATTATGTGAATAACTTGGAAATCTTAGCTCAAACAGCTGCAAAACCTGTTTGCCCAGCATGGAGACCTTGAGTTCTATAAGATAAAGCCATAAACATGTGTATCCGAGTCTTCTATCAAAAGTTACAGCTATTTATATGAAGTTGTACAAAAACGCTTTCTTTCGCCAAGACAGTGCGTTTCTCACTGTTACATGCATTTGAATGGGGAACTCGACCGAAACAAAGTATAGGTTTTCATTATGTGAATAACTTGGAAATCTTAGCTCAAACAGCTGCAAAACCTGTTTGCCCAGCACGGAGACCTTGAGTTCTATAAGATAAAGCCATAAACATGTGTATCCGAGTCTTCTATCAAAAGTTACGGCTATTTATATGAAGTTGTACAAAATAGCTTTCTTTCGCCAAGACAGTGCGTTTCTCACTGTTACATGCATTTGAATGGGGAACTCCACCGAAACAAAGTATAAGTTTTCATTATGTGAATAACTTGGAAATCTTAGCTCAAACAGCTGCAAAACCTGTTTTCCCAGCACGGAGACCTTGAGTTCTATAAGATAAAGCCATAAACATGTTTGTCTGAGTCTTCTATCAAAAGTTACAGCTATTTATATGAAGTTGTACAAAAACGCTTTCTTTCGCCAAGACAGTGCGTTTCTCACTGTTACATGCATTTGAATGGGGAACTCCACCGAAACAAAGTATAGGTTTTCATTATGTGAATAACTTGGAAATCTTAGCTCAAACAGCTGCAAAACCTGTTTGCCCAGCACGGAGACCTTGAGTTCTATAAGATAAAGCCATAAACATGTGTATCCGAGTCTTTTATCAAAAGTTACAGCTATTTATATGAAGTTGTACAAAAACGCTTTCTTTCGCCAAGACAGTGCGTTTCTCACTGTTACATGCATTTGAATGGGGAACTCGACCGAAACAAAGTATAGGTTTTCATTATGTGAATAACTTGGAAATCTTAGCTCAAACAGCTGCAAAACCTGTTTGCCCAGCACGGAGACCTTGAGTTCTATAAGATAAAGCCATAAACATGTGTAACCAAGTCTTCTATCAAAAGTTACAGCTATTTATATGAAGTTGTACAAAAACGCTTTCTTTCGCCAAGACAGTGCGTTTCTCACTGTTACATGCATTTGAATGGGGAACTCGACCGAAACAAAGTATAGGTTTTCATTATGTGAATAACTTGGAAATCTTAGCTCAAACAGCTGCAAAACCTGTTTTGCCCAGCACGGAGACCTTGAGTTCTATAATATAAGGCCATAAACATGTTTGTCTGAGTCTTCTATCAAAAGTTACAGCTATTTCTATGAAGTTGTACAAAAACGCTTTCTTTCGCCAAGACAGTGCGTTTCTCACTGTTACATGCATTTTGAATGGGGAACTCCACCGAAACAAAGTATAGGTTTTCATTATGTGAATAACTTGGAAATCTTAGCTCAAACAGCTGCAAAACCTGTTTTCCCAGCACGTAGACCTTGAGTTCTATAAGATAAAGCCATAAACATGTTTGTCTGAGTCTTCTATCAAAAGTTACAGCTATTTATATGAAGTTGTACAAAAACGCTTTCTTTCGCCAAGACAGTGCGTTTCTCACTGTTACATGCATTTGAATGGGGAACTCGACCGAAACAAAGTATAGGTTTTCATTATGTGAATAACTTGGAAATCTTAGCTCAAACAGCTGCAAAACCTGTTTTCCCAGCACGGAGACCTTGAGTTCTATAAGATAAAGCCATAAACATGTTTGTCTGAGTCTTCTATCAAAAGTTACAGCTATTTATATGAAGTTGTACAAAAACGCTTTCTTTCGCCAAGACAGTGCGTTTCTCACTGTTACATGCATTTGAATGGGGAACTCGACCGAAACAAAGTATAGGTTTTCATTATGTGAATAACTTGGAAATCTTAGCTCAAACAGCTGCAAAACCTTTTTGCCCAGCACGGAGACCTTGAGTTCTATAAGATAAAGCCATAAACATGTGTATCCGAGTCTTCTATCAAAAGTTACAGCTATTTATATGAAGTTGTACAAAAACGCTTTCTTTCGCCAAGACAGTGCGTTTCTCACTGTTACATGCATTTGAATGGGGAACTCGACCGAAACAAAGTATAAGTTTTCATTATGTGAATAACTTGGAAATCTTAGCTCAAACAGCTGCAAAACCTGTTTTCCCAGCACGGAGACCTTGAGTTCTATAATATAAGGCCATAAACATGTTTGTCTGAGTCTTCTATCAAAAGTTACAGCTATTTATATGAAGTTGTACAAAAACGTTTTCTTTCGCCAAGACAGTGCGTTTCTCACTGTTACATGCATTTTGAATGGGGAACTCGACCGAAACAAAGTATAGGTTTTCATTATGTGAATAACTTGGAAATCTTAGCTCAAACAGCTGCAAAACCTGTTTTCCCAGAGCGTAGACCTTGAGTTCTATAAGATAAAGCCATAAACATGTGTATCCGAGTCTTCTATCAAAAGTTACAGCTATTTATATGAAGTTGTACAAAAACGCTTTCTTTCGCCAAGACAGTGCGTTTCTCACTGTTACATGCATTTGAATGGGGAACTCCACCGAAACAAAGTATAGGTTTTCATTATGTGAATAACTTGGAAATCTTAGCTCAAACAGCTGCAAAACCTGTTTTCCCAGCACGGGAACCTTGAGTTCTATAAGATAAAGCCATAAACATGTTTGTCTGAGTCTTCTATCAAAAGTTACAGCTATTTCTATGAAGTTGTACAAAAACGTTTTCTTTCGCCAAGACAGTGCGTTTCTCACTGTTACATGCATTTGAATGGGGAACTCGACCGAAACAAAGTATAAGTTTTCATTATGTGAATAACTTGGAAATCTTAGCTCAAACAGCTGCAAAACCTGTTTTCCCAGCACGGAGACCTTGAGTTCTATAATATAAGGCCATAAACATGTTTGTCTGAGTCTTCTATCAAAAGTTACAGCTATTTATATGAAGTTGTACAAAAACGTTTTCTTTCGCCAAGACAGTGCGTTTCTCACTGTTACATGCATTTTGAATGGGGAACTCGACCGAAACAAAGTATAGGTTTTCATTATGTGAATAACTTGGAAATCTTAGCTCAAACAGCTGCAAAACCTTTTTGCCCAGCACGGAGACCTTGAGTTCTATAAGATAAAGCCATAAACATGTGTATCCGAGTCTTCTATCAAAAGTTACAGCTATTTATATGAAGTTGTACAAAAACGCTTTCTTTCGCCAAGACAGTGCGTTTCTCACTGTTACATGCATTTGAATGGGGAACTCGACCGAAACAAAGTATAAGTTTTCATTATGTGAATAACTTGGAAATCTTAGCTCAAACAGCTGCAAAACCTGTTTTCCCAGCACGGAGACCTTGAGTTCTATAATATAAGGCCATAAACATGTTTGTCTGAGTCTTCTATCAAAAGTTACAGCTATTTCTATGAAGTTGTACAAAAACGTTTTCTTTCGCCAAGACAGTGCGTTTCTCACTGTTACATGCATTTGAATGGGGAACTCGACCGAAACAAAGTATAAGTTTTCATTATGTGAATAACTTGGAAATCTTAGCTCAAACAGCTGCAAAACCTGTTTTCCCAGCACGGAGACCTTGAGTTCTATAATATAAGGCCATAAACATGTTTGTCTGAGTCTTCTATCAAAAGTTACAGCTATTTATATGAAGTTGTACAAAAACGCTTTCTTTCGCCAAGACAGTGCGTTTCTCACTGTTACATGCATTTGAATGGGGAACTCCACCGAAACAAAGTATAGGTTTTCATTATGTGAATAACTTGGAAATCTTAGCTCAAACAGCTGCAAAACCTGTTTTCCCAGCACGGAGACCTTGAGTTCTATAATATAAGGCCATAAACATGTTTGTCTGAGTCTTCTATCAAAAGTTACAGCTATTTCTATGAAGTTGTACAAAAACGTTTTCTTTCGCCAAGACAGTGCGTTTCTCACTGTTACATGCATTTTGAATGGGGAACTCAACCGAAACAAAGTATAAGTTTTCATTATGTGAATAACTTGGAAATCTTAGCTCAAACAGCTGCAAAACCTGTTTTCCCAGCACGGAGACCTTGAGTTCTATAAGATAAAGCCATAAACATGTTTGTCTGAGTCTTCTATCAAAAGTTACAGCTATTTATATGAAGTTGTACAAAAACGCTTTCTTTCGCCAAGACAGTGCGTTTCTCACTGTTACATGCATTTGAATGGGGAACTCCACCGAAACAAAGTATAGGTTTTCATTATGTGAATAACTTGGAAATCTTAGCTCAAACAGCTGCAAAACCTTTTTGCCCAGCACGGAGACCTTGAGTTCTATAAGATAAAGCCATAAACATGTGTATCCGAGTCTTCTATCAAAAGTTACAGCTATTTATATGAAGTTGTACAAAAACGCTTTCTTTCGCCAAGACAGTGCGTTTCTCACTGTTACATGCATTTGAATGGGGAACTCGACCGAAACAAAGTATAAGTTTTCATTATGTGAATAACTTGGAAATCTTAGCTCAAACAGCTGCAAAACCTGTTTTCCCAGCACGGAGACCTTGAGTTCTATAATATAAGGCCATAAACATGTTTGTCTGAGTCTTCTATCAAAAGTTACAGCTATTTCTATGAAGTTGTACAAAAACGCTTTCTTTCGCCAAGACAGTGCGTTTCTCACTGTTACATGCATTTGAATGGGGAACTCGACCGAAACAAAGTATAGGTTTTCATTATGTGAATAACTTGGAAATCTTAGCTCAAACAGCTGCAAAACCTGTTTTCCCAGCACGGAGACCTTGAGTTCTATAAGATAAAGCCATAAACATGTTTGTCTGAGTCTTCTATCAAAAGTTACGGCCATTTATATGAAGTTGTACAAAAACGCTTTCTTTCGCCAAGACAGTGCGTTTCTCACTGTTACATGCATTTGAATGGGGAACTCGACCGAAACAAAGTATAGGTTTTCATTATGTGAATAACTTGGAAATCTTAGCTCAAACAGCTGCAAAACCTGTTTGCCCAGCACGGAGACCTTGAGTTCTATAAGATAAAGCCATAAACATGTGTAACCGAGTCTTCTATCAAAAGTTACAGCTATTTATATGAAGTTGTACAAAAACGCTTTCTTTCGCCAAGACAGTGCGTTTCTCACTGTTACATGCATTTTGAATGGGGAACTCGACCGAAACAAAGTATAGGTTTTCATTATGTGAATAACTTGGAAATCTTAGCTCAAACAGCTGCAAAACCTGTTTTCCCAGCACGTAGACCTTGAGTTCTATAAGATAAAGCCATAAACATGTTTGTCTGAGTCTTCTATCAAAAGTTACAGCTATTTATATGAAGTTGTACAAAAACGCTTTCTTTCGCCAAGACAGTGCGTTTCTCACTGTTACATGCATTTGAATGGGGAACTCGACCGAAACAAAGTATAGGTTTTCATTATGTGAATAACTTGGAAATCTTAGCTCAAACAGCTGCAAAACCTGTTTTGCCCAGCACGGAGACCTTGAGTTCTATAATATAAGGCCATAAACATGTTTGTCTGAGTCTTCTATCAAAAGTTACGGCTATTTATATGAAGTTGTACAAAAACGCTTTCTTTCGCCAAGACAGTGCGTTTCTCACTGTTACATGCATTTGAATGGGGAACTCCACCGAAACAAAGTATAGGTTTTCATTATGTGAATAACTTGGAAATCTTAGCTCAAACAGCTGCAAAACCTGTTTTCCCAGCACGGAGACCTTGAGTTCTATAATATAAGGCCATAAACATGTTTGTCTGAGTCTTCTATCAAAAGTTACAGCTATTTCTATGAAGTTGTACAAAAACGTTTTCTTTCGCCAAGACAGTGCGTTTCTCACTGTTACATGCATTTTGAATGGGGAACTCGACCGAAACAAAGTATAGGTTTTCATTATGTGAATAACTTGGAAATCTTAGCTCAAACAGCTGCAAAACCTGTTTTCCCAGCACGGAGACCTTGAGTTCTATAAGATAAAGCCATAAACATGTTTGTCTGAGTCTTCTATCAAAAGTTACAGCTATTTATATGAAGTTGTACAAAAACGCTTTCTTTCGCCAAGACAGTGCGTTTCTCACTGTTACATGCATTTGAATGGGGAACTCCACCGAAACAAAGTATAGGTTTTCATTATGTGAATAACTTGGAAATCTTAGCTCAAACAGCTGCAAAACCTGTTTGCCCAGCACGGAGACCTTGAGTTCTATAAGATAAAGCCATAAACATGTGTATCCGAGTCTTCTATCAAAAGTTACAGCTATTTATATGAAGTTGTACAAAAACGCTTTCTTTCGCCAAGACAGTGCGTTTCTCACTGTTACATGCATTTGAATGGGGAACTCGACCGAAACAAAGTATAGGTTTTCATTATGTGAATAACTTGGAAATCTTAGCTCAAACAGCTGCAAAACCTGTTTGCCCAGCACGGAGACCTTGAGTTCTATAAGATAAAGCCATAAACATGTGTATCCGAGTCTTCTATCAAAAGTTACAGCTATTTATATGAAGTTGTACAAAAACGCTTTCTTTCGCCAAGACAGTGCGTTTCTCACTGTTACATGCATTTGAATGGGGAACTCGACCGAAACAAAGTATAGGTTTTCATTATGTGAATAACTTGGAAATCTTAGCTCAAACAGCTGCAAAACCTGTTTTCCCAGCACGGAGACCTTGAGTTCTATAAGATAAAGCCATAAACATGTTTGTCTGAGTCTTCTATCAAAAGTTACAGCTATTTATATGAAGTTGTACAAAAACGTTTTCTTTCGCCAAGACAGTGCGTTTCTCACTGTTACATGCATTTGAATGGGGAACTCGACCGAAACAAAGTATAGGTTTTCATTATGTGAATAACTTGGAAATCTTAGCTCAAACAGCTGCAAAACCTGTTTGCCCAGCACGGAGACCTTGAGTTCTATAAGATAAAGCCATAAACATGTGTAACCGAGTCTTCTATCAAAAGTTACAGCTATTTATATGAAGTTGTACAAAAACGCTTTCTTTCGCCAAGACAGTGCGTTTCTCACTGTTACATGCATTTTGAATGGGGAACTCGACCGAAACAAAGTATAGGTTTTCATTATGTGAATAACTTGGAAATCTTAGCTCAAACAGCTGCAAAACCTGTTTTCCCAGCACGGAGACCTTGAGTTCTATAATATAAGGCCATAAACATGTTTGTCTGAGTCTTCTATCAAAAGTTACAGCTATTTCTATGAAGTTGTACAAAAACGTTTTCTTTCGCCAAGACAGTGCGTTTCTCACTGTTACATGCATTTTGAATGGGGAACTCGACCGAAACAAAGTATAGGTTTTCATTATGTGAATAACTTGGAAATCTTAGCTCAAACAGCTGCAAAACCTGTTTTCCCAGCACGGAGACCTTGAGTTCTATAAGATAAAGCCATAAACATGTTTGTCTGAGTCTTCTATCAAAAGTTACAGCTATTTATATGAAGTTGTACAAAAACGCTTTCTTTCGCCAAGACAGTGCGTTTCTCACTGTTACATGCATTTTGAATGTGGAACTCGACCGAAACAAAGTATAGGTTTTCATTATGTGAATAACTTGGAAATCTTAGCTCAAACAGCTGCAAAACCTGTTTTCCCAGCACGTAGACCTTGAGTTCTATAAGATAAAGCCATAAACATGTTTGTCTGAGTCTTCTATCAAAAGTTACAGCTATTTATATGAAGTTGTACAAAAACGCTTTCTTTCGCCAAGACACCCAGATAGCAAGGAAACATTGAAACAATGTTGAGTCAATATCAGGCTGTGTCATTGAACCAACGTTGAAGTGTGACGTTGACCTAACGTCATTCTTGCACCCTTTTTTAATGTTGAAACAACGTCAGGTTTTGATGTTGAATCAATGTTGAAACCTGACGTTGATTCAACGTTATATTTTCTAATACTGCTGACATTGAAACAATGTCAGATTCTGATATTGAAACACTGTTGAGCTATGGTGTTGATTTTCCGCCTCTTTCGCACAGTTGCTTTTTATTAAAACAGTTAAATCATGACTGGAAACCTACCTTTCTTTATAGGTATTTTAACCAATACTAAACTACTGCATGTTTCCATCAATACTTCAACCACCTAAACACATAATTGTACTTATTCCTTAAATTGGACACCCTTTATAAAAAAAACCCCAAATGTCTCACAATGTATCATGTCAATATTATTATCCTAAAATAAGAAAGCATTGCATGTGATGTAACAGAGAAAAAAAATAAACAAAAAAAGGGTCAATAGGCATGTTTCGTTTGCTAAATACTTTATTAAAAGACAGTTTCCGATTTACGTTTATATGATTCACAGAAGTTTGTAATTTTTTGCATGATGTGCGTCCTGCACCACCCAAACGATCTGGGGCGTATCGGAGCCATTTCTGCACTGCTTGTGCAAAGACTAACTCGGACATAGAGTTTGCCCCTAACTGCTGCGTCAGGCTCCAATCAAGGCAAAGCGTCTCACCTATAGACACATTTTAAGAGATGGAATTAGCGTGTCTCATGTCTTAAATGTGTATGCAAGTGCTTGTGTGTTTAATCAACAGGCCGTTGTTATGTATTTAAATCACATCTGACAGCTATTACACTTTATAGTTACAAAGTGTACATAACCTTTATATACTTACCATTGCCTTATTTGCCTCTTGTGATTGAAGAGCTGGCTCTGCATTGTTTAGCTCCTCAATGTTGTGCAAGGGCAAATCCAGAGGCAGTACCCCAGCATCTACCGATTCATTGCAGCCGGTATTGCGGATGGCTCTGACCTCCTCACGGAGTTCGTTAACAGCTCTCGTCAGGTCTGACAGAAAAAGATGCTTTTTTTTTTAAGTATTTAAGAATACAGACAACTTGTCAAACGTTTCCTTGTGTCACACACAGACATGTACAAAGACACTAGACAGTATTTTATTACCTGGTATTTTCACTCGAGGGGCCTGGGGAAACCATTTCTTTGTGGGCTGCTCATCCTCTGAGTCACTATATGTGTACAGGGGATTTGGTCTAAAGAAAAAAAGTTGAAAACGGTCATAAGTAATTACAAATGTGCTTTTGGAATATTTTTTCCTAAAGTTACAGTTTGATTTATAACAACACACACAGGAAACGGAGATGTGCAAGAAGGTACAGTATACAAGGAATTTTTGAAGTGCACAAGTGTATACGGCTTTGCATTTATAAAAAGTTTACAAGCTTCCACTTTTTGGACTATATTATGTGGTGATATTGCAGTATGCAAGCACCACAGATATGTATAAAAGACAAGATCATAAATTCTTAGCAATCAAAGATATGTTTGTGAAATAAAAAAAGTTTTACTTGTGCTTTCTTTTATGACTGGTCTGAGTTTCAGCTTCGGACTGAAGGTCAGACGTATCACAGTGTTCACTTAGATATTTCTGAAGACTGCATTCTGCTTCATGCAATGTGTCTGGAAGTACAAACACAATGTATGGCCAGACAAAAATTAGGACACGAAAAACTTGTTATTGTTACATTTATACAACACCAATCCAGATGATACCCACCATGGCTTATTAGAAGTCGGACTGGTGCATAGGTGAGCCATGTTGCACCAGGATGAACTCTCCTCTTTACTGCGTTGTGGATCCTGAATGTGTCTCACGGAGGATATGGAGGCCATGACAATTTCTCCCCATTTATCCATGATCTAGGGACTATTTCTGTACCACCAGTGCTGAACTGCACAATGCACCAGTCTTTCATTTTTATCTTTTTTTTAATTTGGAGTCCTTTTTTGCCCTGTCTAGGATAAACAGGAAACAGATAATTACAATATATTTCATAGTCACTACAAAACTTGATCTATTGATTGAACTAAATAATAAATAATAGCTTAAAATGTATATAGGCAACAATTACAAGCAAACCCGTATATGTAAGCATTTAAACACTGAAGATAATAAAATTAACAGTATTTTGTCTAAGTCTGCCATTGTAGGAATTCATGGCACCGAGACAAAAACTTGGCGCACAGTGTGGCGTCAAAATAGGCGCACACCTTTGACGCTGCGTTTTCTCCGTCTTCCTCGTCCACACGTAAATGCTAAACGCAGTTTACGTGTGGACAAAAGGTGCAAACGCAAGTTAGGTGAGCGTGCAGCGTAAAGTTAGGTGAGCGTGCAGCGTAAAGTTTGAATTGAGTGCGAATCGAAGCGGGTGCTCTCCAATCATTAAAAGTAACAAAGTCATTGAACACATTTATACAGTTACCTTTACGTTTATCAATCATATATCACAGATTTACAATTTTTTGTAGTACTATGCTAAAAAGCAACTACAGAGCGAAAGTCTGGGTCAAGCGCCGAGGCGACAGCAAGAACAAAGGAACCCTCGAAGCGTTAAAGCTAGCTTTGTAAGGGAAAATAACGGAAAAGTATGAAACGAAAATGTTTTCTTTGTTGATAGACTTTGTTTGCAGTGCAATTTATTTGTTGCCGGATTGTAAGATGAAAGTAGACACAATTTCGGGCTCCCACATTTTATCCGAAACTTTACATTAACAAGTTGTTGTTTTTTTTTTTACTGTTATTCAAATGCAACCGTGGAAATAACGAATAGAACAAAAGTCATTCATTCTTACCTTATACTAATCGTGGTGCAGGCCAGTGCAGTGCATGAACTGATGCCTTCTCCGGTCAATTCCGCTGAGAGTAAATCTAATGTCCCGCTCTACTGTACAAGACAATGGTTACCTGGAGGGATGTACCACTGAGAGGGGTGCTGCGGAATAGTCCAAGTGGTAGCAGCTTTAATTTCCCGCTCAACCATAAATCGATGGTTTTTCAACGTGATTGTTGTCACCTTGTCAACTATAAATAGATCAACAATCAACGATGACAGAACAACAGTGAATCAATGTTATTTCAATGTCAGTGTCAGGTTTCATCAGTATTAAAATGTTGTTTCAACATTGGTTTTGTGTTGACATTTCAATCCTGACGATTCTGATGGTTCAGATGGAAAATCAACATCTGTTCAATGTCTCCTTGCTATCTGGGCAGTGCGTTTCTCACTGTTACATGCATTTGAATGGGGAACTCCACCGAAACAAAGTATAGGTTTTCATTATGTGAATAACTTGGAAATCTTAGCTCAAACAGCTGCAAAACCTGTTTTGCCCAGCACGGAGACCTTGAGTTCTATAAGATAAAGCCATAAACATGTTTGTCTGAGTCTTCTATCAAAAGTTACAGCTATTTATATGAAGTTGTACAAAAATGCTTTCTTTCGCCAAGACAGTGCGTTTCTCACTGTTACATGCATTTGAATGGGGAACTCGACCGAAACAAAGTATAGGTTTTCATTATGTGAATAACTTGGAAATCTTAGCTCAAACAGCTGCAAAACCTTTTTGCCCAGCACGGGAACCTTGAGTTCTATAAGATAAAGCCATAAACATGTGTATCCGAGTCTTCTATCAAAAGTTACAGCTATTCATATGAAGTTGTACAAAAACGCTTTCTTTCGCCAAGACAGTGCGTTTCTCACTGTTACATGCATTTGAATGGGGAACTCGACCGAAACAAAGTATAGGTTTTCATTATGTGAATAACTTGGAAATCTTAGCTCAAACAGCTGCGAAACCTGTTTTCCCAGCACGGAGACCTTGAGTTCTATAAGATAAAGCCATAAACATGTTTGTCTGAGTCTTCTATCAAAAGTTACGGCTATTTATATGAAGTTGTACAAAAACGCTTTCTTTCGCCAAGACAGTGCGTTTCTCACTGTTACATGCATTTGAATGGGGAACTCGACCGAAACAAAGTATAGGTTTTCATTATGTGAATAACTTGGAAATCTTAGCTCAAACAGCTGCAAAACCTGTTTGCCCAGCACGGAGACCTTGAGTTCTATAAGATAAAGCCATAAACATGTGTATCCGAGTCTTTTATCAAAAGTTACAGCTATTTATATGAAGTTGTACAAAAACGCTTTCTTTCGCCAAGACAGTGCGTTTCTCACTGTTACATGCATTTGAATGGGGAACTCGACCGAAACAAAGTATAGGTTTTCATTATGTGAATAACTTGGAAATCTTAGCTCAAACAGCTGCAAAACCTGTTTGCCCAGCACGGAGACCTTGAGTTCTATAAGATAAAGCCATAAACATGTGTAACCAAGTCTTCTATCAAAAGTTACAGCTATTTATATGAAGTTGTACAAAAACGCTTTCTTTCGCCAAGACAGTGCGTTTCTCACTGTTACATGCATTTGAATGGGGAACTCGACCGAAACAAAGTATAGGTTTTCATTATGTGAATAACTTGGAAATCTTAGCTCAAACAGCTGCAAAACCTGTTTTGCCCAGCACGGAGACCTTGAGTTCTATAATATAAGGCCATAAACATGTTTGTCTGAGTCTTCTATCAAAAGTTACAGCTATTTCTATGAAGTTGTACAAAAACGCTTTCTTTCGCCAAGACAGTGCGTTTCTCACTGTTACATGCATTTTGAATGGGGAACTCCACCGAAACAAAGTATAGGTTTTCATTATGTGAATAACTTGGAAATCTTAGCTCAAACAGCTGCAAAACCTGTTTTCCCAGCACGTAGACCTTGAGTTCTATAAGATAAAGCCATAAACATGTTTGTCTGAGTCTTCTATCAAAAGTTACAGCTATTTATATGAAGTTGTACAAAAACGCTTTCTTTCGCCAAGACAGTGCGTTTCTCACTGTTACATGCATTTGAATGGGGAACTCGACCGAAACAAAGTATAGGTTTTCATTATGTGAATAACTTGGAAATCTTAGCTCAAACAGCTGCAAAACCTTTTTGCCCAGCACGGAGACCTTGAGTTCTATAAGATAAAGCCATAAACATGTGTATCCGAGTCTTCTATCAAAAGTTACAGCTATTTATATGAAGTTGTACAAAAACGCTTTCTTTCGCCAAGACAGTGCGTTTCTCACTGTTACATGCATTTGAATGGGGAACTCGACCGAAACAAAGTATAAGTTTTCATTATGTGAATAACTTGGAAATCTTAGCTCAAACAGCTGCAAAACCTGTTTTCCCAGCACGGAGACCTTGAGTTCTATAATATAAGGCCATAAACATGTTTGTCTGAGTCTTCTATCAAAAGTTACAGCTATTTCTATGAAGTTGTACAAAAACGTTTTCTTTCGCCAAGACAGTGCGTTTCTCACTGCTACATGCATTTGAATGGGGAACTCGACCGAAACAAAGTATAAGTTTTCATTATGTGAATAACTTGGAAATCTTAGCTCAAACAGCTGCAAAACCTGTTTTCCCAGCACGGAGACCTTGAGTTCTATAATATAAGGCCATAAACATGTTTGTCTGAGTCTTCTATCAAAAGTTACAGCTATTTATATGAAGTTGTACAAAAACGCTTTCTTTCGCCAAGACAGTGCGTTTCTCACTGTTACATGCATTTGAATGGGGAACTCCACCGAAACAAAGTATAGGTTTTCATTATGTGAATAACTTGGAAATCTTAGCTCAAACAGCTGCAAAACCTGTTTTCCCAGCACGGAGACCTTGAGTTCTATAATATAAGGCCATAAACATGTTTGTCTGAGTCTTCTATCAAAAGTTACAGCTATTTCTATGAAGTTGTACAAAAACGTTTTCTTTCGCCAAGACAGTGCGTTTCTCACTGTTACATGCATTTTGAATGGGGAACTCAACCGAAACAAAGTATAAGTTTTCATTATGTGAATAACTTGGAAATCTTAGCTCAAACAGCTGCAAAACCTGTTTTCCCAGCACGGAGACCTTGAGTTCTATAAGATAAAGCCATAAACATGTTTGTCTGAGTCTTCTATCAAAAGTTACAGCTATTTATATGAAGTTGTACAAAAACGCTTTCTTTCGCCAAGACAGTGCGTTTCTCACTGTTACATGCATTTGAATGGGGAACTCCACCGAAACAAAGTATAGGTTTTCATTATGTGAATAACTTGGAAATCTTAGCTCAAACAGCTGCAAAACCTTTTTGCCCAGCACGGAGACCTTGAGTTCTATAAGATAAAGCCATAAAAATGTGTATCCGAGTCTTCTATCAAAAGTTACAGCTATTTATATGAAGTTGTACAAAAACGCTTTCTTTCGCCAAGACAGTGCGTTTCTCACTGTTACATGCATTTGAATGGGGAACTCGACCGAAACAAAGTATAAGTTTTCATTATGTGAATAACTTGGAAATCTTAGCTCAAACAGCTGCAAAACCTGTTTTCCCAGCACGGAGACCTTGAGTTCTATAATATAAGGCCATAAACATGTTTGTCTGAGTCTTCTATCAAAAGTTACAGCTATTTCTATGAAGTTGTACAAAAACGCTTTCTTTCGCCAAGACAGTGCGTTTCTCACTGTTACATGCATTTGAATGGGGAACTCGACCGAAACAAAGTATAGGTTTTCATTATGTGAATAACTTGGAAATCTTAGCTCAAACAGCTGCAAAACCTGTTTTCCCAGCACGGAGACCTTGAGTTCTATAAGATAAAGCCATAAACATGTTTGTCTGAGTCTTCTATCAAAAGTTACGGCTATTTATATGAAGTTGTACAAAAACGCTTTCTTTCGCCAAGACAGTGCGTTTCTCACTGTTACATGCATTTGAATGGGAAACTCCACCGAAACAAAGTATAGGTTTTCATTATGTGAATAACTTGGAAATCTTAGCTCAAACAGCTGCAAAACCTGTTTTCCCAGCACGGGAACCTTGAGTTCTATAAGATAAAGCCATAAACATGTTTGTCTGAGTCTTCTATCAAAAGTTACGGCTATTTATATGAAGTTGTACAAAAACGCTTTCTTTCGCCAAGACAGTGCGTTTCTCACTGTTACATGCATTTGAATGGGGAACTCCACCGAAACAAAGTATAGGTTTTCATTATGTGAATAACTTGGAAATCTTAGCTCAAACAGCTGCAAAACCTGTTTTGCCCAGCACGGAGACCTTGAGTTCTATAAGATAAAGCCATAAACATGTTTGTCTGAGTCTTCTATCAAAAGTTACAGCTATTTATATGAAGTTGTACAAAAATGCTTTCTTTCGCCAAGACAGTGCGTTTCTCACTGTTACATGCATTTGAATGGGGAACTCGACCGAAACAAAGTATAGGTTTTCATTATGTGAATAACTTGGAAATCTTAGCTCAAACAGCTGCAAAACCTTTTTGCCCAGCACGGGAACCTTGAGTTCTATAAGATAAAGCCATAAACATGTGTATCCGAGTCTTCTATCAAAAGTTACAGCTATTCATATGAAGTTGTACAAAAACGCTTTCTTTCGCCAAGACAGTGCGTTTCTCACTGTTACATGCATTTGAATGGGGAACTCGACCGAAACAAAGTATAGGTTTTCATTATGTGAATAACTTGGAAATCTTAGCTCAAACAGCTGCGAAACCTGTTTTCCCAGCACGGAGACCTTGAGTTCTATAAGATAAAGCCATAAACATGTTTGTCTGAGTCTTCTATCAAAAGTTACGGCTATTTATATGAAGTTGTACAAAAACGCTTTCTTTCGCCAAGACAGTGCGTTTCTCACTGTTACATGCATTTGAATGGGGAACTCGACCGAAACAAAGTATAGGTTTTCATTATGTGAATAACTTGGAAATCTTAGCTCAAACAGCTGCAAAACCTGTTTGCCCAGCACGGAGACCTTGAGTTCTATAAGATAAAGCCATAAACATGTGTATCCGAGTCTTTTATCAAAAGTTACAGCTATTTATATGAAGTTGTACAAAAACGCTTTCTTTCGCCAAGACAGTGCGTTTCTCACTGTTACATGCATTTGAATGGGGAACTCGACCGAAACAAAGTATAGGTTTTCATTATGTGAATAACTTGGAAATCTTAGCTCAAACAGCTGCAAAACCTGTTTGCCCAGCACGGAGACCTTGAGTTCTATAAGATAAAGCCATAAACATGTGTAACCAAGTCTTCTATCAAAAGTTACAGCTATTTATATGAAGTTGTACAAAAACGCTTTCTTTCGCCAAGACAGTGCGTTTCTCACTGTTACATGCATTTGAATGGGGAACTCGACCGAAACAAAGTATAGGTTTTCATTATGTGAATAACTTGGAAATCTTAGCTCAAACAGCTGCAAAACCTGTTTTGCCCAGCACGGAGACCTTGAGTTCTATAATATAAGGCCATAAACATGTTTGTCTGAGTCTTCTATCAAAAGTTACAGCTATTTCTATGAAGTTGTACAAAAACGCTTTCTTTCGCCAAGACAGTGCGTTTCTCACTGTTACATGCATTTTGAATGGGGAACTCCACCGAAACAAAGTATAGGTTTTCATTATGTGAATAACTTGGAAATCTTAGCTCAAACAGCTGCAAAACCTGTTTTCCCAGCACGTAGACCTTGAGTTCTATAAGATAAAGCCATAAACATGTTTGTCTGAGTCTTCTATCAAAAGTTACAGCTATTTATATGAAGTTGTACAAAAACGCTTTCTTTCGCCAAGACAGTGCGTTTCTCACTGTTACATGCATTTGAATGGGGAACTCGACCGAAACAAAGTATAGGTTTTCATTATGTGAATAACTTGGAAATCTTAGCTCAAACAGCTGCAAAACCTTTTTGCCCAGCACGGAGACCTTGAGTTCTATAAGATAAAGCCATAAACATGTGTATCCGAGTCTTCTATCAAAAGTTACAGCTATTTATATGAAGTTGTACAAAAACGCTTTCTTTCGCCAAGACAGTGCGTTTCTCACTGTTACATGCATTTGAATGGGGAACTCGACCGAAACAAAGTATAAGTTTTCATTATGTGAATAACTTGGAAATCTTAGCTCAAACAGCTGCAAAACCTGTTTTCCCAGCACGGAGACCTTGAGTTCTATAATATAAGGCCATAAACATGTTTGTCTGAGTCTTCTATCAAAAGTTACAGCTATTTCTATGAAGTTGTACAAAAACGTTTTCTTTCGCCAAGACAGTGCGTTTCTCACTGCTACATGCATTTGAATGGGGAACTCGACCGAAACAAAGTATAAGTTTTCATTATGTGAATAACTTGGAAATCTTAGCTCAAACAGCTGCAAAACCTGTTTTCCCAGCACGGAGACCTTGAGTTCTATAATATAAGGCCATAAACATGTTTGTCTGAGTCTTCTATCAAAAGTTACAGCTATTTATATGAAGTTGTACAAAAACGCTTTCTTTCGCCAAGACAGTGCGTTTCTCACTGTTACATGCATTTGAATGGGGAACTCCACCGAAACAAAGTATAGGTTTTCATTATGTGAATAACTTGGAAATCTTAGCTCAAACAGCTGCAAAACCTGTTTTCCCAGCACGGAGACCTTGAGTTCTATAATATAAGGCCATAAACATGTTTGTCTGAGTCTTCTATCAAAAGTTACAGCTATTTCTATGAAGTTGTACAAAAACGTTTTCTTTCGCCAAGACAGTGCGTTTCTCACTGTTACATGCATTTTGAATGGGGAACTCAACCGAAACAAAGTATAAGTTTTCATTATGTGAATAACTTGGAAATCTTAGCTCAAACAGCTGCAAAACCTGTTTTCCCAGCACGGAGACCTTGAGTTCTATAAGATAAAGCCATAAACATGTTTGTCTGAGTCTTCTATCAAAAGTTACAGCTATTTATATGAAGTTGTACAAAAACGCTTTCTTTCGCCAAGACAGTGCGTTTCTCACTGTTACATGCATTTGAATGGGGAACTCCACCGAAACAAAGTATAGGTTTTCATTATGTGAATAACTTGGAAATCTTAGCTCAAACAGCTGCAAAACCTTTTTGCCCAGCACGGAGACCTTGAGTTCTATAAGATAAAGCCATAAAAATGTGTATCCGAGTCTTCTATCAAAAGTTACAGCTATTTATATGAAGTTGTACAAAAACGCTTTCTTTCGCCAAGACAGTGCGTTTCTCACTGTTACATGCATTTGAATGGGGAACTCGACCGAAACAAAGTATAAGTTTTCATTATGTGAATAACTTGGAAATCTTAGCTCAAACAGCTGCAAAACCTGTTTTCCCAGCACGGAGACCTTGAGTTCTATAATATAAGGCCATAAACATGTTTGTCTGAGTCTTCTATCAAAAGTTACAGCTATTTCTATGAAGTTGTACAAAAACGCTTTCTTTCGCCAAGACAGTGCGTTTCTCACTGTTACATGCATTTGAATGGGGAACTCGACCGAAACAAAGTATAGGTTTTCATTATGTGAATAACTTGGAAATCTTAGCTCAAACAGCTGCAAAACCTGTTTTCCCAGCACGGGAACCTTGAGTTCTATAAGATAAAGCCATAAACATGTTTGTCTGAGTCTTCTATCAAAAGTTACGGCTATTTATATGAAGTTGTACAAAAACGCTTTCTTTCGCCAAGACAGTGCGTTTCTCACTGTTACATGCATTTGAATGGGGAACTCCACCGAAACAAAGTATAGGTTTTCATTATGTGAATAACTTGGAAATCTTAGCTCAAACAGCTGCAAAACCTGTTTTGCCCAGCACGGAGACCTTGAGTTCTATAAGATAAAGCCATAAACATGTTTGTCTGAGTCTTCTATCAAAAGTTACAGCTATTTATATGAAGTTGTACAAAAACGCTTTCTTTCGCCAAGACAGTGCGTTTCTCACTGTTACATGCATTTGAATGGGGAACTCCACCGAAACAAAGTATAGGTTTTCATTATGTGAATAACTTGGAAATCTTAGCTCAAACAGCTGCAAAACCTTTTTGCCCAGCACGGAGACCTTGAGTTCTATAAGATAAAGCCATAAAAATGTGTATCCGAGTCTTCTATCAAAAGTTACAGCTATTTATATGAAGTTGTACAAAAACGCTTTCTTTCGCCAAGACAGTGCGTTTCTCACTGTTACATGCATTTGAATGGGGAACTCGACCGAAACAAAGTATAAGTTTTCATTATGTGAATAACTTGGAAATCTTAGCTCAAACAGCTGCAAAACCTGTTTTCCCAGCACGGAGACCTTGAGTTCTATAATATAAGGCCATAAACATGTTTGTCTGAGTCTTCTATCAAAAGTTACAGCTATTTCTATGAAGTTGTACAAAAACGCTTTCTTTCGCCAAGACAGTGCGTTTCTCACTGTTACATGCATTTGAATGGGGAACTCGACCGAAACAAAGTATAGGTTTTCATTATGTGAATAACTTGGAAATCTTAGCTCAAACAGCTGCAAAACCTGTTTTCCCAGCACGGAGACCTTGAGTTCTATAAGATAAAGCCATAAACATGTTTGTCTGAGTCTTCTATCAAAAGTTACGGCTATTTATATGAAGTTGTACAAAAACGCTTTCTTTCGCCAAGACAGTGCGTTTCTCACTGTTACATGCATTTGAATGGGAAACTCCACCGAAACAAAGTATAGGTTTTCATTATGTGAATAACTTGGAAATCTTAGCTCAAACAGCTGCAAAACCTGTTTTCCCAGCACGGGAACCTTGAGTTCTATAAGATAAAGCCATAAACATGTTTGTCTGAGTCTTCTATCAAAAGTTACGGCTATTTATATGAAGTTGTACAAAAACGCTTTCTTTCGCCAAGACAGTGCGTTTCTCACTGTTACATGCATTTGAATGGGGAACTCCACCGAAACAAAGTATAGGTTTTCATTATGTGAATAACTTGGAAATCTTAGCTCAAACAGCTGCAAAACCTGTTTTGCCCAGCACGGAGACCTTGAGTTCTATAAGATAAAGCCATAAACATGTTTGTCTGAGTCTTCTATCAAAAGTTACAGCTATTTATATGAAGTTGTACAAAAATGCTTTCTTTCGCCAAGACAGTGCGTTTCTCACTGTTACATGCATTTGAATGGGGAACTCGACCGAAACAAAGTATAGGTTTTCATTATGTGAATAACTTGGAAATCTTAGCTCAAACAGCTGCAAAACCTTTTTGCCCAGCACGGGAACCTTGAGTTCTATAAGATAAAGCCATAAACATGTGTATCCGAGTCTTCTATCAAAAGTTACAGCTATTCATATGAAGTTGTACAAAAACGCTTTCTTTCGCCAAGACAGTGCGTTTCTCACTGTTACATGCATTTGAATGGGGAACTCGACCGAAACAAAGTATAGGTTTTCATTATGTGAATAACTTGGAAATCTTAGCTCAAACAGCTGCGAAACCTGTTTTCCCAGCACGGAGACCTTGAGTTCTATAAGATAAAGCCATAAACATGTTTGTCTGAGTCTTCTATCAAAAGTTACGGCTATTTATATGAAGTTGTACAAAAACGCTTTCTTTCGCCAAGACAGTGCGTTTCTCACTGTTACATGCATTTGAATGGGGAACTCGACCGAAACAAAGTATAGGTTTTCATTATGTGAATAACTTGGAAATCTTAGCTCAAACAGCTGCAAAACCTGTTTGCCCAGCACGGAGACCTTGAGTTCTATAAGATAAAGCCATAAACATGTGTATCCGAGTCTTTTATCAAAAGTTACAGCTATTTATATGAAGTTGTACAAAAACGCTTTCTTTCGCCAAGACAGTGCGTTTCTCACTGTTACATGCATTTGAATGGGGAACTCGACCGAAACAAAGTATAGGTTTTCATTATGTGAATAACTTGGAAATCTTAGCTCAAACAGCTGCAAAACCTGTTTGCCCAGCACGGAGACCTTGAGTTCTATAAGATAAAGCCATAAACATGTGTAACCAAGTCTTCTATCAAAAGTTACAGCTATTTATATGAAGTTGTACAAAAACGCTTTCTTTCGCCAAGACAGTGCGTTTCTCACTGTTACATGCATTTGAATGGGGAACTCGACCGAAACAAAGTATAGGTTTTCATTATGTGAATAACTTGGAAATCTTAGCTCAAACAGCTGCAAAACCTGTTTTGCCCAGCACGGAGACCTTGAGTTCTATAATATAAGGCCATAAACATGTTTGTCTGAGTCTTCTATCAAAAGTTACAGCTATTTCTATGAAGTTGTACAAAAACGCTTTCTTTCGCCAAGACAGTGCGTTTCTCACTGTTACATGCATTTTGAATGGGGAACTCCACCGAAACAAAGTATAGGTTTTCATTATGTGAATAACTTGGAAATCTTAGCTCAAACAGCTGCAAAACCTGTTTTCCCAGCACGTAGACCTTGAGTTCTATAAGATAAAGCCATAAACATGTTTGTCTGAGTCTTCTATCAAAAGTTACAGCTATTTATATGAAGTTGTACAAAAACGCTTTCTTTCGCCAAGACAGTGCGTTTCTCACTGTTACATGCATTTGAATGGGGAACTCGACCGAAACAAAGTATAGGTTTTCATTATGTGAATAACTTGGAAATCTTAGCTCAAACAGCTGCAAAACCTTTTTGCCCAGCACGGAGACCTTGAGTTCTATAAGATAAAGCCATAAACATGTGTATCCGAGTCTTCTATCAAAAGTTACAGCTATTTATATGAAGTTGTACAAAAACGCTTTCTTTCGCCAAGACAGTGCGTTTCTCACTGTTACATGCATTTGAATGGGGAACTCGACCGAAACAAAGTATAAGTTTTCATTATGTGAATAACTTGGAAATCTTAGCTCAAACAGCTGCAAAACCTGTTTTCCCAGCACGGAGACCTTGAGTTCTATAATATAAGGCCATAAACATGTTTGTCTGAGTCTTCTATCAAAAGTTACAGCTATTTCTATGAAGTTGTACAAAAACGTTTTCTTTCGCCAAGACAGTGCGTTTCTCACTGCTACATGCATTTGAATGGGGAACTCGACCGAAACAAAGTATAAGTTTTCATTATGTGAATAACTTGGAAATCTTAGCTCAAACAGCTGCAAAACCTGTTTTCCCAGCACGGAGACCTTGAGTTCTATAATATAAGGCCATAAACATGTTTGTCTGAGTCTTCTATCAAAAGTTACAGCTATTTATATGAAGTTGTACAAAAACGCTTTCTTTCGCCAAGACAGTGCGTTTCTCACTGTTACATGCATTTGAATGGGGAACTCCACCGAAACAAAGTATAGGTTTTCATTATGTGAATAACTTGGAAATCTTAGCTCAAACAGCTGCAAAACCTGTTTTCCCAGCACGGAGACCTTGAGTTCTATAATATAAGGCCATAAACATGTTTGTCTGAGTCTTCTATCAAAAGTTACAGCTATTTCTATGAAGTTGTACAAAAACGTTTTCTTTCGCCAAGACAGTGCGTTTCTCACTGTTACATGCATTTTGAATGGGGAACTCAACCGAAACAAAGTATAAGTTTTCATTATGTGAATAACTTGGAAATCTTAGCTCAAACAGCTGCAAAACCTGTTTTCCCAGCACGGAGACCTTGAGTTCTATAAGATAAAGCCATAAACATGTTTGTCTGAGTCTTCTATCAAAAGTTACAGCTATTTATATGAAGTTGTACAAAAACGCTTTCTTTCGCCAAGACAGTGCGTTTCTCACTGTTACATGCATTTGAATGGGGAACTCCACCGAAACAAAGTATAGGTTTTCATTATGTGAATAACTTGGAAATCTTAGCTCAAACAGCTGCAAAACCTTTTTGCCCAGCACGGAGACCTTGAGTTCTATAAGATAAAGCCATAAAAATGTGTATCCGAGTCTTCTATCAAAAGTTACAGCTATTTATATGAAGTTGTACAAAAACGCTTTCTTTCGCCAAGACAGTGCGTTTCTCACTGTTACATGCATTTGAATGGGGAACTCGACCGAAACAAAGTATAAGTTTTCATTATGTGAATAACTTGGAAATCTTAGCTCAAACAGCTGCAAAACCTGTTTTCCCAGCACGGAGACCTTGAGTTCTATAATATAAGGCCATAAACATGTTTGTCTGAGTCTTCTATCAAAAGTTACAGCTATTTCTATGAAGTTGTACAAAAACGCTTTCTTTCGCCAAGACAGTGCGTTTCTCACTGTTACATGCATTTGAATGGGGAACTCGACCGAAACAAAGTATAGGTTTTCATTATGTGAATAACTTGGAAATCTTAGCTCAAACAGCTGCAAAACCTGTTTTCCCAGCACGGAGACCTTGAGTTCTATAAGATAAAGCCATAAACATGTTTGTCTGAGTCTTCTATCAAAAGTTACGGCTATTTATATGAAGTTGTACAAAAACGCTTTCTTTCGCCAAGACAGTGCGTTTCTCACTGTTACATGCATTTGAATGGGGAACTCGACCGAAACAAAGTATAGGTTTTCATTATGTGAATAACTTGGAAATCTTAGCTCAAACAGCTGCAAAACCTGTTTGCCCAGCACGGAGACCTTGAGTTCTATAAGATAAAGCCATAAACATGTGTAACCGAGTCTTCTATCAAAAGTTACAGCTATTTATATGAAGTTGTACAAAAACGCTTTCTTTCGCCAAGACAGTGCGTTTCTCACTGTTACATGCATTTTGAATGGGGAACTCGACCGAAACAAAGTATAGGTTTTCATTATGTGAATAACTTGGAAATCTTAGCTCAAACAGCTGCAAAACCTGTTTTCCCAGCACGTAGACCTTGAGTTCTATAAGATAAAGCCATAAACATGTTTGTCTGAGTCTTCTATCAAAAGTTACAGCTATTTATATGAAGTTGTACAAAAACGCTTTCTTTCGCCAAGACAGTGCGTTTCTCACTGTTACATGCATTTGAATGGGGAACTCGACCGAAACAAAGTATAGGTTTTCATTATGTGAATAACTTGGAAATCTTAGCTCAAACAGCTGCAAAACCTGTTTTGCCCAGCACGGAGACCTTGAGTTCTATAATATAAGGCCATAAACATGTTTGTCTGAGTCTTCTATCAAAAGTTACGGCTATTTATATGAAGTTGTACAAAAACGCTTTCTTTCGCCAAGACAGTGCGTTTCTCACTGTTACATGCATTTGAATGGGGAACTCGACCGAAACAAAGTATAGGTTTTCATTATGTGAATAACTTGGAAATCTTAGCTCAAACAGCTGCAAAACCTGTTTGCCCAGCACGGAGACCTTGAGTTCTATAAGATAAAGCCATAAACATGTGTAACCAAGTCTTCTATCAAAAGTTACAGCTATTTATATGAAGTTGTACAAAAACGCTTTCTTTCGCCAAGACAGTGCGTTTCTCACTGTTACATGCATTTGAATGGGGAACTCGACCGAAACAAAGTATAGGTTTTCATTATGTGAATAACTTGGAAATCTTAGCTCAAACAGCTGCAAAACCTGTTTTGCCCAGCACGGAGACCTTGAGTTCTATAATATAAGGCCATAAACATGTTTGTCTGAGTCTTCTATCAAAAGTTACAGCTATTTCTATGAAGTTGTACAAAAACGCTTTCTTTCGCCAAGACAGTGCGTTTCTCACTGTTACATGCATTTTGAATGGGGAACTCCACCGAAACAAAGTATAGGTTTTCATTATGTGAATAACTTGGAAATCTTAGCTCAAACAGCTGCAAAACCTGTTTTCCCAGCACGTAGACCTTGAGTTCTATAAGATAAAGCCATAAACATGTTTGTCTGAGTCTTCTATCAAAAGTTACAGCTATTTATATGAAGTTGTACAAAAACGCTTTCTTTCGCCAAGACAGTGCGTTTCTCACTGTTACATGCATTTGAATGGGGAACTCGACCGAAACAAAGTATAGGTTTTCATTATGTGAATAACTTGGAAATCTTAGCTCAAACAGCTGCAAAACCTTTTTGCCCAGCACGGAGACCTTGAGTTCTATAAGATAAAGCCATAAACATGTGTATCCGAGTCTTCTATCAAAAGTTACAGCTATTTATATGAAGTTGTACAAAAACGCTTTCTTTCGCCAAGACAGTGCGTTTCTCACTGTTACATGCATTTGAATGGGGAACTCGACCGAAACAAAGTATAAGTTTTCATTATGTGAATAACTTGGAAATCTTAGCTCAAACAGCTGCAAAACCTGTTTTCCCAGCACGGAGACCTTGAGTTCTATAATATAAGGCCATAAACATGTTTGTCTGAGTCTTCTATCAAAAGTTACAGCTATTTCTATGAAGTTGTACAAAAACGTTTTCTTTCGCCAAGACAGTGCGTTTCTCACTGCTACATGCATTTGAATGGGGAACTCGACCGAAACAAAGTATAAGTTTTCATTATGTGAATAACTTGGAAATCTTAGCTCAAACAGCTGCAAAACCTGTTTTCCCAGCACGGAGACCTTGAGTTCTATAATATAAGGCCATAAACATGTTTGTCTGAGTCTTCTATCAAAAGTTACAGCTATTTATATGAAGTTGTACAAAAACGCTTTCTTTCGCCAAGACAGTGCGTTTCTCACTGTTACATGCATTTGAATGGGGAACTCCACCGAAACAAAGTATAGGTTTTCATTATGTGAATAACTTGGAAATCTTAGCTCAAACAGCTGCAAAACCTGTTTTCCCAGCACGGAGACCTTGAGTTCTATAATATAAGGCCATAAACATGTTTGTCTGAGTCTTCTATCAAAAGTTACAGCTATTTCTATGAAGTTGTACAAAAACGTTTTCTTTCGCCAAGACAGTGCGTTTCTCACTGTTACATGCATTTTGAATGGGGAACTCAACCGAAACAAAGTATAAGTTTTCATTATGTGAATAACTTGGAAATCTTAGCTCAAACAGCTGCAAAACCTGTTTTCCCAGCACGGAGACCTTGAGTTCTATAAGATAAAGCCATAAACATGTTTGTCTGAGTCTTCTATCAAAAGTTACAGCTATTTATATGAAGTTGTACAAAAACGCTTTCTTTCGCCAAGACAGTGCGTTTCTCACTGTTACATGCATTTGAATGGGGAACTCCACCGAAACAAAGTATAGGTTTTCATTATGTGAATAACTTGGAAATCTTAGCTCAAACAGCTGCAAAACCTTTTTGCCCAGCACGGAGACCTTGAGTTCTATAAGATAAAGCCATAAAAATGTGTATCCGAGTCTTCTATCAAAAGTTACAGCTATTTATATGAAGTTGTACAAAAACGCTTTCTTTCGCCAAGACAGTGCGTTTCTCACTGTTACATGCATTTGAATGGGGAACTCGACCGAAACAAAGTATAAGTTTTCATTATGTGAATAACTTGGAAATCTTAGCTCAAACAGCTGCAAAACCTGTTTTCCCAGCACGGAGACCTTGAGTTCTATAATATAAGGCCATAAACATGTTTGTCTGAGTCTTCTATCAAAAGTTACAGCTATTTCTATGAAGTTGTACAAAAACGCTTTCTTTCGCCAAGACAGTGCGTTTCTCACTGTTACATGCATTTGAATGGGGAACTCGACCGAAACAAAGTATAGGTTTTCATTATGTGAATAACTTGGAAATCTTAGCTCAAACAGCTGCAAAACCTGTTTTCCCAGCACGGAGACCTTGAGTTCTATAAGATAAAGCCATAAACATGTTTGTCTGAGTCTTCTATCAAAAGTTACGGCTATTTATATGAAGTTGTACAAAAACGCTTTCTTTCGCCAAGACAGTGCGTTTCTCACTGTTACATGCATTTGAATGGGGAACTCGACCGAAACAAAGTATAGGTTTTCATTATGTGAATAACTTGGAAATCTTAGCTCAAACAGCTGCAAAACCTGTTTGCCCAGCACGGAGACCTTGAGTTCTATAAGATAAAGCCATAAACATGTGTAACCGAGTCTTCTATCAAAAGTTACAGCTATTTATATGAAGTTGTACAAAAACGCTTTCTTTCGCCAAGACAGTGCGTTTCTCACTGTTACATGCATTTTGAATGGGGAACTCGACCGAAACAAAGTATAGGTTTTCATTATGTGAATAACTTGGAAATCTTAGCTCAAACAGCTGCAAAACCTGTTTTCCCAGCACGTAGACCTTGAGTTCTATAAGATAAAGCCATAAACATGTTTGTCTGAGTCTTCTATCAAAAGTTACAGCTATTTATATGAAGTTGTACAAAAACGCTTTCTTTCGCCAAGACAGTGCGTTTCTCACTGTTACATGCATTTGAATGGGGAACTCGACCGAAACAAAGTATAGGTTTTCATTATGTGAATAACTTGGAAATCTTAGCTCAAACAGCTGCAAAACCTGTTTTGCCCAGCACGGAGACCTTGAGTTCTATAATATAAGGCCATAAACATGTTTGTCTGAGTCTTCTATCAAAAGTTACGGCTATTTATATGAAGTTGTACAAAAACGCTTTCTTTCGCCAAGACAGTGCGTTTCTCACTGTTACATGCATTTGAATGGGGAACTCCACCGAAACAAAGTATAGGTTTTCATTATGTGAATAACTTGGAAATCTTAGCTCAAACAGCTGCAAAACCTGTTTTCCCAGCACGGAGACCTTGAGTTCTATAATATAAGGCCATAAACATGTTTGTCTGAGTCTTCTATCAAAAGTTACAGCTATTTCTATGAAGTTGTACAAAAACGTTTTCTTTCGCCAAGACAGTGCGTTTCTCACTGTTACATGCATTTTGAATGGGGAACTCGACCGAAACAAAGTATAGGTTTTCATTATGTGAATAACTTGGAAATCTTAGCTCAAACAGCTGCAAAACCTGTTTTCCCAGCACGGAGACCTTGAGTTCTATAAGATAAAGCCATAAACATGTTTGTCTGAGTCTTCTATCAAAAGTTACAGCTATTTATATGAAGTTGTACAAAAACGCTTTCTTTCGCCAAGACAGTGCGTTTCTCACTGTTACATGCATTTGAATGGGGAACTCCACCGAAACAAAGTATAGGTTTTCATTATGTGAATAACTTGGAAATCTTAGCTCAAACAGCTGCAAAACCTGTTTGCCCAGCACGGAGACCTTGAGTTCTATAAGATAAAGCCATAAACATGTGTATCCGAGTCTTCTATCAAAAGTTACAGCTATTTATATGAAGTTGTACAAAAACGCTTTCTTTCGCCAAGACAGTGCGTTTCTCACTGTTACATGCATTTGAATGGGGAACTCGACCGAAACAAAGTATAGGTTTTCATTATGTGAATAACTTGGAAATCTTAGCTCAAACAGCTGCAAAACCTGTTTGCCCAGCACGGAGACCTTGAGTTCTATAAGATAAAGCCATAAACATGTGTATCCGAGTCTTCTATCAAAAGTTACAGCTATTTATATGAAGTTGTACAAAAACGCTTTCTTTCGCCAAGACAGTGCGTTTCTCACTGTTACATGCATTTGAATGGGGAACTCGACCGAAACAAAGTATATGTTTTCATTATGTGAATAACTTGGAAATCTTAGCTCAAACAGCTGCAAAACCTGTTTGCCCAGCACGGAGACCTTGAGTTCTATAAGATAAAGCCATAAACATGTTTGTCTGAGTCTTCTATCAAAAGTTACAGCTATTTCTATGAAGTTGTACAAAAACGCTTTCTTTCGCCAAGACAGTGCGTTTCTCACTGTTACATGCATTTGAATGGGGAACTCGACCGAAACAAAGTATAGGTTTTCATTATGTGAATAACTTGGAAATCTTAGCTCAAACAGCTGCAAAACCTGTTTTCCCAGCACGGAGACCTTGAGTTCTATAAGATAAAGCCATAAACATGTTTGTCTGAGTCTTCTATCAAAAGTTACAGCTATTTATATGAAGTTGTACAAAAACGTTTTCTTTCGCCAAGACAGTGCGTTTCTCACTGTTACATGCATTTGAATGGGGAACTCGACCGAAACAAAGTATAGGTTTTCATTATGTGAATAACTTGGAAATCTTAGCTCAAACAGCTGCAAAACCTGTTTGCCCAGCACGGAGACCTTGAGTTCTATAAGATAAAGCCATAAACATGTGTAACCGAGTCTTCTATCAAAAGTTACAGCTATTTATATGAAGTTGTACAAAAACGCTTTCTTTCGCCAAGACAGTGCGTTTCTCACTGTTACATGCATTTTGAATGGGGAACTCGACCGAAACAAAGTATAGGTTTTCATTATGTGAATAACTTGGAAATCTTAGCTCAAACAGCTGCAAAACCTGTTTTCCCAGCACGGAGACCTTGAGTTCTATAATATAAGGCCATAAACATGTTTGTCTGAGTCTTCTATCAAAAGTTACAGCTATTTCTATGAAGTTGTACAAAAACGTTTTCTTTCGCCAAGACAGTGCGTTTCTCACTGTTACATGCATTTTGAATGGGGAACTCGACCGAAACAAAGTATAGGTTTTCATTATGTGAATAACTTGGAAATCTTAGCTCAAACAGCTGCAAAACCTGTTTTCCCAGCACGGAGACCTTGAGTTCTATAAGATAAAGCCATAAACATGTTTGTCTGAGTCTTCTATCAAAAGTTACAGCTATTTATATGAAGTTGTACAAAAACGCTTTCTTTCGCCAAGACAGTGCGTTTCTCACTGTTACATGCATTTTGAATGTGGAACTCGACCGAAACAAAGTATAGGTTTTCATTATGTGAATAACTTGGAAATCTTAGCTCAAACAGCTGCAAAACCTGTTTTCCCAGCACGTAGACCTTGAGTTCTATAAGATAAAGCCATAAACATGTTTGTCTGAGTCTTCTATCAAAAGTTACAGCTATTTATATGAAGTTGTACAAAAACGCTTTCTTTCGCCAAGACACCCAGATAGCAAGGAAACATTGAAACAATGTTGAGTCAATATCAGGCTGTGTCATTGAACCAACGTTGAAGTGTGACGTTGACCTAACGTCATTCTTGCACCCTTTTTTAATGTTGAAACAACGTCAGGTTTTGATGTTGAATCAATGTTGAAACCTGACGTTGATTCAACGTTATATTTTCTAATACTGCTGACATTGAAACAATGTCAGATTCTGATATTGAAACACTGTTGAGCTATGGTGTTGATTTTCCGCCTCTTTCGCACAGTTGCTTTTTATTAAAACAGTTAAATCATGACTGGAAACCTACCTTTCTTTATAGGTATTTTAACCAATACTAAACTACTGCATGTTTCCATCAATACTTCAACCACCTAAACACATAATTGTACTTATTCCTTAAATTGGACACCCTTTATAAAAAAAACCCCAAATGTCTCACAATGTATCATGTCAATATTATTATCCTAAAATAAGAAAGCATTGCATGTGATGTAACAGAGAAAAAAAATAAACAAAAAAAGGGTCAATAGGCATGTTTCGTTTGCTAAATACTTTATTAAAAGACAGTTTCCGATTTACGTTTATATGATTCACAGAAGTTTGTAATTTTTTGCATGATGTGCGTCCTGCACCACCCAAACGATCTGGGGCGTATCGGAGCCATTTCTGCACTGCTTGTGCAAAGACTAACTCGGACATAGAGTTTGCCCCTAACTGCTGCGTCAGGCTCCAATCAAGGCAAAGCGTCTCACCTATAGACACATTTTAAGAGATGGAATTAGCGTGTCTCATGTCTTAAATGTGTATGCAAGTGCTTGTGTGTTTAATCAACAGGCCGTTGTTATGTATTTAAATCACATCTGACAGCTATTACACTTTATAGTTACAAAGTGTACATAACCTTTATATACTTACCATTGCCTTATTTGCCTCTTGTGATTGAAGAGCTGGCTCTGCATTGTTTAGCTCCTCAATGTTGTGCAAGGGCAAATCCAGAGGCAGTACCCCAGCATCTACCGATTCATTGCAGCCGGTATTGCGGATGGCTCTGACCTCCTCACGGAGTTCGTTAACAGCTCTCGTCAGGTCTGACAGAAAAAGATGCTTTTTTTTTTAAGTATTTAAGAATACAGACAACTTGTCAAACGTTTCCTTGTGTCACACACAGACATGTACAAAGACACTAGACAGTATTTTATTACCTGGTATTTTCACTCGAGGGGCCTGGGGAAACCATTTCTTTGTGGGCTGCTCATCCTCTGAGTCACTATATGTGTACAGGGGATTTGGTCTAAAGAAAAAAAGTTGAAAACGGTCATAAGTAATTACAAATGTGCTTTTGGAATATTTTTTCCTAAAGTTACAGTTTGATTTATAACAACACACACAGGAAACGGAGATGTGCAAGAAGGTACAGTATACAAGGAATTTTTGAAGTGCACAAGTGTATACGGCTTTGCATTTATAAAAAGTTTACAAGCTTCCACTTTTTGGACTATATTATGTGGTGATATTGCAGTATGCAAGCACCACAGATATGTATAAAAGACAAGATCATAAATTCTTAGCAATCAAAGATATGTTTGTGAAATAAAAAAAGTTTTACTTGTGCTTTCTTTTATGACTGGTCTGAGTTTCAGCTTCGGACTGAAGGTCAGACGTATCACAGTGTTCACTTAGATATTTCTGAAGACTGCATTCTGCTTCATGCAATGTGTCTGGAAGTACAAACACAATGTATGGCCAGACAAAAATTAGGACACGAAAAACTTGTTATTGTTACATTTATACAACACCAATCCAGATGATACCCACCATGGCTTATTAGAAGTCGGACTGGTGCATAGGTGAGCCATGTTGCACCAGGATGAACTCTCCTCTTTACTGCGTTGTGGATCCTGAATGTGTCTCACGGAGGATATGGAGGCCATGACAATTTCTCCCCATTTATCCATGATCTAGGGACTATTTCTGTACCACCAGTGCTGAACTGCACAATGCACCAGTCTTTCATTTTTATCTTTTTTTTAATTTGGAGTCCTTTTTTGCCCTGTCTAGGATAAACAGGAAACAGATAATTACAATATATTTCATAGTCACTACAAAACTTGATCTATTGATTGAACTAAATAATAAATAATAGCTTAAAATGTATATAGGCAACAATTACAAGCAAACCCGTATATGTAAGCATTTAAACACTGAAGATAATAAAATTAACAGTATTTTGTCTAAGTCTGCCATTGTAGGAATTCATGGCACCGAGACAAAAACTTGGCGCACAGTGTGGCGTCAAAATAGGCGCACACCTTTGACGCTGCGTTTTCTCCGTCTTCCTCGTCCACACGTAAATGCTAAACGCAGTTTACGTGTGGACAAAAGGTGCAAACGCAAGTTAGGTGAGCGTGCAGCGTAAAGTTAGGTGAGCGTGCAGCGTAAAGTTAGGTGAGCGTGCAGCGTAAAGTTTGAATTGAGTGCGAATCGAAGCGGGTGCTCTCCAATCATTAAAAGTAACAAAGTCATTGAACACATTTATACAGTTACCTTTACGTTTATCAATCATATATCACAGATTTACAATTTTTTGTAGTACTATGCTAAAAAGCAACTACAGAGCGAAAGTCTGGGTCAAGCGCCGAGGCGACAGCAAGAACAAAGGAACCCTCGAAGCGTTAAAGCTAGCTTTGTAAGGGAAAATAACGGAAAAGTATGAAACGAAAATGTTTTCTTTGTTGATAGACTTTGTTTGCAGTGCAATTTATTTGTTGCCGGATTGTAAGATGAAAGTAGACACAATTTCGGGCTCCCACATTTTATCCGAAACTTTACATTAACAAGTTGTTGTTTTTTTTTTTACTGTTATTCAAATGCAACCGTGGAAATAACGAATAGAACAAAAGTCATTCATTCTTACCTTATACTAATCGTGGTGCAGGCCAGTGCAGTGCATGAACTGATGCCTTCTCCGGTCAATTCCGCTGAGAGTAAATCTAATGTCCCGCTCTACTGTACAAGACAATGGTTACCTGGAGGGATGTACCACTGAGAGGGGTGCTGCGGAATAGTCCAAGTGGTAGCAGCTTTAATTTCCCGCTCAACCATAAATCGATGGTTTTTCAACGTGATTGTTGTCACCTTGTCAACTATAAATAGATCAACAATCAACGATGACAGAACAACAGTGAATCAATGTTATTTCAATGTCAGTGTCAGGTTTCATCAGTATTAAAATGTTGTTTCAACATTGGTTTTGTGTTGACATTTCAATCCTGACGATTCTGATGGTTCAGATGGAAAATCAACATCTGTTCAATGTCTCCTTGCTATCTGGGCAGTGCGTTTCTCACTGTTACATGCATTTGAATGGGGAACTCCACCGAAACAAAGTATAGGTTTTCATTATGTGAATAACTTGGAAATCTTAGCTCAAACAGCTGCAAAACCTGTTTTGCCCAGCACGGAGACCTTGAGTTCTATAAGATAAAGCCATAAACATGTTTGTCTGAGTCTTCTATCAAAAGTTACAGCTATTTATATGAAGTTGTACAAAAACGCTTTCTTTCGCCAAGACAGTGCGTTTCTCACTGTTACATGCATTTGAATGGGGAACTCCACCGAAACAAAGTATAGGTTTTCATTATGTGAATAACTTGGAAATCTTAGCTCAAACAGCTGCAAAACCTGTTTGCCCAGCACGGAGACCTTGAGTTCTATAAGATAAAGCCATAAACATGTGTATCCGAGTCTTCTATCAAAAGTTACAGCTATTTATATGAAGTTGTACAAAAACGCTTTCTTTCGCCAAGACAGTGCGTTTCTCACTGTTACATGCATTTGAATGGGGAACTCGACCGAAACAAAGTATAAGTTTTCATTATGTGAATAACTTGGAAATCTTAGCTCAAACAGCTGCAAAACCTGTTTTCCCAGCACGGAGACCTTGAGTTCTATAAGATAAAGCCATAAACATGTGTATCCGAGTCTTCTATCAAAAGTTACAGCTATTTATATGAAGTTGTACAAAAACGCTTTCTTTCGCCAAGACAGTGCGTTTCTCACTGTTACATGCATTTGAATGGGGAACTCGACCGAAACAAAGTATAGGTTTTCATTATGTGAATAACTTGGAAATCTTAGCTCAAACAGCTGCAAAACCTTTTTGCCCAGCACGGGAACCTTGAGTTCTATAAGATAAAGCCATAAACATGTGTATCCGAGTCTTCTATCAAAAGTTACAGCTATTCATATGAAGTTGTACAAAAACGCTTTCTTTCGCCAAGACAGTGCGTTTCTCACTGTTACATGCATTTGAATGGGGAACTCGACCGAAACAAAGTATAGGTTTTCATTATGTGAATAACTTGGAAATCTTAGCTCAAACAGCTGCGAAACCTGTTTTCCCAGCACGGAGACCTTGAGTTCTATAAGATAAAGCCATAAACATGTTTGTCTGAGTCTTCTATCAAAAGTTACGGCTATTTATATGAAGTTGTACAAAAACGCTTTCTTTCGCCAAGACAGTGCGTTTCTCACTGTTACATGCATTTGAATGGGGAACTCGACCGAAACAAAGTATAGGTTTTCATTATGTGAATAACTTGGAAATCTTAGCTCAAACAGCTGCAAAACCTGTTTGCCCAGCACGGAGACCTTGAGTTCTATAAGATAAAGCCATAAACATGTGTAACCGAGTCTTCTATCAAAAGTTACAGCTATTTCTATGAAGTTGTACAAAAACGCTTTCTTTCGCCAAGACAGTGCGTTTCTCACTGTTACATGCATTTTGAATGGGGAACTCGACCGAAACAAAGTATAGGTTTTCATTATGTGAATAACTTGGAAATCTTAGCTCAAACAGCTGCAAAACCTGTTTTCCCAGCACGGAGACCTTGAGTTCTATAAGATAAAGCCATAAACATGTGTATCCGAGTCTTCTATCAAAAGTTACAGCTATTTATATGAAGTTGTACAAAAACGCTTTCTTTCGCCAAGACAGTGCGTTTCTCACTGTTACATGCATTTGAATGGGGAACTCGACCGAAACAAAGTATAGGTTTTCATTATGTGAATAACTTGGAAATCTTAGCTCAAACAGCTGCAAAACCTGTTTGCCCAGCACGGAGACCTTGAGTTCTATAAGATAAAGCCATAAACATGTGTATCCGAGTCTTCTATCAAAAGTTACAGCTATTTATATGAAGTTGTACAAAAACGCTTTCTTTCGCCAAGACAGTGCGTTTCTCACTGTTACATGCATTTGAATGGGGAACTCGACCGAAACAAAGTATAGGTTTTCATTATGTGAATAACTTGGAAATCTTAGCTCAAACAGCTGCGAAACCTGTTTTCCCAGCACGGAGACCTTGAGTTCTATAAGATAAAGCCATAAACATGTTTGTCTGAGTCTTCTATCAAAAGTTACGGCTATTTATATGAAGTTGTACAAAAACGCTTTCTTTCGCCAAGACAGTGCGTTTCTCACTGTTACATGCATTTGAATGGGGAACTCGACCGAAACAAAGTATAGGTTTTCATTATGTGAATAACTTGGAAATCTTAGCTCAAACAGCTGCAAAACCTGTTTTCCCAGCACGGAGACCTTGAGTTCTATAATATAAGGCCATAAACATGTGTATCCGAGTCTTCTATCAAAAGTTACAGCTATTCATATGAAGTTGTACAAAAACGCTTTCTTTCGCCAAGACAGTGCGTTTCTCACTGTTACATGCATTTGAATGGGGAACTCCACCGAAACAAAGTATAGGTTTTCATTATGTGAATAACTTGGAAATCTTAGCTCAAACAGCTGCAAAACCTGTTTTCCCAGCACGGAGACCTTGAGTTCTATAAGATAAAGCCATAAACATGTGTATCCGAGTCTTCTATCAAAAGTTACAGCTATTTATATGAAGTTGTACAAAAACGCTTTCTTTCGCCAAGACAGTGCGTTTCTCACTGTTACATGCATTTGAATGGGGAACTCCACCGAAACAAAGTATAGGTTTTCATTATGTGAATAACTTGGAAATCTTAGCTCAAACAGCTGCAAAACCTGTTTTCCCAGCACGGAGACCTTGAGTTCTATAATATAAGGCCATAAACATGTTTGTCTGAGTCTTCTATCAAAAGTTACAGCTATTTCTATGAAGTTGTACAAAAACGTTTTCTTTCGCCAAGACAGTGCGTTTCTCACTGTTACATGCATTTTGAATGGGGAACTCAACCGAAACAAAGTATAAGTTTTCATTATGTGAATAACTTGGAAATCTTAGCTCAAACAGCTGCAAAACCTGTTTTCCCAGCACGGAGACCTTGAGTTCTATAAGATAAAGCCATAAACATGTTTGTCTGAGTCTTCTATCAAAAGTTACAGCTATTTATATGAAGTTGTACAAAAACGCTTTCTTTCGCCAAGACAGTGCGTTTCTCACTGTTACATGCATTTGAATGGGGAACTCCACCGAAACAAAGTATAGGTTTTCATTATGTGAATAACTTGGAAATCTTAGCTCAAACAGCTGCAAAACCTTTTTGCCCAGCACGGAGACCTTGAGTTCTATAAGATAAAGCCATAAAAATGTGTATCCGAGTCTTCTATCAAAAGTTACAGCTATTTATATGAAGTTGTACAAAAACGCTTTCTTTCGCCAAGACAGTGCGTTTCTCACTGTTACATGCATTTGAATGGGGAACTCGACCGAAACAAAGTATAAGTTTTCATTATGTGAATAACTTGGAAATCTTAGCTCAAACAGCTGCAAAACCTGTTTTCCCAGCACGGAGACCTTGAGTTCTATAATATAAGGCCATAAACATGTTTGTCTGAGTCTTCTATCAAAAGTTACAGCTATTTCTATGAAGTTGTACAAAAACGCTTTCTTTCGCCAAGACAGTGCGTTTCTCACTGTTACATGCATTTGAATGGGGAACTCGACCGAAACAAAGTATAGGTTTTCATTATGTGAATAACTTGGAAATCTTAGCTCAAACAGCTGCAAAACCTGTTTTCCCAGCACGGGAACCTTGAGTTCTATAAGATAAAGCCATAAACATGTTTGTCTGAGTCTTCTATCAAAAGTTACGGCTATTTATATGAAGTTGTACAAAAACGCTTTCTTTCGCCAAGACAGTGCGTTTCTCACTGTTACATGCATTTGAATGGGGAACTCCACCGAAACAAAGTATAGGTTTTCATTATGTGAATAACTTGGAAATCTTAGCTCAAACAGCTGCAAAACCTGTTTTGCCCAGCACGGAGACCTTGAGTTCTATAAGATAAAGCCATAAACATGTTTGTCTGAGTCTTCTATCAAAAGTTACAGCTATTTATATGAAGTTGTACAAAAACGCTTTCTTTCGCCAAGACAGTGCGTTTCTCACTGTTACATGCATTTGAATGGGGAACTCCACCGAAACAAAGTATAGGTTTTCATTATGTGAATAACTTGGAAATCTTAGCTCAAACAGCTGCAAAACCTTTTTGCCCAGCACGGAGACCTTGAGTTCTATAAGATAAAGCCATAAAAATGTGTATCCGAGTCTTCTATCAAAAGTTACAGCTATTTATATGAAGTTGTACAAAAACGCTTTCTTTCGCCAAGACAGTGCGTTTCTCACTGTTACATGCATTTGAATGGGGAACTCGACCGAAACAAAGTATAAGTTTTCATTATGTGAATAACTTGGAAATCTTAGCTCAAACAGCTGCAAAACCTGTTTTCCCAGCACGGAGACCTTGAGTTCTATAATATAAGGCCATAAACATGTTTGTCTGAGTCTTCTATCAAAAGTTACAGCTATTTCTATGAAGTTGTACAAAAACGCTTTCTTTCGCCAAGACAGTGCGTTTCTCACTGTTACATGCATTTGAATGGGGAACTCGACCGAAACAAAGTATAGGTTTTCATTATGTGAATAACTTGGAAATCTTAGCTCAAACAGCTGCAAAACCTGTTTTCCCAGCACGGAGACCTTGAGTTCTATAAGATAAAGCCATAAACATGTTTGTCTGAGTCTTCTATCAAAAGTTACGGCTATTTATATGAAGTTGTACAAAAACGCTTTCTTTCGCCAAGACAGTGCGTTTCTCACTGTTACATGCATTTGAATGGGAAACTCCACCGAAACAAAGTATAGGTTTTCATTATGTGAATAACTTGGAAATCTTAGCTCAAACAGCTGCAAAACCTGTTTTCCCAGCACGGGAACCTTGAGTTCTATAAGATAAAGCCATAAACATGTTTGTCTGAGTCTTCTATCAAAAGTTACGGCTATTTATATGAAGTTGTACAAAAACGCTTTCTTTCGCCAAGACAGTGCGTTTCTCACTGTTACATGCATTTGAATGGGGAACTCCACCGAAACAAAGTATAGGTTTTCATTATGTGAATAACTTGGAAATCTTAGCTCAAACAGCTGCAAAACCTGTTTTGCCCAGCACGGAGACCTTGAGTTCTATAAGATAAAGCCATAAACATGTTTGTCTGAGTCTTCTATCAAAAGTTACAGCTATTTATATGAAGTTGTACAAAAATGCTTTCTTTCGCCAAGACAGTGCGTTTCTCACTGTTACATGCATTTGAATGGGGAACTCGACCGAAACAAAGTATAGGTTTTCATTATGTGAATAACTTGGAAATCTTAGCTCAAACAGCTGCAAAACCTTTTTGCCCAGCACGGGAACCTTGAGTTCTATAAGATAAAGCCATAAACATGTGTATCCGAGTCTTCTATCAAAAGTTACAGCTATTCATATGAAGTTGTACAAAAACGCTTTCTTTCGCCAAGACAGTGCGTTTCTCACTGTTACATGCATTTGAATGGGGAACTCGACCGAAACAAAGTATAGGTTTTCATTATGTGAATAACTTGGAAATCTTAGCTCAAACAGCTGCGAAACCTGTTTTCCCAGCACGGAGACCTTGAGTTCTATAAGATAAAGCCATAAACATGTTTGTCTGAGTCTTCTATCAAAAGTTACGGCTATTTATATGAAGTTGTACAAAAACGCTTTCTTTCGCCAAGACAGTGCGTTTCTCACTGTTACATGCATTTGAATGGGGAACTCGACCGAAACAAAGTATAGGTTTTCATTATGTGAATAACTTGGAAATCTTAGCTCAAACAGCTGCAAAACCTGTTTGCCCAGCACGGAGACCTTGAGTTCTATAAGATAAAGCCATAAACATGTGTATCCGAGTCTTTTATCAAAAGTTACAGCTATTTATATGAAGTTGTACAAAAACGCTTTCTTTCGCCAAGACAGTGCGTTTCTCACTGTTACATGCATTTGAATGGGGAACTCGACCGAAACAAAGTATAGGTTTTCATTATGTGAATAACTTGGAAATCTTAGCTCAAACAGCTGCAAAACCTGTTTGCCCAGCACGGAGACCTTGAGTTCTATAAGATAAAGCCATAAACATGTGTAACCAAGTCTTCTATCAAAAGTTACAGCTATTTATATGAAGTTGTACAAAAACGCTTTCTTTCGCCAAGACAGTGCGTTTCTCACTGTTACATGCATTTGAATGGGGAACTCGACCGAAACAAAGTATAGGTTTTCATTATGTGAATAACTTGGAAATCTTAGCTCAAACAGCTGCAAAACCTGTTTTGCCCAGCACGGAGACCTTGAGTTCTATAATATAAGGCCATAAACATGTTTGTCTGAGTCTTCTATCAAAAGTTACAGCTATTTCTATGAAGTTGTACAAAAACGCTTTCTTTCGCCAAGACAGTGCGTTTCTCACTGTTACATGCATTTTGAATGGGGAACTCCACCGAAACAAAGTATAGGTTTTCATTATGTGAATAACTTGGAAATCTTAGCTCAAACAGCTGCAAAACCTGTTTTCCCAGCACGTAGACCTTGAGTTCTATAAGATAAAGCCATAAACATGTTTGTCTGAGTCTTCTATCAAAAGTTACAGCTATTTATATGAAGTTGTACAAAAACGCTTTCTTTCGCCAAGACAGTGCGTTTCTCACTGTTACATGCATTTGAATGGGGAACTCGACCGAAACAAAGTATAGGTTTTCATTATGTGAATAACTTGGAAATCTTAGCTCAAACAGCTGCAAAACCTTTTTGCCCAGCACGGAGACCTTGAGTTCTATAAGATAAAGCCATAAACATGTGTATCCGAGTCTTCTATCAAAAGTTACAGCTATTTATATGAAGTTGTACAAAAACGCTTTCTTTCGCCAAGACAGTGCGTTTCTCACTGTTACATGCATTTGAATGGGGAACTCGACCGAAACAAAGTATAAGTTTTCATTATGTGAATAACTTGGAAATCTTAGCTCAAACAGCTGCAAAACCTGTTTTCCCAGCACGGAGACCTTGAGTTCTATAATATAAGGCCATAAACATGTTTGTCTGAGTCTTCTATCAAAAGTTACAGCTATTTCTATGAAGTTGTACAAAAACGTTTTCTTTCGCCAAGACAGTGCGTTTCTCACTGCTACATGCATTTGAATGGGGAACTCGACCGAAACAAAGTATAAGTTTTCATTATGTGAATAACTTGGAAATCTTAGCTCAAACAGCTGCAAAACCTGTTTTCCCAGCACGGAGACCTTGAGTTCTATAATATAAGGCCATAAACATGTTTGTCTGAGTCTTCTATCAAAAGTTACAGCTATTTATATGAAGTTGTACAAAAACGCTTTCTTTCGCCAAGACAGTGCGTTTCTCACTGTTACATGCATTTGAATGGGGAACTCCACCGAAACAAAGTATAGGTTTTCATTATGTGAATAACTTGGAAATCTTAGCTCAAACAGCTGCAAAACCTGTTTTCCCAGCACGGAGACCTTGAGTTCTATAATATAAGGCCATAAACATGTTTGTCTGAGTCTTCTATCAAAAGTTACAGCTATTTCTATGAAGTTGTACAAAAACGTTTTCTTTCGCCAAGACAGTGCGTTTCTCACTGTTACATGCATTTTGAATGGGGAACTCAACCGAAACAAAGTATAAGTTTTCATTATGTGAATAACTTGGAAATCTTAGCTCAAACAGCTGCAAAACCTGTTTTCCCAGCACGGAGACCTTGAGTTCTATAAGATAAAGCCATAAACATGTTTGTCTGAGTCTTCTATCAAAAGTTACAGCTATTTATATGAAGTTGTACAAAAACGCTTTCTTTCGCCAAGACAGTGCGTTTCTCACTGTTACATGCATTTGAATGGGGAACTCGACCGAAACAAAGTATAAGTTTTCATTATGTGAATAACTTGGAAATCTTAGCTCAAACAGCTGCAAAACCTGTTTTCCCAGCACGGAGACCTTGAGTTCTATAATATAAGGCCATAAACATGTTTGTCTGAGTCTTCTATCAAAAGTTACAGCTATTTCTATGAAGTTGTACAAAAACGCTTTCTTTCGCCAAGACAGTGCGTTTCTCACTGTTACATGCATTTGAATGGGGAACTCGACCGAAACAAAGTATAGGTTTTCATTATGTGAATAACTTGGAAATCTTAGCTCAAACAGCTGCAAAACCTGTTTTCCCAGCACGGAGACCTTGAGTTCTATAAGATAAAGCCATAAACATGTTTGTCTGAGTCTTCTATCAAAAGTTACGGCTATTTATATGAAGTTGTACAAAAACGCTTTCTTTCGCCAAGACAGTGCGTTTCTCACTGTTACATGCATTTGAATGGGGAACTCGACCGAAACAAAGTATAGGTTTTCATTATGTGAATAACTTGGAAATCTTAGCTCAAACAGCTGCAAAACCTGTTTGCCCAGCACGGAGACCTTGAGTTCTATAAGATAAAGCCATAAACATGTGTAACCGAGTCTTCTATCAAAAGTTACAGCTATTTATATGAAGTTGTACAAAAACGCTTTCTTTCGCCAAGACAGTGCGTTTCTCACTGTTACATGCATTTTGAATGGGGAACTCGACCGAAACAAAGTATAGGTTTTCATTATGTGAATAACTTGGAAATCTTAGCTCAAACAGCTGCAAAACCTGTTTTCCCAGCACGTAGACCTTGAGTTCTATAAGATAAAGCCATAAACATGTTTGTCTGAGTCTTCTATCAAAAGTTACAGCTATTTATATGAAGTTGTACAAAAACGCTTTCTTTCGCCAAGACAGTGCGTTTCTCACTGTTACATGCATTTGAATGGGGAACTCGACCGAAACAAAGTATAGGTTTTCATTATGTGAATAACTTGGAAATCTTAGCTCAAACAGCTGCAAAACCTGTTTTGCCCAGCACGGAGACCTTGAGTTCTATAATATAAGGCCATAAACATGTTTGTCTGAGTCTTCTATCAAAAGTTACGGCTATTTATATGAAGTTGTACAAAAACGCTTTCTTTCGCCAAGACAGTGCGTTTCTCACTGTTACATGCATTTGAATGGGGAACTCGACCGAAACAAAGTATAGGTTTTCATTATGTGAATAACTTGGAAATCTTAGCTCAAACAGCTGCAAAACCTGTTTGCCCAGCACGGAGACCTTGAGTTCTATAAGATAAAGCCATAAACATGTGTAACCAAGTCTTCTATCAAAAGTTACAGCTATTTATATGAAGTTGTACAAAAACGCTTTCTTTCGCCAAGACAGTGCGTTTCTCACTGTTACATGCATTTGAATGGGGAACTCGACCGAAACAAAGTATAGGTTTTCATTATGTGAATAACTTGGAAATCTTAGCTCAAACAGCTGCAAAACCTGTTTTGCCCAGCACGGAGACCTTGAGTTCTATAATATAAGGCCATAAACATGTTTGTCTGAGTCTTCTATCAAAAGTTACAGCTATTTCTATGAAGTTGTACAAAAACGCTTTCTTTCGCCAAGACAGTGCGTTTCTCACTGTTACATGCATTTTGAATGGGGAACTCCACCGAAACAAAGTATAGGTTTTCATTATGTGAATAACTTGGAAATCTTAGCTCAAACAGCTGCAAAACCTGTTTTCCCAGCACGTAGACCTTGAGTTCTATAAGATAAAGCCATAAACATGTTTGTCTGAGTCTTCTATCAAAAGTTACAGCTATTTATATGAAGTTGTACAAAAACGCTTTCTTTCGCCAAGACAGTGCGTTTCTCACTGTTACATGCATTTGAATGGGGAACTCGACCGAAACAAAGTATAGGTTTTCATTATGTGAATAACTTGGAAATCTTAGCTCAAACAGCTGCAAAACCTTTTTGCCCAGCACGGAGACCTTGAGTTCTATAAGATAAAGCCATAAACATGTGTATCCGAGTCTTCTATCAAAAGTTACAGCTATTTATATGAAGTTGTACAAAAACGCTTTCTTTCGCCAAGACAGTGCGTTTCTCACTGTTACATGCATTTGAATGGGGAACTCGACCGAAACAAAGTATAAGTTTTCATTATGTGAATAACTTGGAAATCTTAGCTCAAACAGCTGCAAAACCTGTTTTCCCAGCACGGAGACCTTGAGTTCTATAATATAAGGCCATAAACATGTTTGTCTGAGTCTTCTATCAAAAGTTACAGCTATTTCTATGAAGTTGTACAAAAACGTTTTCTTTCGCCAAGACAGTGCGTTTCTCACTGCTACATGCATTTGAATGGGGAACTCGACCGAAACAAAGTATAAGTTTTCATTATGTGAATAACTTGGAAATCTTAGCTCAAACAGCTGCAAAACCTGTTTTCCCAGCACGGAGACCTTGAGTTCTATAATATAAGGCCATAAACATGTTTGTCTGAGTCTTCTATCAAAAGTTACAGCTATTTATATGAAGTTGTACAAAAACGCTTTCTTTCGCCAAGACAGTGCGTTTCTCACTGTTACATGCATTTGAATGGGGAACTCCACCGAAACAAAGTATAGGTTTTCATTATGTGAATAACTTGGAAATCTTAGCTCAAACAGCTGCAAAACCTGTTTTCCCAGCACGGAGACCTTGAGTTCTATAATATAAGGCCATAAACATGTTTGTCTGAGTCTTCTATCAAAAGTTACAGCTATTTCTATGAAGTTGTACAAAAACGTTTTCTTTCGCCAAGACAGTGCGTTTCTCACTGTTACATGCATTTTGAATGGGGAACTCAACCGAAACAAAGTATAAGTTTTCATTATGTGAATAACTTGGAAATCTTAGCTCAAACAGCTGCAAAACCTGTTTTCCCAGCACGGAGACCTTGAGTTCTATAAGATAAAGCCATAAACATGTTTGTCTGAGTCTTCTATCAAAAGTTACAGCTATTTATATGAAGTTGTACAAAAACGCTTTCTTTCGCCAAGACAGTGCGTTTCTCACTGTTACATGCATTTGAATGGGGAACTCCACCGAAACAAAGTATAGGTTTTCATTATGTGAATAACTTGGAAATCTTAGCTCAAACAGCTGCAAAACCTTTTTGCCCAGCACGGAGACCTTGAGTTCTATAAGATAAAGCCATAAAAATGTGTATCCGAGTCTTCTATCAAAAGTTACAGCTATTTATATGAAGTTGTACAAAAACGCTTTCTTTCGCCAAGACAGTGCGTTTCTCACTGTTACATGCATTTGAATGGGGAACTCGACCGAAACAAAGTATAAGTTTTCATTATGTGAATAACTTGGAAATCTTAGCTCAAACAGCTGCAAAACCTGTTTTCCCAGCACGGAGACCTTGAGTTCTATAATATAAGGCCATAAACATGTTTGTCTGAGTCTTCTATCAAAAGTTACAGCTATTTCTATGAAGTTGTACAAAAACGCTTTCTTTCGCCAAGACAGTGCGTTTCTCACTGTTACATGCATTTGAATGGGGAACTCGACCGAAACAAAGTATAGGTTTTCATTATGTGAATAACTTGGAAATCTTAGCTCAAACAGCTGCAAAACCTGTTTTCCCAGCACGGAGACCTTGAGTTCTATAAGATAAAGCCATAAACATGTTTGTCTGAGTCTTCTATCAAAAGTTACGGCTATTTATATGAAGTTGTACAAAAACGCTTTCTTTCGCCAAGACAGTGCGTTTCTCACTGTTACATGCATTTGAATGGGGAACTCGACCGAAACAAAGTATAGGTTTTCATTATGTGAATAACTTGGAAATCTTAGCTCAAACAGCTGCAAAACCTGTTTGCCCAGCACGGAGACCTTGAGTTCTATAAGATAAAGCCATAAACATGTGTAACCGAGTCTTCTATCAAAAGTTACAGCTATTTATATGAAGTTGTACAAAAACGCTTTCTTTCGCCAAGACAGTGCGTTTCTCACTGTTACATGCATTTTGAATGGGGAACTCGACCGAAACAAAGTATAGGTTTTCATTATGTGAATAACTTGGAAATCTTAGCTCAAACAGCTGCAAAACCTGTTTTCCCAGCACGTAGACCTTGAGTTCTATAAGATAAAGCCATAAACATGTTTGTCTGAGTCTTCTATCAAAAGTTACAGCTATTTATATGAAGTTGTACAAAAACGCTTTCTTTCGCCAAGACAGTGCGTTTCTCACTGTTACATGCATTTGAATGGGGAACTCGACCGAAACAAAGTATAGGTTTTCATTATGTGAATAACTTGGAAATCTTAGCTCAAACAGCTGCAAAACCTGTTTTGCCCAGCACGGAGACCTTGAGTTCTATAATATAAGGCCATAAACATGTTTGTCTGAGTCTTCTATCAAAAGTTACGGCTATTTATATGAAGTTGTACAAAAACGCTTTCTTTCGCCAAGACAGTGCGTTTCTCACTGTTACATGCATTTGAATGGGGAACTCCACCGAAACAAAGTATAGGTTTTCATTATGTGAATAACTTGGAAATCTTAGCTCAAACAGCTGCAAAACCTGTTTTCCCAGCACGGAGACCTTGAGTTCTATAATATAAGGCCATAAACATGTTTGTCTGAGTCTTCTATCAAAAGTTACAGCTATTTCTATGAAGTTGTACAAAAACGTTTTCTTTCGCCAAGACAGTGCGTTTCTCACTGTTACATGCATTTTGAATGGGGAACTCGACCGAAACAAAGTATAGGTTTTCATTATGTGAATAACTTGGAAATCTTAGCTCAAACAGCTGCAAAACCTGTTTTCCCAGCACGGAGACCTTGAGTTCTATAAGATAAAGCCATAAACATGTTTGTCTGAGTCTTCTATCAAAAGTTACAGCTATTTATATGAAGTTGTACAAAAACGCTTTCTTTCGCCAAGACAGTGCGTTTCTCACTGTTACATGCATTTGAATGGGGAACTCCACCGAAACAAAGTATAGGTTTTCATTATGTGAATAACTTGGAAATCTTAGCTCAAACAGCTGCAAAACCTGTTTGCCCAGCACGGAGACCTTGAGTTCTATAAGATAAAGCCATAAACATGTGTATCCGAGTCTTCTATCAAAAGTTACAGCTATTTATATGAAGTTGTACAAAAACGCTTTCTTTCGCCAAGACAGTGCGTTTCTCACTGTTACATGCATTTGAATGGGGAACTCGACCGAAACAAAGTATAGGTTTTCATTATGTGAATAACTTGGAAATCTTAGCTCAAACAGCTGCAAAACCTGTTTGCCCAGCACGGAGACCTTGAGTTCTATAAGATAAAGCCATAAACATGTGTATCCGAGTCTTCTATCAAAAGTTACAGCTATTTATATGAAGTTGTACAAAAACGCTTTCTTTCGCCAAGACAGTGCGTTTCTCACTGTTACATGCATTTGAATGGGGAACTCGACCGAAACAAAGTATATGTTTTCATTATGTGAATAACTTGGAAATCTTAGCTCAAACAGCTGCAAAACCTGTTTGCCCAGCACGGAGACCTTGAGTTCTATAAGATAAAGCCATAAACATGTTTGTCTGAGTCTTCTATCAAAAGTTACAGCTATTTCTATGAAGTTGTACAAAAACGCTTTCTTTCGCCAAGACAGTGCGTTTCTCACTGTTACATGCATTTGAATGGGGAACTCGACCGAAACAAAGTATAGGTTTTCATTATGTGAATAACTTGGAAATCTTAGCTCAAACAGCTGCAAAACCTGTTTTCCCAGCACGGAGACCTTGAGTTCTATAAGATAAAGCCATAAACATGTTTGTCTGAGTCTTCTATCAAAAGTTACAGCTATTTATATGAAGTTGTACAAAAACGTTTTCTTTCGCCAAGACAGTGCGTTTCTCACTGTTACATGCATTTGAATGGGGAACTCGACCGAAACAAAGTATAGGTTTTCATTATGTGAATAACTTGGAAATCTTAGCTCAAACAGCTGCAAAACCTGTTTGCCCAGCACGGAGACCTTGAGTTCTATAAGATAAAGCCATAAACATGTGTAACCGAGTCTTCTATCAAAAGTTACAGCTATTTATATGAAGTTGTACAAAAACGCTTTCTTTCGCCAAGACAGTGCGTTTCTCACTGTTACATGCATTTTGAATGGGGAACTCGACCGAAACAAAGTATAGGTTTTCATTATGTGAATAACTTGGAAATCTTAGCTCAAACAGCTGCAAAACCTGTTTTCCCAGCACGGAGACCTTGAGTTCTATAATATAAGGCCATAAACATGTTTGTCTGAGTCTTCTATCAAAAGTTACAGCTATTTCTATGAAGTTGTACAAAAACGTTTTCTTTCGCCAAGACAGTGCGTTTCTCACTGTTACATGCATTTTGAATGGGGAACTCGACCGAAACAAAGTATAGGTTTTCATTATGTGAATAACTTGGAAATCTTAGCTCAAACAGCTGCAAAACCTGTTTTCCCAGCACGGAGACCTTGAGTTCTATAAGATAAAGCCATAAACATGTTTGTCTGAGTCTTCTATCAAAAGTTACAGCTATTTATATGAAGTTGTACAAAAACGCTTTCTTTCGCCAAGACAGTGCGTTTCTCACTGTTACATGCATTTTGAATGTGGAACTCGACCGAAACAAAGTATAGGTTTTCATTATGTGAATAACTTGGAAATCTTAGCTCAAACAGCTGCAAAACCTGTTTTCCCAGCACGTAGACCTTGAGTTCTATAAGATAAAGCCATAAACATGTTTGTCTGAGTCTTCTATCAAAAGTTACAGCTATTTATATGAAGTTGTACAAAAACGCTTTCTTTCGCCAAGACACCCAGATAGCAAGGAAACATTGAAACAATGTTGAGTCAATATCAGGCTGTGTCATTGAACCAACGTTGAAGTGTGACGTTGACCTAACGTCATTCTTGCACCCTTTTTTAATGTTGAAACAACGTCAGGTTTTGATGTTGAATCAATGTTGAAACCTGACGTTGATTCAACGTTATATTTTCTAATACTGCTGACATTGAAACAATGTCAGATTCTGATATTGAAACACTGTTGAGCTATGGTGTTGATTTTCCGCCTCTTTCGCACAGTTGCTTTTTATTAAAACAGTTAAATCATGACTGGAAACCTACCTTTCTTTATAGGTATTTTAACCAATACTAAACTACTGCATGTTTCCATCAATACTTCAACCACCTAAACACATAATTGTACTTATTCCTTAAATTGGACACCCTTTATAAAAAAAACCCCAAATGTCTCACAATGTATCATGTCAATATTATTATCCTAAAATAAGAAAGCATTGCATGTGATGTAACAGAGAAAAAAAATAAACAAAAAAAGGGTCAATAGGCATGTTTCGTTTGCTAAATACTTTATTAAAAGACAGTTTCCGATTTACGTTTATATGATTCACAGAAGTTTGTAATTTTTTGCATGATGTGCGTCCTGCACCACCCAAACGATCTGGGGCGTATCGGAGCCATTTCTGCACTGCTTGTGCAAAGACTAACTCGGACATAGAGTTTGCCCCTAACTGCTGCGTCAGGCTCCAATCAAGGCAAAGCGTCTCACCTATAGACACATTTTAAGAGATGGAATTAGCGTGTCTCATGTCTTAAATGTGTATGCAAGTGCTTGTGTGTTTAATCAACAGGCCGTTGTTATGTATTTAAATCACATCTGACAGCTATTACACTTTATAGTTACAAAGTGTACATAACCTTTATATACTTACCATTGCCTTATTTGCCTCTTGTGATTGAAGAGCTGGCTCTGCATTGTTTAGCTCCTCAATGTTGTGCAAGGGCAAATCCAGAGGCAGTACCCCAGCATCTACCGATTCATTGCAGCCGGTATTGCGGATGGCTCTGACCTCCTCACGGAGTTCGTTAACAGCTCTCGTCAGGTCTGACAGAAAAAGATGCTTTTTTTTTTAAGTATTTAAGAATACAGACAACTTGTCAAACGTTTCCTTGTGTCACACACAGACATGTACAAAGACACTAGACAGTATTTTATTACCTGGTATTTTCACTCGAGGGGCCTGGGGAAACCATTTCTTTGTGGGCTGCTCATCCTCTGAGTCACTATATGTGTACAGGGGATTTGGTCTAAAGAAAAAAAGTTGAAAACGGTCATAAGTAATTACAAATGTGCTTTTGGAATATTTTTTCCTAAAGTTACAGTTTGATTTATAACAACACACACAGGAAACGGAGATGTGCAAGAAGGTACAGTATACAAGGAATTTTTGAAGTGCACAAGTGTATACGGCTTTGCATTTATAAAAAGTTTACAAGCTTCCACTTTTTGGACTATATTATGTGGTGATATTGCAGTATGCAAGCACCACAGATATGTATAAAAGACAAGATCATAAATTCTTAGCAATCAAAGATATGTTTGTGAAATAAAAAAAGTTTTACTTGTGCTTTCTTTTATGACTGGTCTGAGTTTCAGCTTCGGACTGAAGGTCAGACGTATCACAGTGTTCACTTAGATATTTCTGAAGACTGCATTCTGCTTCATGCAATGTGTCTGGAAGTACAAACACAATGTATGGCCAGACAAAAATTAGGACACGAAAAACTTGTTATTGTTACATTTATACAACACCAATCCAGATGATACCCACCATGGCTTATTAGAAGTCGGACTGGTGCATAGGTGAGCCATGTTGCACCAGGATGAACTCTCCTCTTTACTGCGTTGTGGATCCTGAATGTGTCTCACGGAGGATATGGAGGCCATGACAATTTCTCCCCATTTATCCATGATCTAGGGACTATTTCTGTACCACCAGTGCTGAACTGCACAATGCACCAGTCTTTCATTTTTATCTTTTTTTTAATTTGGAGTCCTTTTTTGCCCTGTCTAGGATAAACAGGAAACAGATAATTACAATATATTTCATAGTCACTACAAAACTTGATCTATTGATTGAACTAAATAATAAATAATAGCTTAAAATGTATATAGGCAACAATTACAAGCAAACCCGTATATGTAAGCATTTAAACACTGAAGATAATAAAATTAACAGTATTTTGTCTAAGTCTGCCATTGTAGGAATTCATGGCACCGAGACAAAAACTTGGCGCACAGTGTGGCGTCAAAATAGGCGCACACCTTTGACGCTGCGTTTTCTCCGTCTTCCTCGTCCACACGTAAATGCTAAACGCAGTTTACGTGTGGACAAAAGGTGCAAACGCAAGTTAGGTGAGCGTGCAGCGTAAAGTTAGGTGAGCGTGCAGCGTAAAGTTTGAATTGAGTGCGAATCGAAGCGGGTGCTCTCCAATCATTAAAAGTAACAAAGTCATTGAACACATTTATACAGTTACCTTTACGTTTATCAATCATATATCACAGATTTACAATTTTTTGTAGTACTATGCTAAAAAGCAACTACAGAGCGAAAGTCTGGGTCAAGCGCCGAGGCGACAGCAAGAACAAAGGAACCCTCGAAGCGTTAAAGCTAGCTTTGTAAGGGAAAATAACGGAAAAGTATGAAACGAAAATGTTTTCTTTGTTGATAGACTTTGTTTGCAGTGCAATTTATTTGTTGCCGGATTGTAAGATGAAAGTAGACACAATTTCGGGCTCCCACATTTTATCCGAAACTTTACATTAACAAGTTGTTGTTTTTTTTTTTACTGTTATTCAAATGCAACCGTGGAAATAACGAATAGAACAAAAGTCATTCATTCTTACCTTATACTAATCGTGGTGCAGGCCAGTGCAGTGCATGAACTGATGCCTTCTCCGGTCAATTCCGCTGAGAGTAAATCTAATGTCCCGCTCTACTGTACAAGACAATGGTTACCTGGAGGGATGTACCACTGAGAGGGGTGCTGCGGAATAGTCCAAGTGGTAGCAGCTTTAATTTCCCGCTCAACCATAAATCGATGGTTTTTCAACGTGATTGTTGTCACCTTGTCAACTATAAATAGATCAACAATCAACGATGACAGAACAACAGTGAATCAATGTTATTTCAATGTCAGTGTCAGGTTTCATCAGTATTAAAATGTTGTTTCAACATTGGTTTTGTGTTGACATTTCAATCCTGACGATTCTGATGGTTCAGATGGAAAATCAACATCTGTTCAATGTCTCCTTGCTATCTGGGCAGTGCGTTTCTCACTGTTACATGCATTTGAATGGGGAACTCCACCGAAACAAAGTATAGGTTTTCATTATGTGAATAACTTGGAAATCTTAGCTCAAACAGCTGCAAAACCTGTTTTGCCCAGCACGGAGACCTTGAGTTCTATAAGATAAAGCCATAAACATGTTTGTCTGAGTCTTCTATCAAAAGTTACAGCTATTTATATGAAGTTGTACAAAAACGCTTTCTTTCGCCAAGACAGTGCGTTTCTCACTGTTACATGCATTTGAATGGGGAACTCCACCGAAACAAAGTATAGGTTTTCATTATGTGAATAACTTGGAAATCTTAGCTCAAACAGCTGCAAAACCTGTTTGCCCAGCACGGAGACCTTGAGTTCTATAAGATAAAGCCATAAACATGTGTATCCGAGTCTTCTATCAAAAGTTACAGCTATTTATATGAAGTTGTACAAAAACGCTTTCTTTCGCCAAGACAGTGCGTTTCTCACTGTTACATGCATTTGAATGGGGAACTCGACCGAAACAAAGTATAAGTTTTCATTATGTGAATAACTTGGAAATCTTAGCTCAAACAGCTGCAAAACCTGTTTTCCCAGCACGGAGACCTTGAGTTCTATAAGATAAAGCCATAAACATGTGTATCCGAGTCTTCTATCAAAAGTTACAGCTATTTATATGAAGTTGTACAAAAACGCTTTCTTTCGCCAAGACAGTGCGTTTCTCACTGTTACATGCATTTGAATGGGGAACTCGACCGAAACAAAGTATAGGTTTTCATTATGTGAATAACTTGGAAATCTTAGCTCAAACAGCTGCAAAACCTTTTTGCCCAGCACGGGAACCTTGAGTTCTATAAGATAAAGCCATAAACATGTGTATCCGAGTCTTCTATCAAAAGTTACAGCTATTCATATGAAGTTGTACAAAAACGCTTTCTTTCGCCAAGACAGTGCGTTTCTCACTGTTACATGCATTTGAATGGGGAACTCGACCGAAACAAAGTATAGGTTTTCATTATGTGAATAACTTGGAAATCTTAGCTCAAACAGCTGCGAAACCTGTTTTCCCAGCACGGAGACCTTGAGTTCTATAAGATAAAGCCATAAACATGTTTGTCTGAGTCTTCTATCAAAAGTTACGGCTATTTATATGAAGTTGTACAAAAACGCTTTCTTTCGCCAAGACAGTGCGTTTCTCACTGTTACATGCATTTGAATGGGGAACTCGACCGAAACAAAGTATAGGTTTTCATTATGTGAATAACTTGGAAATCTTAGCTCAAACAGCTGCAAAACCTGTTTGCCCAGCACGGAGACCTTGAGTTCTATAAGATAAAGCCATAAACATGTGTAACCGAGTCTTCTATCAAAAGTTACAGCTATTTCTATGAAGTTGTACAAAAACGCTTTCTTTCGCCAAGACAGTGCGTTTCTCACTGTTACATGCATTTTGAATGGGGAACTCGACCGAAACAAAGTATAGGTTTTCATTATGTGAATAACTTGGAAATCTTAGCTCAAACAGCTGCAAAACCTGTTTTCCCAGCACGGAGACCTTGAGTTCTATAAGATAAAGCCATAAACATGTGTATCCGAGTCTTCTATCAAAAGTTACAGCTATTTATATGAAGTTGTACAAAAACGCTTTCTTTCGCCAAGACAGTGCGTTTCTCACTGTTACATGCATTTGAATGGGGAACTCGACCGAAACAAAGTATAGGTTTTCATTATGTGAATAACTTGGAAATCTTAGCTCAAACAGCTGCAAAACCTGTTTGCCCAGCACGGAGACCTTGAGTTCTATAAGATAAAGCCATAAACATGTGTATCCGAGTCTTCTATCAAAAGTTACAGCTATTTATATGAAGTTGTACAAAAACGCTTTCTTTCGCCAAGACAGTGCGTTTCTCACTGTTACATGCATTTGAATGGGGAACTCGACCGAAACAAAGTATAGGTTTTCATTATGTGAATAACTTGGAAATCTTAGCTCAAACAGCTGCGAAACCTGTTTTCCCAGCACGGAGACCTTGAGTTCTATAAGATAAAGCCATAAACATGTTTGTCTGAGTCTTCTATCAAAAGTTACGGCTATTTATATGAAGTTGTACAAAAACGCTTTCTTTCGCCAAGACAGTGCGTTTCTCACTGTTACATGCATTTGAATGGGGAACTCGACCGAAACAAAGTATAGGTTTTCATTATGTGAATAACTTGGAAATCTTAGCTCAAACAGCTGCAAAACCTGTTTTCCCAGCACGGAGACCTTGAGTTCTATAATATAAGGCCATAAACATGTGTATCCGAGTCTTCTATCAAAAGTTACAGCTATTCATATGAAGTTGTACAAAAACGCTTTCTTTCGCCAAGACAGTGCGTTTCTCACTGTTACATGCATTTGAATGGGGAACTCCACCGAAACAAAGTATAGGTTTTCATTATGTGAATAACTTGGAAATCTTAGCTCAAACAGCTGCAAAACCTGTTTTCCCAGCACGGAGACCTTGAGTTCTATAAGATAAAGCCATAAACATGTGTATCCGAGTCTTCTATCAAAAGTTACAGCTATTTATATGAAGTTGTACAAAAACGCTTTCTTTCGCCAAGACAGTGCGTTTCTCACTGTTACATGCATTTGAATGGGGAACTCGACCGAAACAAAGTATAGGTTTTCATTATGTGAATAACTTGGAAATCTTAGCTCAAACAGCTGCGAAACCTGTTTTCCCAGCACGGAGACCTTGAGTTCTATAAGATAAAGCCATAAACATGTTTGTCTGAGTCTTCTATCAAAAGTTACGGCTATTTATATGAAGTTGTACAAAAACGCTTTCTTTCGCCAAGACAGTGCGTTTCTCACTGTTACATGCATTTGAATGGGGAACTCCACCGAAACAAAGTATAGGTTTTCATTATGTGAATAACTTGGAAATCTTAGCTCAAACAGCTGCAAAACCTGTTTGCCCAGCACGGAGACCTTGAGTTCTATAAGATAAAGCCATAAACATGTGTAACCGAGTCTTCTATCAAAAGTTACAGCTATTTCTATGAAGTTGTACAAAAACGCTTTCTTTCGCCAAGACAGTGCGTTTCTCACTGTTACATGCATTTTGAATGGGGAACTCGACCGAAACAAAGTATAGGTTTTCATTATGTGAATAACTTGGAAATCTTAGCTCAAACAGCTGCAAAACCTGTTTTCCCAGCACGGAGACCTTGAGTTCTATAAGATAAAGCCATAAACATGTGTATCCGAGTCTTCTATCAAAAGTTACAGCTATTTATATGAAGTTGTACAAAAACGCTTTCTTTCGCCAAGACAGTGCGTTTCTCACTGTTACATGCATTTGAATGGGGAACTCCACCGAAACAAAGTATAGGTTTTCATTATGTGAATAACTTGGAAATCTTAGCTCAAACAGCTGCAAAACCTTTTTGCCCAGCACGGGAACCTTGAGTTCTATAAGATAAAGCCATAAACATGTGTATCCGAGTCTTCTATCAAAAGTTACAGCTATTCATATGAAGTTGTACAAAAACGCTTTCTTTCGCCAAGACAGTGCGTTTCTCACTGTTACATGCATTTGAATGGGGAACTCGACCGAAACAAAGTATAGGTTTTCATTATGTGAATAACTTGGAAATCTTAGCTCAAACAGCTGCAAAACCTGTTTGCCCAGCACGGAGACCTTGAGTTCTATAAGATAAAGCCATAAACATGTGTATCCGAGTCTTCTATCAAAAGTTACAGCTATTTATATGAAGTTGTACAAAAACGCTTTCTTTCGCCAAGACAGTGCGTTTCTCACTGTTACATGCATTTGAATGGGGAACTCCACCGAAACAAAGTATAGGTTTTCATTATGTGAATAACTTGGAAATCTTAGCTCAAACAGCTGCGAAACCTGTTTTCCCAGCACGGAGACCTTGAGTTCTATAAGATAAAGCCATAAACATGTTTGTCTGAGTCTTCTATCAAAAGTTACGGCTATTTATATGAAGTTGTACAAAAACGCTTTCTTTCGCCAAGACAGTGCGTTTCTCACTGTTACATGCATTTGAATGGGGAACTCGACCGAAACAAAGTATAGGTTTTCATTATGTGAATAACTTGGAAATCTTAGCTCAAACAGCTGCAAAACCTGTTTGCCCAGCACGGAGACCTTGAGTTCTATAATATAAGGCCATAAACATGTTTGTCTGAGTCTTCTATCAAAAGTTACGGCTATTTATATGAAGTTGTACAAAAACGCTTTCTTTCGCCAAGACAGTGCGTTTCTCACTGTTACATGCATTTGAATGGGGAACTCCACCGAAACAAAGTATAGGTTTTCATTATGTGAATAACTTGGAAATCTTAGCTCAAACAGCTGCAAAACCTGTTTGCCCAGCACGGAGACCTTGAGTTCTATAAGATAAAGCCATAAACATGTGTATCCGAGTCTTCTATCAAAAGTTACAGCTATTTATATGAAGTTGTACAAAAACGCTTTCTTTCGCCAAGACAGTGCGTTTCTCACTGTTACATGCATTTGAATGGGGAACTCGACCGAAACAAAGTATAGGTTTTCATTATGTGAATAACTTGGAAATCTTAGCTCAAACAGCTGCAAAACCTGTTTTCCCAGCACGGAGACCTTGAGTTCTATAAGATATAAGCCATAAACATGTTTGTCTGAGTCTTCTATCAAAAGTTACGGCTATTTCTATGAAGTTGTACAAAAACGCTTTCTTTCGCCAAGACAGTGCGTTTCTCACTGTTACATGCATTTGAATGGGGAACTCCACCGAAACAAAGTATAGGTTTTCATTATGTGAATAACTTGGAAATCTTAGCTCAAACAGCTGCAAAACCTGTTTTCCCAGCACGGGAACCTTGAGTTCTATAAGATAAAGCCATAAACATGTTTGTCTGAGTCTTCTATCAAAAGTTACAGCTATTTATATGAAGTTGTACAAAAACGCTTTCTTTCGCCAAGACAGTGCGTTTCTCACTGTTACATGCATTTGAATGGGGAACTCGACCGAAACAAAGTATAGGTTTTCATTATGTGAATAACTTGGAAATCTTAGCTCAAACAGCTGCAAAACCTGTTTGCCCAGCACGGAGACCTTGAGTTCTATAAGATAAAGCCATAAACATGTGTATCCGAGTCTTCTATCAAAAGTTACAGCTATTTCTATGAAGTTGTACAAAAACGCTTTCTTTCGCCAAGACAGTGCGTTTCTCACTGTTACATGCATTTGAATGGGGAACTCCACCGAAACAAAGTATAGGTTTTCATTATGTGAATAACTTGGAAATCTTAGCTCAAACAGCTGCAAAACCTGTTTGCCCAGCACGGAGACCTTGAGTTCTATAAGATAAAGCCATAAACATGTTTGTCTGAGTCTTCTATCAAAAGTTACAGCTATTTATATGAAGTTATACAAAAACGCTTTCTTTCGCCAAGACAGTGCGTTTCTCACTGTTACATGCATTTGAATGGGGAACTCGACCGAAACAAAGTATAGGTTTTCATTATGTGAATAACTTGGAAATCTTAGCTCAAACAGCTGCAAAACCTGTTTTCCCAGCACGGGAACCTTGAGTTCTATAAGATAAAGCCATAAACATGTGTATCCGAGTCTTCTATCAAAAGTTACAGCTATTCATATGAAGTTGTACAAAAACGCTTTCTTTCGCCAAGACAGTGCGTTTCTCACTGTTACATGCATTTGAATGGGGAACTCCACCGAAACAAAGTATAAGTTTTCATTATGTGAATAACTTGGAAATCTTAGCTCAAACAGCTGCAAAACCTGTTTTTCCAGCACGGAGACCTTGAGTTCTATAAGATAAAGCCATAAACATGTTTGTCTGAGTCTTCTATCAAAAGTTACAGCTATTTCTATGAAGTTGTACAAAAACGTTTTCTTTCGCCAAGACAGTGCGTTTCTCACTGTTACATGCATTTTGAATGGGGAACTCGACCGAAACAAAGTATAGGTTTTCATTATGTGAATAACTTGGAAATCTTAGCTCAAACAGCTGCAAAACCTGTTTTCCCAGCACGGGAACCTTGAGTTCTATAAGATAAAGCCATAAACATGTTTGTCTGAGTCTTCTATCAAAAGTTACAGCTATTTATATGAAGTTGTACAAAAACGCTTTCTTTCGCCAAGACAGTGCGTTTCTCACTGTTACATGCATTTGAATGGGGAACTCGACCGAAACAAAGTATAGGTTTTCATTATGTGAATAACTTGGAAATCTTAGCTCAAACAGCTGCAAAACCTGTTTGCCCAGCACGGAGACCTTGAGTTCTATAAGATAAAGCCATAAACATGTGTATCCGAGTCTTCTATCAAAAGTTACAGCTATTTATATGAAGTTGTACAAAAACGCTTTCTTTCGCCAAGACAGTGCGTTTCTCACTGTTACATGCATTTGAATGGGGAACTCGACCGAAACAAAGTATAGGTTTTCATTATGTGAATAACTTGGAAATCTTAGCTCAAACAGCTGCAAAACCTGTTTTCCCAGCACGGGAACCTTGAGTTCTATAAGATAAAGCCATAAACATGTTTGTCTGAGTCTTCTATCAAAAGTTACGGCTATTTATATGAAGTTGTACAAAAACGCTTTCTTTCGCCAAGACAGTGCGTTTCTCACTGTTACATGCATTTGAATGGGGAACTCCACCGAAACAAAGTATAGGTTTTCATTATGTGAATAACTTGGAAATCTTAGCTCAAACAGCTGCAAAACCTGTTTGCCCAGCACGGGAACCTTGAGTTCTATAAGATAAAGCCATAAACATGTGTATCCGAGTCTTCTATCAAAAGTTACAGCTATTTATATGAAGTTGTACAAAAACGCTTTCTTTCGCCAAGACAGTGCGTTTCTCACTGTTACATGCATTTGAATGGGGAACTCCACCGAAACAAAGTATAGGTTTTCATTATGTGAATAACTTGGAAATCTTAGCTCAAACAGCTGCAAAACCTGTTTTCCCAGCACGGGAACCTTGAGTTCTATAAGATAAAGCCATAAACATGTTTGTCTGAGTCTTCTATCAAAAGTTACGGCTATTTATATGAAGTTGTACAAAAACGCTTTCTTTCGCCAAGACAGTGCGTTTCTCACTGTTACATGCATTTGAATGGGGAACTCCACCGAAACAAAGTATAGGTTTTCATTATGTGAATAACTTGGAAATCTTAGCTCAAACAGCTGCAAAACCTGTTTGCCCAGCACGGAGACCTTGAGTTCTATAAGATAAAGCCATAAACATGTGTATCCGAGTCTTCTATCAAAAGTTACAGCTATTCATATGAAGTTGTACAAAAACGCTTTCTTTCGCCAAGACAGTGCGTTTCTCACTGTTACATGCATTTGAATGGGGAACTCCACCGAAACAAAGTATAGGTTTTCATTATGTGAATAACTTGGAAATCTTAGCTCAAACAGCTGCGAAACCTGTTTGCCCAGCACGGGAACCTTGAGTTCTATAAGATAAAGCCATAAACATGTGTATCCGAGTCTTCTATCAAAAGTTACAGCTATTTATATGAAGTTGTACAAAAACGCTTTCTTTCGCCAAGACAGTGCGTTTCTCACTGTTACATGCATTTGAATGGGGAACTCCACCGAAACAAAGTATAGGTTTTCATTATGTGAATAACTTGGAAATCTTAGCTCAAACAGCTGCAAAACCTGTTTTCCCAGCACGGGAACCTTGAGTTCTATAAGATAAAGCCATAAACATGTTTGTCTGAGTCTTCTATCAAAAGTTACAGCTATTTATATGAAGTTGTACAAAAACGCTTTCTTTCGCCAAGACAGTGCGTTTCTCACTGTTACATGCATTTGAATGGGGAACTCCACCGAAACAAAGTATAGGTTTTCATTATGTGAATAACTTGGAAATCTTAGCTCAAACAGCTGCAAAACCTGTTTGCCCAGCACGGAGACCTTGAGTTCTATAAGATAAAGCCATAAACATGTGTATCCGAGTCTTCTATCAAAAGTTACAGCTATTTATATGAAGTTGTACAAAAACGCTTTCTTTCGCCAAGACAGTGCGTTTCTCACTGTTACATGCATTTGAATGGGGAACTCGACCGAAACAAAGTATAGGTTTTCATTATGTGAATAACTTGGAAATCTTAGCTCAAACAGCTGCAAAACCTGTTTTTCCAGCACGGGAACCTTGAGTTCTATAAGATAAAGCCATAAACATGTTTGTCTGAGTCTTCTATCAAAAGTTACGGCTATTTATATGAAGTTGTACAAAAACGCTTTCTTTCGCCAAGACAGTGCGTTTCTCACTGTTACATGCATTTGAATGGGGAACTCCACCGAAACAAAGTATAAGTTTTCATTATGTGAATAACTTGGAAATCTTAGCTCAAACAGCTGCAAAACCTGTTTTTCCAGCACGGAGACCTTGAGTTCTATAAGATAAAGCCATAAACATGTTTGTCTGAGTCTTCTATCAAAAGTTACGGCTATTTCTATGAAGTTGTACAAAAACGTTTTCTTTCGCCAAGACAGTGCGTTTCTCACTGTTACATGCATTTTGAATGGGGAACTCGACCGAAACAAAGTATAGGTTTTCATTATGTGAATAACTTGGAAATCTTAGCTCAAACAGCTGCGAAACCTGTTTGCCCAGCACGGGAACCTTGAGTTCTATAAGATAAAGCCATAAACATGTGTATCCGAGTCTTCTATCAAAAGTTACAGCTATTTATATGAAGTTGTACAAAAACGCTTTCTTTCGCCAAGACAGTGCGTTTCTCACTGTTACATGCATTTGAATGGGGAACTCGACCGAAACAAAGTATAGGTTTTCATTATGTGAATAACTTGGAAATCTTAGCTCAAACAGCTGCAAAACCTGTTTTCCCAGCACGGGAACCTTGAGTTCTATAAGATAAAGCCATAAACATGTTTGTCTGAGTCTTCTATCAAAAGTTACAGCTATTTATATGAAGTTGTACAAAAACGCTTTCTTTCGCCAAGACTGCGTTTCTCACTGTTACATGCATTTGAATGGGGAACTCCACCGAAACAAAGTATAGGTTTTCATTATGTGAATAACTTGGAAATCTTAGCTCAAACAGCTGCAAAACCTGTTTTCCCAGCACGGGAACCTTGAGTTCTATAAGATAAAGCCATAAACATGTTTGTCTGAGTCTTCTATCAAAAGTTACAGCTATTTATATGAAGTTGTACAAAAACGCTTTCTTTCGCCAAGACAGTGCGTTTCTCACTGTTACATGCATTTGAATGGGGAACTCCACCGAAACAAAGTATAGGTTTTCATTATGTGAATAACTTGGAAATCTTAGCTCAAACAGCTGCAAAACCTGTTTTCCCAGCACGGGAACCTTGAGTTCTATAAGATAAAGCCATAAACATGTTTGTCTGAGTCTTCTATCAAAAGTTACAGCTATTTATATGAAGTTGTACAAAAACGCTTTCTTTCGCCAAGACAGTGCGTTTCTCACTGTTACATGCATTTGAATGGGGAACTCCACCGAAACAAAGTATAGGTTTTCATTATGTGAATAACTTGGAAATCTTAGCTCAAACAGCTGCAAAACCTGTTTTCCCAGCACGGAGACCTTGAGTTCTATAAGATAAAGCCATAAACATGTGTATCCGAGTCTTCTATCAAAAGTTACAGCTATTTATATGAAGTTGTACAAAAACGCTTTCTTTCGCCAAGACAGTGCGTTTCTCACTGTTACATGCATTTGAATGGGGAACTCCACCGAAACAAAGTATAGGTTTTCATTATGTGAATAACTTGGAAATCTTAGCTCAAACAGCTGCAAAACCTGTTTTCCCAGCACGGGAACCTTGAGTTCTATAAGATAAAGCCATAAACATGTTTGTCTGAGTCTTCTATCAAAAGTTACGGCTATTTATATGAAGTTGTACAAAAACGCTTTCTTTCGCCAAGACAGTGCGTTTCTCACTGTTACATGCATTTGAATGGGGAACTCCACCGAAACAAAGTATAGGTTTTCATTATGTGAATAACTTGGAAATCTTAGCTCAAACAGCTGCAAAACCTGTTTGCCCAGCACGGGAACCTTGAGTTCTATAAGATAAAGCCATAAACATGTGTATCCGAGTCTTCTATCAAAAGTTACAGCTATTTATATGAAGTTGTACAAAAACGCTTTCTTTCGCCAAGACAGTGCGTTTCTCACTGTTACATGCATTTGAATGGGGAACTCCACCGAAACAAAGTATAGGTTTTCATTATGTGAATAACTTGGAAATCTTAGCTCAAACAGCTGCAAAACCTGTTTTCCCAGCACGGGAACCTTGAGTTCTATAAGATAAAGCCATAAACATGTGTATCCGAGTCTTCTATCAAAAGTTACAGCTATTTATATGAAGTTGTACAAAAACGCTTTCTTTCGCCAAGACAGTGCGTTTCTCACTGTTACATGCATTTGAATGGGGAACTCGACCGAAACAAAGTATAGGTTTTCATTATGTGAATAACTTGGAAATCTTAGCTCAAACAGCTGCAAAACCTGTTTTTCCAGCACGGGAACCTTGAGTTCTATAAGATAAAGCCATAAACATGTTTGTCTGAGTCTTCTATCAAAAGTTACGGCTATTTATATGAAGTTGTACAAAAACGCTTTCTTTCGCCAAGACAGTGCGTTTCTCACTGTTACATGCATTTGAATGGGGAACTCCACCGAAACAAAGTATAGGTTTTCATTATGTGAATAACTTGGAAATCTTAGCTCAAACAGCTGCAAAACCTGTTTGCCCAGCACGGGAACCTTGAGTTCTATAAGATAAAGCCATAAACATGTGTATCCGAGTCTTCTATCAAAAGTTACAGCTATTCATATGAAGTTGTACAAAAACGCTTTCTTTCGCCAAGACAGTGCGTTTCTCACTGTTACATGCATTTGAATGGGGAACTCGACCGAAACAAAGTATAAGTTTTCATTATGTGAATAACTTGGAAATCTTAGCTCAAACAGCTGCAAAACCTGTTTTTCCAGCTCGGAGACCTTGAGTTCTATAAGATAAAGCCATAAACATGTTTGTCTGAGTCTTCTATCAAAAGTTACAGCTATTTCTATGAAGTTGTACAAAAACGTTTTCTTTCGCCAAGACAGTGCGTTTCTCACTGTTACATGCATTTTGAATGGGGAACTCAACCGAAACAAAGTATAGGTTTTCATTATGTGAATAACTTGGAAATCTTAGCTCAAACAGCTGCGAAACCTGTTTGCCCAGCACGGGAACCTTGAGTTCTATAAGATAAAGCCATAAACATGTGTATCCGAGTCTTCTATCAAAAGTTACAGCTATTTATATGAAGTTGTACAAAAACGCTTTCTTTCGCCAAGACAGTGCGTTTCTCACTGTTACATGCATTTGAATGGGGAACTCCACCGAAACAAAGTATAGGTTTTCATTATGTGAATAACTTGGAAATCTTAGCTCAAACAGCTGCAAAACCTGTTTTCCCAGCACGGAGACCTTGAGTTCTATAATATAAGGCCATAAACATGTGTATCCGAGTCTTCTATCAAAAGTTACAGCTATTCATATGAAGTTGTACAAAAACGCTTTCTTTCGCCAAGACAGTGCGTTTCTCACTGTTACATGCATTTGAATGGGGAACTCGACCGAAACAAAGTATAGGTTTTCATTATGTGAATAACTTGGAAATCTTAGCTCAAACAGCTGCAAAACCTTTTTGCCCAGCACGGAGACCTTGAGTTCTATAAGATAAAGCCATAAACGTGTATCCGAGTCTTCTATCAAAAGTTACAGCTATTCATATGAAGTTGTACAAAAACGCTTTCTTTCGCCAAGACAGTGGTTTCTCACTGTTACATGCATTTGAATGGGGAACTCGACCGAAACAAAGTATAGGTTGTCATTATGTGAATAACTTGGAAATCTTAGCTCAAACAGCTGCAAAACCTGTTTTCCCAGCACGGAGACCTTGAGTTCTATAATATAAAGCCATAAACATGTTTGTCTGAGTCTTCTATCAAAAGTTACAGCTATTCATATGAAGTTGTACAAAAACGCTTTCTTTCGCCAAGACAGTGCGTTTCTCACTGTTACATGCATTTGAATGGGGAACTCGACCGAAACAAAGTATAGGTTTTCATTATGTGAATAACTTGGAAATCTTAGCTCAAACAGCTGCAAAACCTGTTTTCCCAGCACGGGAACCTTGAGTTCTATAAGATAAAGCCATAAACATGTTTGTCTGAGTCTTCTATCAAAAGTTACGGCTATTTATATGAAGTTGTACAAAAACGCTTTCTTTCGCCAAGACAGTGCGTTTCTCACTGTTACATGCATTTGAATGGGGAACTCCACCGAAACAAAGTATAGGTTTTCATTATGTGAATAACTTGGAAATCTTAGCTCAAACAGCTGCAAAACCTGTTTGCCCAGCACGGAGACCTTGAGTTCTATAAGATAAAGCCATAAACATGTTTGTCTGAGTCTTCTATCAAAAGTTACAGCTATTTATATGAAGTTGTACAAAAACGCTTTCTTTCGCCAAGACAGTGCGTTTCTCACTGTTACATGCATTTGAATGGGGAACTCCACCGAAACAAAGTATAGGTTTTCATTATGTGAATAACTTGGAAATCTTAGCTCAAACAGCTGCAAAACCTGTTTGCCCAGCACGGAGACCTTGAGTTCTATAAGATAAAGCCATAAACATGTGTATCCGAGTCTTCTATCAAAAGTTACAGCTATTTCTATGAAGTTGTACAAAAACGCTTTCTTTCGCCAAGACAGTGCGTTTCTCACTGTTACATGCATTTGAATGGGGAACTCGACCGAAACAAAGTATAGGTTTTCATTATGTGAATAACTTGGAAATCTTAGCTCAAACAGCGGCAAAACCTGTTTTCCCAGCACGGAGACCTTGAGTTCTATAATATAAGGCCATAAACATGTGTATCCGAGTCTTCTATCAAAAGTTACAGCTATTCATATGAAGTTGTACAAAAACGCTTTCTTTCGCCAAGACAGTGCGTTTCTCACTGTTACATGCATTTGAATGGGGAACTCCACCGAAACAAAGTATAGGTTTTCATTATGTGAATAACTTGGAAATCTTAGCTCAAACAGCTGCAAAACCTGTTTTCCCAGCACGGAGACCTTGAGTTCTATAATATAAGGCCATAAACATGTTTGTCTGAGTCTTCTATCAAAAGTTACAGCTATTTCTATGAAGTTGTACAAAAACGTTTTCTTTCGCCAAGACAGTGCGTTTCTCACTGTTACATGCATTTTGAATGGGGAACTCGACCGAAACAAAGTATAGGTTTTCATTATGTGAATAACTTGGAAATCTTAGCTCAAACAGCTGCAAAACCTGTTTTCCCAGCACGGGAACCTTGAGTTCTATAAGATAAAGCCATAAACATGTGTATCCGAGTCTTCTATCAAAAGTTACGGCTATTTATATGAAGTTGTACAAAAACGCTTTCTTTCGCCAAGACAGTGCGTTTCTCACTGTTACATGCATTTGAATGGGGAACTCCACCGAAACAAAGTATAGGTTTTCATTATGTGAATAACTTGGAAATCTTAGCTCAAACAGCTGCAAAACCTGTTTGCCCAGCACGGAGACCTTGAGTTCTATAAGATAAAGCCATAAACATGTGTATCCGAGTCTTCTATCAAAAGTTACAGCTATTTATATGAAGTTGTACAAAAACGCTTTCTTTCGCCAAGACAGTGCGTTTCTCACTGTTACATGCATTTGAATGGGGAACTCCACCGAAACAAAGTATAGGTTTTCATTATGTGAATAACTTGGAAATCTTAGCTCAAACAGCTGCAAAACCTGTTTTCCCAGCACGGGAACCTTGAGTTCTATAAGATAAAGCCATAAACATGTTTGTCTGAGTCTTCTATCAAAAGTTACGGCTATTTATATGAAGTTGTACAAAAACGCTTTCTTTCGCCAAGACAGTGCGTTTCTCACTGTTACATGCATTTGAATGGGGAACTCCACCGAAACAAAGTATAGGTTTTCATTATGTGAATAACTTGGAAATCTTAGCTCAAACAGCTGCAAAACCTGTTTGCCCAGCACGGGAACCTTGAGTTCTATAAGATAAAGCCATAAACATGTGTATCCGAGTCTTCTATCAAAAGTTACAGCTATTCATATGAAGTTGTACAAAAACGCTTTCTTTCGCCAAGACAGTGCGTTTCTCACTGTTACATGCATTTGAATGGGGAACTCCACCGAAACAAAGTATAGGTTTTCATTATGTGAATAACTTGGAAATCTTAGCTCAAACAGCTGCGAAACCTGTTTGCCCAGCACGGGAACCTTGAGTTCTATAAGATAAAGCCATAAACATGTGTATCCGAGTCTTCTATCAAAAGTTACAGCTATTTCTATGAAGTTGTACAAAAACGTTTTCTTTCGCCAAGACAGTGCGTTTCTCACTGTTACATGCATTTGAATGGGGAACTCCACCGAAACAAAGTATAGGTTTTCATTATGTGAATAACTTGGAAATCTTAGCTCAAACAGCTGCAAAACCTGTTTTCCCAGCACGGGAACCTTGAGTTCTATAAGATAAAGCCATAAACATGTTTGTCTGAGTCTTCTATCAAAAGTTACAGCTATTTCTATGAAGTTGTACAAAAACGTTTTCTTTCGCCAAGACAGTGCGTTTCTCACTGTTACATGCATTTTGAATGGGGAACTCAACCGAAACAAAGTATAGGTTTTCATTATGTGAATAACTTGGAAATCTTAGCTCAAACAGCTGCGAAACCTGTTTGCCCAGCACGGGAACCTTGAGTTCTATAAGATAAAGCCATAAACATGTGTATCCGAGTCTTCTATCAAAAGTTACAGCTATTTATATGAAGTTGTACAAAAACGCTTTCTTTCGCCAAGACAGTGCGTTTCTCACTGTTACATGCATTTGAATGGGGAACTCGACCGAAACAAAGTATAGGTTTTCATTATGTGAATAACTTGGAAATCTTAGCTCAAACAGCTGCAAAACCTGTTTTCCCAGCACGGGAACCTTGAGTTCTATAAGATAAAGCCATAAACATGTTTGTCTGAGTCTTCTATCAAAAGTTACAGCTATTTATATGAAGTTGTACAAAAACGCTTTCTTTCGCCAAGACAGTGCGTTTCTCACTGTTACATGCATTTGAATGGGGAACTCCACCGAAACAAAGTATAGGTTTTCATTATGTGAATAACTTGGAAATCTTAGCTCAAACAGCTGCAAAACCTGTTTTCCCAGCACGGAGACCTTGAGTTCTATAATATAAGGCCATAAACATGTGTATCCGAGTCTTCTATCAAAAGTTACAGCTATTCATATGAAGTTGTACAAAAACGCTTTCTTTCGCCAAGACAGTGCGTTTCTCACTGTTACATGCATTTGAATGGGGAACTCGACCGAAACAAAGTATAGGTTTTCATTATGTGAATAACTTGGAAATCTTAGCTCAAACAGCTGCAAAACCTTTTTGCCCAGCACGGAGACCTTGAGTTCTATAAGATAAAGCCATAAACGTGTATCCGAGTCTTCTATCAAAAGTTACAGCTATTCATATGAAGTTGTACAAAAACGCTTTCTTTCGCCAAGACAGTGGTTTCTCACTGTTACATGCATTTGAATGGGGAACTCGACCGAAACAAAGTATAGGTTTTCATTATGTGAATAACTTGGAAATCTTAGCTCAAACAGCTGCAAAACCTGTTTTCCCAGCACGGAGACCTTGAGTTCTATAATATAAAGCCATAAACATGTTTGTCTGAGTCTTCTATCAAAAGTTACAGCTATTCATATGAAGTTGTACAAAAACGCTTTCTTTCGCCAAGACAGTGCGTTTCTCACTGTTACATGCATTTGAATGGGGAACTCCACCGAAACAAAGTATAGGTTTTCATTATGTGAATAACTTGGAAATCTTAGCTCAAACAGCTGCAAAACCTGTTTGCCCAGCACGGAGACCTTGAGTTCTATAAGATAAAGCCATAAACATGTGTATCCGAGTCTTCTATCAAAAGTTACAGCTATTTATATGAAGTTGTACAAAAACGCTTTCTTTCGCCAAGACAGTGCGTTTCTCACTGTTACATGCATTTGAATGGGGAACTCGACCGAAACAAAGTATAGGTTTTCATTATGTGAATAACTTGGAAATCTTAGCTCAAACAGCTGCAAAACCTGTTTTCCCAGCACGGAGACCTTGAGTTCTATAATATATAAGCCATAAACATGTTTGTCTGAGTCTTCTATCAAAAGTTACGGCTATTTCTATGAAGTTGTACAAAAACGCTTTCTTTCGCCAAGACAGTGCGTTTCTCACTGTTACATGCATTTGAATGGGGAACTCGACCGAAACAAAGTATAGGTTTTCATGATGTGAATAACTTGGAAATCTTAGCTCAAACAGCTGCGAAACCTGTTTTCCCAGCACGGAGACCTTGAGTTCTATAAGATAAAGCCATAAACATGTTTGTCTGAGTCTTCTATCAAAAGTTACGGCTATTTATATGAAGTTGTACAAAAACGCTTTCTTTCGCCAAGACAGTGCGTTTCTCACTGTTACATGCATTTGAATGGGGAACTCGACCGAAACAAAGTATAGGTTTTCATTATGTGAATAACTTGGAAATCTTAGCTCAAACAGCTGCAAAACCTGTTTGCCCAGCACGGAGACCTTGAGTTCTATAAGATAAAGCCATAAACATGTGTAACCGAGTCTTCTATCAAAAGTTACAGCTATTTCTATGAAGTTGTACAAAAACGCTTTCTTTCGCCAAGACAGTGCGTTTCTCACTGTTACATGCATTTTGAATGGGGAACTCGACCGAAACAAAGTATAGGTTTTCATTATGTGAATAACTTGGAAATCTTAGCTCAAACAGCTGCAAAACCTGTTTTCCCAGCACGGAGACCTTGAGTTCTATAAGATAAAGCCATAAACATGTGTATCCGAGTCTTCTATCAAAAGTTACAGCTATTTATATGAAGTTGTACAAAAACGCTTTCTTTCGCCAAGACAGTGCGTTTCTCACTGTTACATGCATTTGAATGGGGAACTCCACCGAAACAAAGTATAGGTTTTCATTATGTGAATAACTTGGAAATCTTAGCTCAAACAGCTGCAAAACCTTTTTGCCCAGCACGGGAACCTTGAGTTCTATAAGATAAAGCCATAAACATGTGTATCCGAGTCTTCTATCAAAAGTTACAGCTATTCATATGAAGTTGTACAAAAACGCTTTCTTTCGCCAAGACAGTGCGTTTCTCACTGTTACATGCATTTGAATGGGGAACTCGACCGAAACAAAGTATAGGTTTTCATTATGTGAATAACTTGGAAATCTTAGCTCAAACAGCTGCAAAACCTGTTTGCCCAGCACGGAGACCTTGAGTTCTATAAGATAAAGCCATAAACATGTGTATCCGAGTCTTCTATCAAAAGTTACAGCTATTTATATGAAGTTGTACAAAAACGCTTTCTTTCGCCAAGACAGTGCGTTTCTCACTGTTACATGCATTTGAATGGGGAACTCCACCGAAACAAAGTATAGGTTTTCATTATGTGAATAACTTGGAAATCTTAGCTCAAACAGCTGCGAAACCTGTTTTCCCAGCACGGAGACCTTGAGTTCTATAAGATAAAGCCATAAACATGTTTGTCTGAGTCTTCTATCAAAAGTTACGGCTATTTATATGAAGTTGTACAAAAACGCTTTCTTTCGCCAAGACAGTGCGTTTCTCACTGTTACATGCATTTGAATGGGGAACTCGACCGAAACAAAGTATAGGTTTTCATTATGTGAATAACTTGGAAATCTTAGCTCAAACAGCTGCAAAACCTGTTTGCCCAGCACGGAGACCTTGAGTTCTATAATATAAGGCCATAAACATGTTTGTCTGAGTCTTCTATCAAAAGTTAGGGCTATTTATATGAAGTTGTACAAAAACGCTTTCTTTCGCCAAGACAGTGCGTTTCTCACTGTTACATGCATTTGAATGGGGAACTCCACCGAAACAAAGTATAGGTTTTCATTATGTGAATAACTTGGAAATCTTAGCTCAAACAGCTGCAAAACCTGTTTGCCCAGCACGGAGACCTTGAGTTCTATAAGATAAAGCCATAAACATGTGTATCCGAGTCTTCTATCAAAAGTTACAGCTATTTATATGAAGTTGTACAAAAACGCTTTCTTTCGCCAAGACAGTGCGTTTCTCACTGTTACATGCATTTGAATGGGGAACTCGACCGAAACAAAGTATAGGTTTTCATTATGTGAATAACTTGGAAATCTTAGCTCAAACAGCTGCAAAACCTGTTTTCCCAGCACGGAGACCTTGAGTTCTATAATATATAAGCCATAAACATGTTTGTCTGAGTCTTCTATCAAAAGTTACGGCTATTTCTATGAAGTTGTACAAAAACGCTTTCTTTCGCCAAGACAGTGCGTTTCTCACTGTTACATGCATTTGAATGGGGAACTCGACCGAAACAAAGTATAGGTTTTCATTATGTGAATAACTTGGAAATCTTAGCTCAAACAGCTGCGAAACCTGTTTTCCCAGCACGGGAACCTTGAGTTCTATAAGATAAAGCCATAAACATGTGTATCCGAGTCTTCTATCAAAAGTTACAGCTATTTATATGAAGTTGTACAAAAACGCTTTCTTTCGCCAAGACAGTGCGTTTCTCACTGTTACATGCATTTGAATGGGGAACTCCACCGAAACAAAGTATAGGTTTTCATTATGTGAATAACTTGGAAATCTTAGCTCAAACAGCTGCAAAACCTGTTTTCCCAGCACGGGAACCTTGAGTTCTATAAGATAAAGCCATAAACATGTTTGTCTGAGTCTTCTATCAAAAGTTACAGCTATTTATATGAAGTTGTACAAAAACGCTTTCTTTCGCCAAGACAGTGCGTTTCTCACTGTTACATGCATTTGAATGGGGAACTCCACCGAAACAAAGTATAGGTTTTCATTATGTGAATAACTTGGAAATCTTAGCTCAAACAGCTGCAAAACCTGTTTGCCCAGCACGGAGACCTTGAGTTCTATAAGATAAAGCCATAAACATGTGTATCCGAGTCTTCTATCAAAAGTTACAGCTATTTCTATGAAGTTGTACAAAAACGCTTTCTTTCGCCAAGACAGTGCGTTTCTCACTGTTACATGCATTTGAATGGGGAACTCCACCGAAACAAAGTATAGGTTTTCATTATGTGAATAACTTGGAAATCTTAGCTCAAACAGCTGCAAAACCTGTTTGCCCAGCACGGAGACCTTGAGTTCTATAAGATAAAGCCATAAACATGTTTGTCTGAGTCTTCTATCAAAAGTTACAGCTATTTATATGAAGTTATACAAAAACGCTTTCTTTCGCCAAGACAGTGCGTTTCTCACTGTTACATGCATTTGAATGGGGAACTCGACCGAAACAAAGTATAGGTTTTCATTATGTGAATAACTTGGAAATCTTAGCTCAAACAGCTGCAAAACCTGTTTTCCCAGCACGGGAACCTTGAGTTCTATAAGATAAAGCCATAAACATGTGTATCCGAGTCTTCTATCAAAAGTTACAGCTATTCATATGAAGTTGTACAAAAACGCTTTCTTTCGCCAAGACAGTGCGTTTCTCACTGTTACATGCATTTGAATGGGGAACTCCACCGAAACAAAGTATAAGTTTTCATTATGTGAATAACTTGGAAATCTTAGCTCAAACAGCTGCAAAACCTGTTTTTCCAGCACGGAGACCTTGAGTTCTATAAGATAAAGCCATAAACATGTTTGTCTGAGTCTTCTATCAAAAGTTACAGCTATTTCTATGAAGTTGTACAAAAACGTTTTCTTTCGCCAAGACAGTGCGTTTCTCACTGTTACATGCATTTTGAATGGGGAACTCGACCGAAACAAAGTATAGGTTTTCATTATGTGAATAACTTGGAAATCTTAGCTCAAACAGCTGCAAAACCTGTTTTCCCAGCACGGGAACCTTGAGTTCTATAAGATAAAGCCATAAACATGTTTGTCTGAGTCTTCTATCAAAAGTTACAGCTATTTATATGAAGTTGTACAAAAACGCTTTCTTTCGCCAAGACAGTGCGTTTCTCACTGTTACATGCATTTGAATGGGGAACTCGACCGAAACAAAGTATAGGTTTTCATTATGTGAATAACTTGGAAATCTTAGCTCAAACAGCTGCAAAACCTGTTTGCCCAGCACGGAGACCTTGAGTTCTATAAGATAAAGCCATAAACATGTGTATCCGAGTCTTCTATCAAAAGTTACAGCTATTTATATGAAGTTGTACAAAAACGCTTTCTTTCGCCAAGACAGTGCGTTTCTCACTGTTACATGCATTTGAATGGGGAACTCCACCGAAACAAAGTATAGGTTTTCATTATGTGAATAACTTGGAAATCTTAGCTCAAACAGCTGCAAAACCTGTTTTCCCAGCACGGGAACCTTGAGTTCTATAAGATAAAGCCATAAACATGTTTGTCTGAGTCTTCTATCAAAAGTTACGGCTATTTATATGAAGTTGTACAAAAACGCTTTCTTTCGCCAAGACAGTGCGTTTCTCACTGTTACATGCATTTGAATGGGGAACTCCACCGAAACAAAGTATAGGTTTTCATTATGTGAATAACTTGGAAATCTTAGCTCAAACAGCTGCGAAACCTGTTTGCCCAGCACGGGAACCTTGAGTTCTATAAGATAAAGCCATAAACATGTGTATCCGAGTCTTCTATCAAAAGTTACAGCTATTTATATGAAGTTGTACAAAAACGCTTTCTTTCGCCAAGACAGTGCGTTTCTCACTGTTACATGCATTTGAATGGGGAACTCCACCGAAACAAAGTATAGGTTTTCATTATGTGAATAACTTGGAAATCTTAGCTCAAACAGCTGCAAAACCTGTTTTCCCAGCACGGGAACCTTGAGTTCTATAAGATAAAGCCATAAACATGTTTGTCTGAGTCTTCTATCAAAAGTTACAGCTATTTATATGAAGTTGTACAAAAACGCTTTCTTTCGCCAAGACAGTGCGTTTCTCACTGTTACATGCATTTGAATGGGGAACTCCACCGAAACAAAGTATAGGTTTTCATTATGTGAATAACTTGGAAATCTTAGCTCAAACAGCTGCAAAACCTGTTTGCCCAGCACGGAGACCTTGAGTTCTATAAGATAAAGCCATAAACATGTGTATCCGAGTCTTCTATCAAAAGTTACGGCTATTTATATGAAGTTGTACAAAAACGCTTTCTTTCGCCAAGACAGTGCGTTTCTCACTGTTACATGCATTTGAATGGGGAACTCGACCGAAACAAAGTATAGGTTTTCATTATGTGAATAACTTGGAAATCTTAGCTCAAACAGCTGCAAAACCTGTTTTTCCAGCACGGGAACCTTGAGTTCTATAAGATAAAGCCATAAACATGTTTGTCTGAGTCTTCTATCAAAAGTTACGGCTATTTATATGAAGTTGTACAAAAACGCTTTCTTTCGCCAAGACAGTGCGTTTCTCACTGTTACATGCATTTGAATGGGGAACTCCACCGAAACAAAGTATAAGTTTTCATTATGTGAATAACTTGGAAATCTTAGCTCAAACAGCTGCAAAACCTGTTTTTCCAGCACGGAGACCTTGAGTTCTATAAGATAAAGCCATAAACATGTTTGTCTGAGTCTTCTATCAAAAGTTACGGCTATTTCTATGAAGTTGTACAAAAACGTTTTCTTTCGCCAAGACAGTGCGTTTCTCACTGTTACATGCATTTTGAATGGGGAACTCGACCGAAACAAAGTATAGGTTTTCATTATGTGAATAACTTGGAAATCTTAGCTCAAACAGCTGCGAAACCTGTTTGCCCAGCACGGGAACCTTGAGTTCTATAAGATAAAGCCATAAACATGTGTATCCGAGTCTTCTATCAAAAGTTACAGCTATTTATATGAAGTTGTACAAAAACGCTTTCTTTCGCCAAGACAGTGCGTTTCTCACTGTTACATGCATTTGAATGGGGAACTCGACCGAAACAAAGTATAGGTTTTCATTATGTGAATAACTTGGAAATCTTAGCTCAAACAGCTGCAAAACCTGTTTTCCCAGCACGGGAACCTTGAGTTCTATAAGATAAAGCCATAAACATGTTTGTCTGAGTCTTCTATCAAAAGTTACAGCTATTTATATGAAGTTGTACAAAAACGCTTTCTTTCGCCAAGACAGTGCGTTTCTCACTGTTACATGCATTTGAATGGGGAACTCCACCGAAACAAAGTATAGGTTTTCATTATGTGAATAACTTGGAAATCTTAGCTCAAACAGCTGCAAAACCTGTTTTCCCAGCACGGGAACCTTGAGTTCTATAAGATAAAGCCATAAACATGTTTGTCTGAGTCTTCTATCAAAAGTTACAGCTATTTATATGAAGTTGTACAAAAACGCTTTCTTTCGCCAAGACAGTGCGTTTCTCACTGTTACATGCATTTGAATGGGGAACTCCACCGAAACAAAGTATAGGTTTTCATTATGTGAATAACTTGGAAATCTTAGCTCAAACAGCTGCAAAACCTGTTTTCCCAGCACGGGAACCTTGAGTTCTATAAGATAAAGCCATAAACATGTTTGTCTGAGTCTTCTATCAAAAGTTACAGCTATTTATATGAAGTTGTACAAAAACGCTTTCTTTCGCCAAGACAGTGCGTTTCTCACTGTTACATGCATTTGAATGGGGAACTCCACCGAAACAAAGTATAGGTTTTCATTATGTGAATAACTTGGAAATCTTAGCTCAAACAGCTGCAAAACCTGTTTGCCCAGCACGGAGACCTTGAGTTCTATAAGATAAAGCCATAAACATGTGTATCCGAGTCTTCTATCAAAAGTTACAGCTATTTATATGAAGTTGTACAAAAACGCTTTCTTTCGCCAAGACAGTGCGTTTCTCACTGTTACATGCATTTGAATGGGGAACTCCACCGAAACAAAGTATAGGTTTTCATTATGTGAATAACTTGGAAATCTTAGCTCAAACAGCTGCAAAACCTGTTTTCCCAGCACGGGAACCTTGAGTTCTATAAGATAAAGCCATAAACATGTTTGTCTGAGTCTTCTATCAAAAGTTACGGCTATTTATATGAAGTTGTACAAAAACGCTTTCTTTCGCCAAGACAGTGCGTTTCTCACTGTTACATGCATTTGAATGGGGAACTCCACCGAAACAAAGTATAGGTTTTCATTATGTGAATAACTTGGAAATCTTAGCTCAAACAGCTGCAAAACCTGTTTGCCCAGCACGGGAACCTTGAGTTCTATAAGATAAAGCCATAAACATGTGTATCCGAGTCTTCTATCAAAAGTTACAGCTATTTATATGAAGTTGTACAAAAACGCTTTCTTTCGCCAAGACAGTGCGTTTCTCACTGTTACATGCATTTGAATGGGGAACTCCACCGAAACAAAGTATAGGTTTTCATTATGTGAATAACTTGGAAATCTTAGCTCAAACAGCTGCAAAACCTGTTTTCCCAGCACGGGAACCTTGAGTTCTATAAGATAAAGCCATAAACATGTTTGTCTGAGTCTTCTATCAAAAGTTACAGCTATTTATATGAAGTTGTACAAAAACGCTTTCTTTCGCCAAGACAGTGCGTTTCTCACTGTTACATGCATTTGAATGGGGAAGTCCACCGAAACAAAGTATAGGTTTTCATTATGTGAATAACTTGGAAATCTTAGCTCAAACAGCTGCAAAACCTGTTTGCCCAGCACGGAGACCTTGAGTTCTATAAGATAAAGCCATAAACATGTGTATCCGAGTCTTCTATCAAAAGTTACAGCTATTTATATGAAGTTGTACAAAAACGCTTTCTTTCGCCAAGACAGTGCGTTTCTCACTGTTACATGCATTTGAATGGGGAACTCGACCGAAACAAAGTATAGGTTTTCATTATGTGAATAACTTGGAAATCTTAGCTCAAACAGCTGCAAAACCTGTTTTTCCAGCACGGGAACCTTGAGTTCTATAAGATAAAGCCATAAACATGTTTGTCTGAGTCTTCTATCAAAAGTTACGGCTATTTATATGAAGTTGTACAAAAACGCTTTCTTTCGCCAAGACAGTGCGTTTCTCACTGTTACATGCATTTGAATGGGGAACTCCACCGAAACAAAGTATAGGTTTTCATTATGTGAATAACTTGGAAATCTTAGCTCAAACAGCTGCAAAACCTGTTTGCCCAGCACGGGAACCTTGAGTTCTATAAGATAAAGCCATAAACATGTGTATCCGAGTCTTCTATCAAAAGTTACAGCTATTCATATGAAGTTGTACAAAAACGCTTTCTTTCGCCAAGACAGTGCGTTTCTCACTGTTACATGCATTTGAATGGGGAACTCGACCGAAACAAAGTATAAGTTTTCATTATGTGAATAACTTGGAAATCTTAGCTCAAACAGCTGCAAAACCTGTTTTTCCAGCTCGGAGACCTTGAGTTCTATAAGATAAAGCCATAAACATGTTTGTCTGAGTCTTCTATCAAAAGTTACAGCTATTTCTATGAAGTTGTACAAAAACGTTTTCTTTCGCCAAGACAGTGCGTTTCTCACTGTTACATGCATTTTGAATGGGGAACTCAACCGAAACAAAGTATAGGTTTTCATTATGTGAATAACTTGGAAATCTTAGCTCAAACAGCTGCGAAACCTGTTTGCCCAGCACGGGAACCTTGAGTTCTATAAGATAAAGCCATAAACATGTGTATCCGAGTCTTCTATCAAAAGTTACAGCTATTTATATGAAGTTGTACAAAAACGCTTTCTTTCGCCAAGACAGTGCGTTTCTCACTGTTACATGCATTTGAATGGGGAACTCCACCGAAACAAAGTATAGGTTTTCATTATGTGAATAACTTGGAAATCTTAGCTCAAACAGCTGCAAAACCTGTTTTCCCAGCACGGAGACCTTGAGTTCTATAATATAAGGCCATAAACATGTGTATCCGAGTCTTCTATCAAAAGTTACAGCTATTCATATGAAGTTGTACAAAAACGCTTTCTTTCGCCAAGACAGTGCGTTTCTCACTGTTACATGCATTTGAATGGGGAACTCGACCGAAACAAAGTATAGGTTTTCATTATGTGAATAACTTGGAAATCTTAGCTCAAACAGCTGCAAAACCTTTTTGCCCAGCACGGAGCCCTTGAGTTCTATAAGATAAAGCCATAAACGTGTATCCGAGTCTTCTATCAAAAGTTACAGCTATTCATATGAAGTTGTACAAAAACGCTTTCTTTCGCCAAGACAGTGGTTTCTCACTGTTACATGCATTTGAATGGGGAACTCGACCGAAACAAAGTATAGGTTGTCATTATGTGAATAACTTGGAAATCTTAGCTCAAACAGCTGCAAAACCTGTTTTCCCAGCACGGAGACCTTGAGTTCTATAATATAAAGCCATAAACATGTTTGTCTGAGTCTTCTATCAAAAGTTACAGCTATTCATATGAAGTTGTACAAAAACGCTTTCTTTCGCCAAGACAGTGCGTTTCTCACTGTTACATGCATTTGAATGGGGAACTCGACCGAAACAAAGTATAGGTTTTCATTATGTGAATAACTTGGAAATCTTAGCTCAAACAGCTGCAAAACCTGTTTTCCCAGCACGGGAACCTTGAGTTCTATAAGATAAAGCCATAAACATGTTTGTCTGAGTCTTCTATCAAAAGTTACGGCTATTTATATGAAGTTGTACAAAAACGCTTTCTTTCGCCAAGACAGTGCGTTTCTCACTGTTACATGCATTTGAATGGGGAACTCCACCGAAACAAAGTATAGGTTTTCATTATGTGAATAACTTGGAAATCTTAGCTCAAACAGCTGCGAAACCTGTTTGCCCAGCACGGGAACCTTGAGTTCTATAAGATAAAGCCATAAACATGTGTATCCGAGTCTTCTATCAAAAGTTACAGCTATTCATATGAAGTTGTACAAAAACGCTTTCTTTCGCCAAGACAGTGCGTTTCTCACTGTTACATGCATTTGAATGGGGAACTCGACCGAAACAAAGTATAGGTTTTCATTATGTGAATAACTTGGAAATCTTAGCTCAAACAGCTGCAAAACCTTTTTGCCCAGCACGGAGACCTTGAGTTCTATAAGATAAAGCCATAAACGTGTATCCGAGTCTTCTATCAAAAGTTACAGCTATTCATATGAAGTTGTACAAAAACGCTTTCTTTCGCCAAGACAGTGGTTTCTCACTGTTACATGCATTTGAATGGGGAACTCGACCGAAACAAAGTATAGGTTGTCATTATGTGAATAACTTGGAAATCTTAGCTCAAACAGCTGCAAAACCTGTTTTCCCAGCACGGAGACCTTGAGTTCTATAATATAAAGCCATAAACATGTTTGTCTGAGTCTTCTATCAAAAGTTACAGCTATTCATATGAAGTTGTACAAAAACGCTTTCTTTCGCCAAGACAGTGCGTTTCTCACTGTTACATGCATTTGAATGGGGAACTCGACCGAAACAAAGTATAGGTTTTCATTATGTGAATAACTTGGAAATCTTAGCTCAAACAGCTGCAAAACCTGTTTTCCCAGCACGGGAACCTTGAGTTCTATAAGATAAAGCCATAAACATGTTTGTCTGAGTCTTCTATCAAAAGTTACGGCTATTTATATGAAGTTGTACAAAAACGCTTTCTTTCGCCAAGACAGTGCGTTTCTCACTGTTACATGCATTTGAATGGGGAACTCCACCGAAACAAAGTATAGGTTTTCATTATGTGAATAACTTGGAAATCTTAGCTCAAACAGCTGCAAAACCTGTTTGCCCAGCACGGAGACCTTGAGTTCTATAAGATAAAGCCATAAACATGTTTGTCTGAGTCTTCTATCAAAAGTTACAGCTATTTATATGAAGTTGTACAAAAACGCTTTCTTTCGCCAAGACAGTGCGTTTCTCACTGTTACATGCATTTGAATGGGGAACTCCACCGAAACAAAGTATAGGTTTTCATTATGTGAATAACTTGGAAATCTTAGCTCAAACAGCTGCAAAACCTGTTTGCCCAGCACGGAGACCTTGAGTTCTATAAGATAAAGCCATAAACATGTGTATCCGAGTCTTCTATCAAAAGTTACAGCTATTTCTATGAAGTTGTACAAAAACGCTTTCTTTCGCCAAGACAGTGCGTTTCTCACTGTTACATGCATTTGAATGGGGAACTCGACCGAAACAAAGTATAGGTTTTCATTATGTGAATAACTTGGAAATCTTAGCTCAAACAGCTGCAAAACCTGTTTTCCCAGCACGGAGACCTTGAGTTCTATAATATAAGGCCATAAACATGTGTATCCGAGTCTTCTATCAAAAGTTACAGCTATTCATATGAAGTTGTACAAAAACGCTTTCTTTCGCCAAGACAGTGCGTTTCTCACTGTTACATGCATTTGAATGGGGAACTCCACCGAAACAAAGTATAGGTTTTCATTATGTGAATAACTTGGAAATCTTAGCTCAAACAGCTGCAAAACCTGTTTTCCCAGCACGGAGACCTTGAGTTCTATAATATAAGGCCATAAACATGTTTGTCTGAGTCTTCTATCAAAAGTTACAGCTATTTCTATGAAGTTGTACAAAAACGTTTTCTTTCGCCAAGACAGTGCGTTTCTCACTGTTACATGCATTTTGAATGGGGAACTCGACCGAAACAAAGTATAGGTTTTCATTATGTGAATAACTTGGAAATCTTAGCTCAAACAGCTGCAAAACCTGTTTTCCCAGCACGGGAACCTTGAGTTCTATAAGATAAAGCCATAAACATGTGTATCCGAGTCTTCTATCAAAAGTTACGGCTATTTATATGAAGTTGTACAAAAACGCTTTCTTTCGCCAAGACAGTGCGTTTCTCACTGTTACATGCATTTGAATGGGGAACTCCACCGAAACAAAGTATAGGTTTTCATTATGTGAATAACTTGGAAATCTTAGCTCAAACAGCTGCAAAACCTGTTTGCCCAGCACGGAGACCTTGAGTTCTATAAGATAAAGCCATAAACATGTGTATCCGAGTCTTCTATCAAAAGTTACAGCTATTTATATGAAGTTGTACAAAAACGCTTTCTTTCGCCAAGACAGTGCGTTTCTCACTGTTACATGCATTTGAATGGGGAACTCCACCGAAACAAAGTATAGGTTTTCATTATGTGAATAACTTGGAAATCTTAGCTCAAACAGCTGCAAAACCTGTTTTCCCAGCACGGGAACCTTGAGTTCTATAAGATAAAGCCATAAACATGTTTGTCTGAGTCTTCTATCAAAAGTTACGGCTATTTATATGAAGTTGTACAAAAACGCTTTCTTTCGCCAAGACAGTGCGTTTCTCACTGTTACATGCATTTGAATGGGGAACTCCACCGAAACAAAGTATAGGTTTTCATTATGTGAATAACTTGGAAATCTTAGCTCAAACAGCTGCGAAACCTGTTTGCCCAGCACGGGAACCTTGAGTTCTATAAGATAAAGCCATAAACATGTGTATCCGAGTCTTCTATCAAAAGTTACAGCTATTTATATGAAGTTGTACAAAAACGCTTTCTTTCGCCAAGACAGTGCGTTTCTCACTGTTACATGCATTTGAATGGGGAACTCCACCGAAACAAAGTATAGGTTTTCATTATGTGAATAACTTGGAAATCTTAGCTCAAACAGCTGCAAAACCTGTTTTCCCAGCACGGGAACCTTGAGTTCTATAAGATAAAGCCATAAACATGTTTGTCTGAGTCTTCTATCAAAAGTTACAGCTATTTCTATGAAGTTGTACAAAAACGTTTTCTTTCGCCAAGACAGTGCGTTTCTCACTGTTACATGCATTTTGAATGGGGAACTCAACCGAAACAAAGTATAGGTTTTCATTATGTGAATAACTTGGAAATCTTAGCTCAAACAGCTGCGAAACCTGTTTGCCCAGCACGGGAACCTTGAGTTCTATAAGATAAAGCCATAAACATGTGTATCCGAGTCTTCTATCAAAAGTTACAGCTATTTATATGAAGTTGTACAAAAACGCTTTCTTTCGCCAAGACAGTGCGTTTCTCACTGTTACATGCATTTGAATGGGGAACTCGACCGAAACAAAGTATAGGTTTTCATTATGTGAATAACTTGGAAATCTTAGCTCAAACAGCTGCAAAACCTGTTTTCCCAGCACGGGAACCTTGAGTTCTATAAGATAAAGCCATAAACATGTTTGTCTGAGTCTTCTATCAAAAGTTACAGCTATTTATATGAAGTTGTACAAAAACGCTTTCTTTCGCCAAGACAGTGCGTTTCTCACTGTTACATGCATTTGAATGGGGAACTCCACCGAAACAAAGTATAGGTTTTCATTATGTGAATAACTTGGAAATCTTAGCTCAAACAGCTGCAAAACCTGTTTTCCCAGCACGGAGACCTTGAGTTCTATAATATAAGGCCATAAACATGTGTATCCGAGTCTTCTATCAAAAGTTACAGCTATTCATATGAAGTTGTACAAAAACGCTTTCTTTCGCCAAGACAGTGCGTTTCTCACTGTTACATGCATTTGAATGGGGAACTCGACCGAAACAAAGTATAGGTTTTCATTATGTGAATAACTTGGAAATCTTAGCTCAAACAGCTGCAAAACCTTTTTGCCCAGCACGGAGACCTTGAGTTCTATAAGATAAAGCCATAAACGTGTATCCGAGTCTTCTATCAAAAGTTACAGCTATTCATATGAAGTTGTACAAAAACGCTTTCTTTCGCCAAGACAGTGGTTTCTCACTGTTACATGCATTTGAATGGGGAACTCGACCGAAACAAAGTATAGGTTTTCATTATGTGAATAACTTGGAAATCTTAGCTCAAACAGCTGCAAAACCTGTTTTCCCAGCACGGAGACCTTGAGTTCTATAATATAAAGCCATAAACATGTTTGTCTGAGTCTTCTATCAAAAGTTACAGCTATTCATATGAAGTTGTACAAAAACGCTTTCTTTCGCCAAGACAGTGCGTTTCTCACTGTTACATGCATTTGAATGGGGAACTCCACCGAAACAAAGTATAGGTTTTCATTATGTGAATAACTTGGAAATCTTAGCTCAAACAGCTGCAAAACCTGTTTTCCCAGCACGGGAACCTTGAGTTCTATAAGATAAAGCCATAAACATGTTTGTCTGAGTCTTCTATCAAAAGTTACAGCTATTTATATGAAGTTGTACAAAAACGCTTTCTTTCGCCAAGACAGTGCGTTTCTCACTGTTACATGCATTTGAATGGGGAACTCCACCGAAACAAAGTATAGGTTTTCATTATGTGAATAACTTGGAAATCTTAGCTCAAACAGCTGCAAAACCTGTTTGCCCAGCACGGAGACCTTGAGTTCTATAAGATAAAGCCATAAACATGTGTATCCGAGTCTTCTATCAAAAGTTACAGCTATTTATATGAAGTTGTACAAAAACGCTTTCTTTCGCCAAGACAGTGCGTTTCTCACTGTTACATGCATTTGAATGGGGAACTCGACCGAAACAAAGTATAGGTTTTCATTATGTGAATAACTTGGAAATCTTAGCTCAAACAGCTGCAAAACCTGTTTTCCCAGCACGGAGACCTTGAGTTCTATAAGATAAAGCCATAAACATGTTTGTCTGAGTCTTCTATCAAAAGTTACAGCTATTTATATGAAGTTATACAAAAACGCTTTCTTTCGCCAAGACAGTGCGTTTCTCACTGTTACATGCATTTGAATGGGGAACTCCACCGAAACAAAGTATAGGTTTTCATTATGTGAATAACTTGGAAATCTTAGCTCAAACAGCTGCAAAACCTGTTTGCCCAGCACGGAGACCTTGAGTTCTATAAGATAAAGCCATAAACATGTGTATCCGAGTCTTCTATCAAAAGTTACAGCTATTTATATGAAGTTGTACAAAAACGCTTTCTTTCGCCAAGACAGTGCGTTTCTCACTGTTACATGCATTTGAATGGGGAACTCCACCGAAACAAAGTATAGGTTTTCATTATGTGAATAACTTGGAAATCTTAGCTCAAACAGCTGCAAAACCTGTTTTCCCAGCACGGGAACCTTGAGTTCTATAAGATAAAGCCATAAACATGTGTATCCGAGTCTTCTATCAAAAGTTACAGCTATTCATATGAAGTTGTACAAAAACGCTTTCTTTCGCCAAGACAGTGCGTTTCTCACTGTTACATGCATTTGAATGGGGAACTCCACCGAAACAAAGTATAAGTTTTCATTATGTGAATAACTTGGAAATCTTAGCTCAAACAGCTGCAAAACCTGTTTTTCCAGCACGGAGACCTTGAGTTCTATAAGATAAAGCCATAAACATGTTTGTCTGAGTCTTCTATCAAAAGTTACAGCTATTTCTATGAAGTTGTACAAAAACGTTTTCTTTCGCCAAGACAGTGCGTTTCTCACTGTTACATGCATTTTGAATGGGGAACTCGACCGAAACAAAGTATAGGTTTTCATTATGTGAATAACTTGGAAATCTTAGCTCAAACAGCTGCGAAACCTGTTTGCCCAGCACGGGAACCTTGAGTTCTATAAGATAAAGCCATAAACATGTGTATCCGAGTCTTCTATCAAAAGTTACAGCTATTTCTATGAAGTTGTACAAAAACGCTTTCTTTCGCCAAGACAGTGCGTTTCTCACTGTTACATGCATTTGAATGGGGAACTCGACCGAAACAAAGTATAGGTTTTCATTATGTGAATAACTTGGAAATCTTAGCTCAAACAGCTGCAAAACCTGTTTTCCCAGCACGGAGACCTTGAGTTCTATAAGATAAAGCCATAAACATGTGTATCCGAGTCTTCTATCAAAAGTTACAGCTATTTATATGAAGTTGTACAAAAACGCTTTCTTTCGCCAAGACAGTGCGTTTCTCACTGTTACATGCATTTGAATGGGGAACTCGACCGAAACAAAGTATAGGTTTTCATTATGTGAATAACTTGGAAATCTTAGCTCAAACAGCTGCAAAACCTGTTTTCCCAGCACGGGAACCTTGAGTTCTATAAGATAAAGCCATAAACATGTTTGTCTGAGTCTTCTATCAAAAGTTACAGCTATTTATATGAAGTTGTACAAAAACGCTTTCTTTCGCCAAGACAGTGCGTTTCTCACTGTTACATGCATTTGAATGGGGAACTCCACCGAAACAAAGTATAGGTTTTCATTATGTGAATAACTTGGAAATCTTAGCTCAAACAGCTGCAAAACCTGTTTGCCCAGCACGGAGACCTTGAGTTCTATAAGATAAAGCCATAAACATGTGTATCCGAGTCTTCTATCAAAAGTTACAGCTATTTATATGAAGTTGTACAAAAACGCTTTCTTTCGCCAAGACAGTGCGTTTCTCACTGTTACATGCATTTGAATGGGGAACTCGACCGAAACAAAGTATAGGTTTTCATTATGTGAATAACTTGGAAATCTTAGCTCAAACAGCTGCAAAACCTGTTTTCCCAGCACGGGAACCTTGAGTTCTATAAGATAAAGCCATAAACATGTTTGTCTGAGTCTTCTATCAAAAGTTACGGCTATTTATATGAAGTTGTACAAAAACGCTTTCTTTCGCCAAGACAGTGCGTTTCTCACTGTTACATGCATTTGAATGGGGAACTCCACCGAAACAAAGTATAGGTTTTCATTATGTGAATAACTTGGAAATCTTAGCTCAAACAGCTGCAAAACCTGTTTGCCCAGCACGGGAACCTTGAGTTCTATAAGATAAAGCCATAAACATGTGTATCCGAGTCTTCTATCAAAAGTTACAGCTATTTATATGAAGTTGTACAAAAACGCTTTCTTTCGCCAAGACAGTGCGTTTCTCACTGTTACATGCATTTGAATGGGGAACTCCACCGAAACAAAGTATAGGTTTTCATTATGTGAATAACTTGGAAATCTTAGCTCAAACAGCTGCAAAACCTGTTTTCCCAGCACGGAGACCTTGAGTTCTATAAGATAAAGCCATAAACATGTGTATCCGAGTCTTCTATCAAAAGTTACAGCTATTTATATGAAGTTGTACAAAAACGCTTTCTTTCGCCAAGACAGTGCGTTTCTCACTGTTACATGCATTTGAATGGGGAACTCGACCGAAACAAAGTATAGGTTTTCATTATGTGAATAACTTGGAAATCTTAGCTCAAACAGCTGCAAAACCTGTTTTCCCAGCACGGGAACCTTGAGTTCTATAAGATAAAGCCATAAACATGTTTGTCTGAGTCTTCTATCAAAAGTTACGGCTATTTATATGAAGTTGTACAAAAACGCTTTCTTTCGCCAAGACAGTGCGTTTCTCACTGTTACATGCATTTGAATGGGGAACTCCACCGAAACAAAGTATAGGTTTTCATTATGTGAATAACTTGGAAATCTTAGCTCAAACAGCTGCAAAACCTGTTTTCCCAGCACGGGAACCTTGAGTTCTATAAGATAAAGCCATAAACATGTGTATCCGAGTCTTCTATCAAAAGTTACAGCTATTCATATGAAGTTGTACAAAAACGCTTTCTTTCGCCAAGACAGTGCGTTTCTCACTGTTACATGCATTTGAATGGGGAACTCCACCGAAACAAAGTATAAGTTTTCATTATGTGAATAACTTGGAAATCTTAGCTCAAACAGCTGCAAAACCTGTTTTTCCAGCACGGAGACCTTGAGTTCTATAAGATAAAGCCATAAACATGTTTGTCTGAGTCTTCTATCAAAAGTTACAGCTATTTCTATGAAGTTGTACAAAAACGTTTTCTTTCGCCAAGACAGTGCGTTTCTCACTGTTACATGCATTTTGAATGGGGAACTCGACCGAAACAAAGTATAGGTTTTCATTATGTGAATAACTTGGAAATCTTAGCTCAAACAGCTGCGAAACCTGTTTGCCCAGCACGGGAACCTTGAGTTCTATAAGATAAAGCCATAAACATGTGTATCCGAGTCTTCTATCAAAAGTTACAGCTATTTCTATGAAGTTGTACAAAAACGCTTTCTTTCGCCAAGACAGTGCGTTTCTCACTGTTACATGCATTTGAATGGGGAACTCCACCGAAACAAAGTATAGGTTTTCATTATGTGAATAACTTGGAAATCTTAGCTCAAACAGCTGCAAAACCTGTTTTCCCAGCACGGAGACCTTGAGTTCTATAAGATAAAGCCATAAACATGTTTGTCTGAGTCTTCTATCAAAAGTTACAGCTATTTATATGAAGTTGTACAAAAACGCTTTCTTTCGCCAAGACAGTGCGTTTCTCACTGTTACATGCATTTGAATGGGGAACTCCACCGAAACAAAGTATAGGTTTTCATTATGTGAATAACTTGGAAATCTTAGCTCAAACAGCTGCAAAACCTGTTTTCCCAGCACGGAGACCTTGAGTTCTATAAGATAAAGCCATAAACATGTTTGTCTGAGTCTTCTATCAAAAGTTACAGCTATTTATATGAAGTTATACAAAAACGCTTTCTTTCGCCAAGACAGTGCGTTTCTCACTGTTACATGCATTTGAATGGGGAACTCGACCGAAACAAAGTATAGGTTTTCATTATGTGAATAACTTGGAAATCTTAGCTCAAACAGCTGCGAAACCTGTTTGCCCAGCACGGGAACCTTGAGTTCTATAAGATAAAGCCATAAACATGTGTATCCGAGTCTTCTATCAAAAGTTACAGCTATTTATATGAAGTTGTACAAAAACGCTTTCTTTCGCCAAGACAGTGCGTTTCTCACTGTTACATGCATTTGAATGGGGAACTCCACCGAAACAAAGTATAGGTTTTCATTATGTGAATAACTTGGAAATCTTAGCTCAAACAGCTGCAAAACCTGTTTTCCCAGCACGGGAACCTTGAGTTCTATAAGATAAAGCCATAAACATGTTTGTCTGAGTCTTCTATCAAAAGTTACAGCTATTTATATGAAGTTGTACAAAAACGCTTTCTTTCGCCAAGACAGTGCGTTTCTCACTGTTACATGCATTTGAATGGGGAACTCCACCGAAACAAAGTATAGGTTTTCATTATGTGAATAACTTGGAAATCTTAGCTCAAACAGCTGCAAAACCTGTTTGCCCAGCACGGAGACCTTGAGTTCTATAAGATAAAGCCATAAACATGTGTATCCGAGTCTTCTATCAAAAGTTACAGCTATTTATATGAAGTTGTACAAAAACGCTTTCTTTCGCCAGGACAGTGCGTTTCTCACTGTTACATGCATTTGAATGGGGAACTCGACCGAAACAAAGTATAGGTTTTCATTATGTGAATAACTTGGAAATCTTAGCTCAAACAGCTGCAAAACCTGTTTTCCCAGCACGGGAACCTTGAGTTCTATAAGATAAAGCCATAAACATGTTTGTCTGAGTCTTCTATCAAAAGTTACGGCTATTTATATGAAGTTGTACAAAAACGCTTTCTTTCGCCAAGACAGTGCGTTTCTCACTGTTACATGCATTTTGAATGGGGAACTCGACCGAAACAAAGTATAGGTTTTCATTATGTGAATAACTTGGAAATCTTAGCTCAAACAGCTGCAAAACCTGTTTTCCCAGCACGGAGACCTTGAGTTCTATAAGATAAAGCCATAAACATGTTTGTCTGAGTCTTCTATCAAAAGTTACAGCTATTCATATGAAGTTGTACAAAAACGCTTTCTTTCGCCAAGACAGTGCGTTTCTCACTGTTACATGCATTTGAATGGGGAACTCCACCGAAACAAAGTATAAGTTTTCATTATGTGAATAACTTGGAAATCTTAGCTCAAACAGCTGCAAAACCTGTTTTTCCAGCACGGAGACCTTGAGTTCTATAAGATAAAGCCATAAACATGTTTGTCTGAGTCTTCTATCAAAAGTTACAGCTATTTCTATGAAGTTGTACAAAAACGTTTTCTTTCGCCAAGACAGTGCGTTTCTCACTGTTACATGCATTTTGAATGGGGAACTCGACCGAAACAAAGTATAGGTTTTCATTATGTGAATAACTTGGAAATCTTAGCTCAAACAGCTGCAAAACCTGTTTTCCCAGCACGGGAACCTTGAGTTCTATAAGATAAAGCCATAAACATGTTTGTCTGAGTCTTCTATCAAAAGTTACAGCTATTTATATGAAGTTGTACAAAAACGCTTTCTTTCGCCAAGACAGTGCGTTTCTCACTGTTACATGCATTTGAATGGGGAACTCGACCGAAACAAAGTATAGGTTTTCATTATGTGAATAACTTGGAAATCTTAGCTCAAACAGCTGCAAAACCTGTTTTCCCAGCACGGAGACCTTGAGTTCTATAATATAAGGCCATAAACATGTTTGTCTGAGTCTTCTATCAAAAGTTACAGCTATTTCTATGAAGTTGTACAAAAACGTTTTCTTTCGCCAAGACAGTGCGTTTCTCACTGTTACATGCATTTTGAATGGGGAACTCGACCGAAACAAAGTATAGGTTTTCATTATGTGAATAACTTGGAAATCTTAGCTCAAACAGCTGCAAAACCTTTTTTCCCAGCACGGAGACCTTGAGTTCTATAAGATAAAGCCATAAACATGTTTGTCTGAGTCTTCTATCAAAAGTTACAGCTATTCATATGAAGTTGTACAAAAACGCTTTCTTTCGCCAAGACAGTGCGTTTCTCACTGTTACATGCATTTGAATGGGGAACTCCACCGAAACAAAGTATAAGTTTTCATTATGTGAATAACTTGGAAATCTTAGCTCAAACAGCTGCAAAACCTGTTTTTCCAGCACGGAGACCTTGAGTTCTATAAGATAAAGCCATAAACATGTTTGTCTGAGTCTTCTATCAAAAGTTACAGCTATTTCTATGAAGTTGTACAAAAACGTTTTCTTTCGCCAAGACAGTGCGTTTCTCACTGTTACATGCATTTTGAATGGGGAACTCGACCGAAACAAAGTATAGGTTTTCATTATGTGAATAACTTGGAAATCTTAGCTCAAACAGCTGCAAAACCTGTTTTCCCAGCACGGGAACCTTGAGTTCTATAAGATAAAGCCATAAACATGTTTGTCTGAGTCTTCTATCAAAAGTTACAGCTATTTATATGAAGTTGTACAAAAACGCTTTCTTTCGCCAAGACAGTGCGTTTCTCACTGTTACATGCATTTGAATGGGGAACTCGACCGAAACAAAGTATAGGTTTTCATTATGTGAATAACTTGGAAATCTTAGCTCAAACAGCTGCAAAACCTGTTTTCCCAGCACGGGAACCTTGAGTTCTATAAGATAAAGCCATAAACATGTTTGTCTGAGTCTTCTATCAAAAGTTACAGCTATTTATATGAAGTTGTACAAAAACGCTTTCTTTCGCCAAGACAGTGCGTTTCTCACTGTTACATGCATTTGAATGGGGAACTCCACCGAAACAAAGTATAGGTTTTCATTATGTGAATAACTTGGAAATCTTAGCTCAAACAGCTGCAAAACCTGTTTGCCCAGCACGGAGACCTTGAGTTCTATAAGATAAAGCCATAAACATGTTTGTCTGAGTCTTCTATCAAAAGTTACAGCTATTTATATGAAGTTATACAAAAACGCTTTCTTTCGCCAAGACAGTGCGTTTCTCACTGTTACATGCATTTGAATGGGGAACTCCACCGAAACAAAGTATAGGTTTTCATTATGTGAATAACTTGGAAATCTTAGCTCAAACAGCTGCAAAACCTGTTTTCCCAGCACGGGAACCTTGAGTTCTATAAGATAAAGCCATAAACATGTTTGTCTGAGTCTTCTATCAAAAGTTACGGCTATTTCTATGAAGTTGTACAAAAACGCTTTCTTTCGCCAAGACAGTGCGTTTCTCACTGTTACATGCATTTGAATGGGGAACTCGACCGAAACAAAGTATAGGTTTTCATTATGTGAATAACTTGGAAATCTTAGCTCAAACAGCTGCAAAACCTGTTTTCCCAGCACGGGAACCTTGAGTTCTATAAGATAAAGCCATAAACATGTTTGTCTGAGTCTTCTATCAAAAGTTACGGCTATTTATATGAAGTTGTACAAAAACGCTTTCTTTCGCCAAGACAGTGCGTTTCTCACTGTTACATGCATTTGAATGGGGAACTCCACCGAAACAAAGTATAAGTTTTCATTATGTGAATAACTTGGAAATCTTAGCTCAAACAGTTGCAAAACCTGTTTTTCCAGCACGGAGACCTTGAGTTCTATAAGATAAAGCCATAAACATGTTTGTCTGAGTCTTCTATCAAAAGTTACAGCTATTTATATGAAGTTGTACAAAAACGCTTTCTTTCGCCAAGACAGTGCGTTTCTCACTGTTACATGCATTTGAATGGGGAACTCGACCGAAACAAAGTATAGGTTTTCATTATGTGAATAACTTGGAAATCTTAGCTCAAACAGCTGCAAAACCTGTTTGCCCAGCACGGAGACCTTGAGTTCTATAAGATAAAGCCATAAACATGTGTATCCGAGTCTTCTATCAAAAGTTACAGCTATTTCTATGAAGTTGTACAAAAACGCTTTCTTTCGCCAAGACAGTGCGTTTCTCACTGTTACATGCATTTGAATGGGGAACTCCACCGAAACAAAGTATAGGTTTTCATTATGTGAATAACTTGGAAATCTTAGCTCAAACAGCTGCAAAACCTGTTTTCCCAGCACGGAGACCTTGAGTTCTATAATATAAGGCCATAAACATGTTTGTCTGAGTCTTCTATCAAAAGTTACAGCTATTTCTATGAAGTTGTACAAAAACGTTTTCTTTCGCCAAGACAGTGCGTTTCTCACTGTTACATGCATTTTGAATGGGGAACTCGACCGAAACAAAGTATAGGTTTTCATTATGTGAATAACTTGGAAATCTTAGCTCAAACAGCTGCAAAACCTTTTTTCCCAGCACGGAGACCTTGAGTTCTATAAGATAAAGCCATAAACATGTTTGTCTGAGTCTTCTATCAAAAGTTACAGCTATTCATATGAAGTTGTACAAAAACGCTTTCTTTCGCCAAGACAGTGCGTTTCTCACTGTTACATGCATTTGAATGGGGAACTCCACCGAAACAAAGTATAAGTTTTCATTATGTGAATAACTTGGAAATCTTAGCTCAAACAGCTGCAAAACCTGTTTTTCCAGCACGGAGACCTTGAGTTCTATAAGATAAAGCCATAAACATGTTTGTCTGAGTCTTCTATCAAAAGTTACAGCTATTTCTATGAAGTTGTACAAAAACGTTTTCTTTCGCCAAGACAGTGCGTTTCTCACTGTTACATGCATTTTGAATGGGGAACTCGACCGAAACAAAGTATAGGTTTTCATTATGTGAATAACTTGGAAATCTTAGCTCAAACAGCTGCAAAACCTGTTTTCCCAGCACGGGAACCTTGAGTTCTATAAGATAAAGCCATAAACATGTTTGTCTGAGTCTTCTATCAAAAGTTACAGCTATTTATATGAAGTTGTACAAAAACGCTTTCTTTCGCCAAGACAGTGCGTTTCTCACTGTTACATGCATTTGAATGGGGAACTCGACCGAAACAAAGTATAGGTTTTCATTATGTGAATAACTTGGAAATCTTAGCTCAAACAGCTGCAAAACCTGTTTTCCCAGCACGGAGACCTTGAGTTCTATAATATAAGGCCATAAACATGTTTGTCTGAGTCTTCTATCAAAAGTTACAGCTATTTCTATGAAGTTGTACAAAAACGTTTTCTTTCGCCAAGACAGTGCGTTTCTCACTGTTACATGCATTTTGAATGGGGAACTCGACCGAAACAAAGTATAGGTTTTCATTATGTGAATAACTTGGAAATCTTAGCTCAAACAGCTGCAAAACCTTTTTTCCCAGCACGGAGACCTTGAGTTCTATAAGATAAAGCCATAAACATGTTTGTCTGAGTCTTCTATCAAAAGTTACAGCTATTCATATGAAGTTGTACAAAAACGCTTTCTTTCGCCAAGACAGTGCGTTTCTCACTGTTACATGCATTTGAATGGGGAACTCCACCGAAACAAAGTATAAGTTTTCATTATGTGAATAACTTGGAAATCTTAGCTCAAACAGCTGCAAAACCTGTTTTTCCAGCACGGAGACCTTGAGTTCTATAAGATAAAGCCATAAACATGTTTGTCTGAGTCTTCTATCAAAAGTTACAGCTATTTCTATGAAGTTGTACAAAAACGTTTTCTTTCGCCAAGACAGTGCGTTTCTCACTGTTACATGCATTTTGAATGGGGAACTCGACCGAAACAAAGTATAGGTTTTCATTATGTGAATAACTTGGAAATCTTAGCTCAAACAGCTGCAAAACCTGTTTTCCCAGCACGGGAACCTTGAGTTCTATAAGATAAAGCCATAAACATGTTTGTCTGAGTCTTCTATCAAAAGTTACAGCTATTTATATGAAGTTGTACAAAAACGCTTTCTTTCGCCAAGACAGTGCGTTTCTCACTGTTACATGCATTTGAATGGGGAACTCGACCGAAACAAAGTATAGGTTTTCATTATGTGAATAACTTGGAAATCTTAGCTCAAACAGCTGCAAAACCTGTTTTCCCAGCACGGGAACCTTGAGTTCTATAAGATAAAGCCATAAACATGTTTGTCTGAGTCTTCTATCAAAAGTTACAGCTATTTATATGAAGTTGTACAAAAACGCTTTCTTTCGCCAAGACAGTGCGTTTCTCACTGTTACATGCATTTGAATGGGGAACTCCACCGAAACAAAGTATAGGTTTTCATTATGTGAATAACTTGGAAATCTTAGCTCAAACAGCTGCAAAACCTGTTTGCCCAGCACGGAGACCTTGAGTTCTATAAGATAAAGCCATAAACATGTTTGTCTGAGTCTTCTATCAAAAGTTACAGCTATTTATATGAAGTTATACAAAAACGCTTTCTTTCGCCAAGACAGTGCGTTTCTCACTGTTACATGCATTTGAATGGGGAACTCCACCGAAACAAAGTATAGGTTTTCATTATGTGAATAACTTGGAAATCTTAGCTCAAACAGCTGCAAAACCTGTTTTCCCAGCACGGGAACCTTGAGTTCTATAAGATAAAGCCATAAACATGTTTGTCTGAGTCTTCTATCAAAAGTTACGGCTATTTCTATGAAGTTGTACAAAAACGCTTTCTTTCGCCAAGACAGTGCGTTTCTCACTGTTACATGCATTTGAATGGGGAACTCGACCGAAACAAAGTATAGGTTTTCATTATGTGAATAACTTGGAAATCTTAGCTCAAACAGCTGCAAAACCTGTTTTCCCAGCACGGGAACCTTGAGTTCTATAAGATAAAGCCATAAACATGTTTGTCTGAGTCTTCTATCAAAAGTTACGGCTATTTATATGAAGTTGTACAAAAACGCTTTCTTTCGCCAAGACAGTGCGTTTCTCACTGTTACATGCATTTGAATGGGGAACTCCACCGAAACAAAGTATAAGTTTTCATTATGTGAATAACTTGGAAATCTTAGCTCAAACAGTTGCAAAACCTGTTTTTCCAGCACGGAGACCTTGAGTTCTATAAGATAAAGCCATAAACATGTTTGTCTGAGTCTTCTATCAAAAGTTACAGCTATTTATATGAAGTTGTACAAAAACGCTTTCTTTCGCCAAGACAGTGCGTTTCTCACTGTTACATGCATTTGAATGGGGAACTCGACCGAAACAAAGTATAGGTTTTCATTATGTGAATAACTTGGAAATCTTAGCTCAAACAGCTGCAAAACCTGTTTGCCCAGCACGGAGACCTTGAGTTCTATAAGATAAAGCCATAAACATGTGTATCCGAGTCTTCTATCAAAAGTTACAGCTATTTCTATGAAGTTGTACAAAAACGCTTTCTTTCGCCAAGACAGTGCGTTTCTCACTGTTACATGCATTTGAATGGGGAACTCCACCGAAACAAAGTATAGGTTTTCATTATGTGAATAACTTGGAAATCTTAGCTCAAACAGCTGCAAAACCTGTTTTCCCAGCACGGAGACCTTGAGTTCTATAATATAAGGCCATAAACATGTTTGTCTGAGTCTTCTATCAAAAGTTACAGCTATTTCTATGAAGTTGTACAAAAACGTTTTCTTTCGCCAAGACAGTGCGTTTCTCACTGTTACATGCATTTTGAATGGGGAACTCGACCGAAACAAAGTATAGGTTTTCATTATGTGAATAACTTGGAAATCTTAGCTCAAACAGCTGCAAAACCTTTTTTCCCAGCACGGAGACCTTGAGTTCTATAAGATAAAGCCATAAACATGTTTGTCTGAGTCTTCTATCAAAAGTTACAGCTATTCATATGAAGTTGTACAAAAACGCTTTCTTTCGCCAAGACAGTGCGTTTCTCACTGTTACATGCATTTGAATGGGGAACTCCACCGAAACAAAGTATAAGTTTTCATTATGTGAATAACTTGGAAATCTTAGCTCAAACAGCTGCAAAACCTGTTTTTCCAGCACGGAGACCTTGAGTTCTATAAGATAAAGCCATAAACATGTTTGTCTGAGTCTTCTATCAAAAGTTACAGCTATTTCTATGAAGTTGTACAAAAACGTTTTCTTTCGCCAAGACAGTGCGTTTCTCACTGTTACATGCATTTTGAATGGGGAACTCGACCGAAACAAAGTATAGGTTTTCATTATGTGAATAACTTGGAAATCTTAGCTCAAACAGCTGCGAAACCTGTTTGCCCAGCACGGGAACCTTGAGTTCTATAAGATAAAGCCATAAACATGTGTATCCGAGTCTTCTATCAAAAGTTACAGCTATTTCTATGAAGTTGTACAAAAACGCTTTCTTTCGCCAAGACAGTGCGTTTCTCACTGTTACATGCATTTGAATGGGGAACTCCACCGAAACAAAGTATAGGTTTTCATTATGTGAATAACTTGGAAATCTTAGCTCAAACAGCTGCAAAACCTGTTTTCCCAGCACGGAGACCTTGAGTTCTATAATATAAGGCCATAAACATGTTTGTCTGAGTCTTCTATCAAAAGTTACAGCTATTTCTATGAAGTTGTACAAAAACGTTTTCTTTCGCCAAGACAGTGCGTTTCTCACTGTTACATGCATTTTGAATGGGGAACTCGACCGAAACAAAGTATAGGTTTTCATTATGTGAATAACTTGGAAATCTTAGCTCAAACAGCTGCAAAACCTGTTTTCCCAGCACGGGAACCTTGAGTTCTATAAGATAAAGCCATAAACATGTGTATCCGAGTCTTCTATCAAAAGTTACAGCTATTTATATGAAGTTGTACAAAAACGCTTTCTTTCGCCAAGACAGTGCGTTTCTCACTGTTACATGCATTTGAATGGGGAACTCCACCGAAACAAAGTATAAGTTTTCATTATGTGAATAACTTGGAAATCTTAGCTCAAACAGCTGCAAAACCTGTTTTTCCAGCACGGAGACCTTGAGTTCTATAAGATAAAGCCATAAACATGTTTGTCTGAGTCTTCTATCAAAAGTTACAGCTATTTCTATGAAGTTGTACAAAAACGTTTTCTTTCGCCAAGACAGTGCGTTTCTCACTGTTACATGCATTTTGAATGGGGAACTCGACCGAAACAAAGTATAGGTTTTCATTATGTGAATAACTTGGAAATCTTAGCTCAAACAGCTGCGAAACCTGTTTGCCCAGCACGGGAACCTTGAGTTCTATAAGATAAAGCCATAAACATGTGTATCCGAGTCTTCTATCAAAAGTTACAGCTATTTCTATGAAGTTGTACAAAAACGCTTTCTTTCGCCAAGACAGTGCGTTTCTCACTGTTACATGCATTTGAATGGGGAACTCCACCGAAACAAAGTATAGGTTTTCATTATGTGAATAACTTGGAAATCTTAGCTCAAACAGCTGCAAAACCTGTTTTCCCAGCACGGAGACCTTGAGTTCTATAATATAAGGCCATAAACATGTTTGTCTGAGTCTTCTATCAAAAGTTACAGCTATTTCTATGAAGTTGTACAAAAACGTTTTCTTTCGCCAAGACAGTGCGTTTCTCACTGTTACATGCATTTTGAATGGGGAACTCGACCGAAACAAAGTATAGGTTTTCATTATGTGAATAACTTGGAAATCTTAGCTCAAACAGCTGCAAAACCTGTTTTCCCAGCACGGGAACCTTGAGTTCTATAAGATAAAGCCATAAACATGTGTATCCGAGTCTTCTATCAAAAGTTACAGCTATTTATATGAAGTTGTACAAAAACGCTTTCTTTCGCCAAGACAGTGCGTTTCTCACTGTTACATGCATTTGAATGGGGAACTCGACCGAAACAAAGTATAGGTTTTCATTATGTGAATAACTTGGAAATCTTAGCTCAAACAGCTGCAAAACCTGTTTGCCCAGCACGGAGACCTTGAGTTCTATAAGATAAAGCCATAAACATGTTTGTCTGAGTCTTCTATCAAAAGTTACAGCTATTTATATGAAGTTATACAAAAACGCTTTCTTTCGCCAAGACAGTGCGTTTCTCACTGTTACATGCATTTGAATGGGGAACTCGACCGAAACAAAGTATAGGTTTTCATTATGTGAATAACTTGGAAATCTTAGCTCAAACAGCTGCAAAACCTGTTTTCCCAGCACGGGAACCTTGAGTTCTATAAGATAAAGCCATAAACATGTGTATCCGAGTCTTCTATCAAAAGTTACGGCTATTTATATGAAGTTGTACAAAAACGCTTTCTTTCGCCAAGACAGTGCGTTTCTCACTGTTACATGCATTTGAATGGGGAACTCGACCGAAACAAAGTATAGGTTTTCATTATGTGAATAACTTGGAAATCTTAGCTCAAACAGCTGCAAAACCTGTTTGCCCAGCACGGAGACCTTGAGTTCTATAAGATAAAGCCATAAACATGTGTATCTGAGTCTTCTATCAAAAGTTACAGCTATTCATATGAAGTTGTACAAAAACGCTTTCTTTCGCCAAGACAGTGCGTTTCTCACTGTTACATGCATTTGAATGGGGAACTCCACCGAAACAAAGTATAAGTTTTCATTATGTGAATAACTTGGAAATCTTAGCTCAAACAGCTGCAAAACCTGTTTTTCCAGCACGGAGACCTTGAGTTCTATAAGATAAAGCCATAAACATGTTTGTCTGAGTCTTCTATCAAAAGTTACAGCTATTTCTATGAAGTTGTACAAAAACGTTTTCTTTCGCCAAGACAGTGCGTTTCTCACTGTTACATGCATTTTGAATGGGGAACTCGACCGAAACAAAGTATAGGTTTTCATTATGTGAATAACTTGGAAATCTTAGCTCAAACAGCTGCGAAACCTGTTTGCCCAGCACGGGAACCTTGAGTTCTATAAGATAAAGCCATAAACATGTGTATCCGAGTCTTCTATCAAAAGTTACAGCTATTTCTATGAAGTTGTACAAAAACGCTTTCTTTCGCCAAGACAGTGCGTTTCTCACTGTTACATGCATTTGAATGGGGAACTCCACCGAAACAAAGTATAGGTTTTCATTATGTGAATAACTTGGAAATCTTAGCTCAAACAGCTGCAAAACCTGTTTTCCCAGCACGGAGACCTTGAGTTCTATAATATAAGGCCATAAACATGTTTGTCTGAGTCTTCTATCAAAAGTTACAGCTATTTCTATGAAGTTGTACAAAAACGTTTTCTTTCGCCAAGACAGTGCGTTTCTCACTGTTACATGCATTTTGAATGGGGAACTCGACCGAAACAAAGTATAGGTTTTCATTATGTGAATAACTTGGAAATCTTAGCTCAAACAGCTGCAAAACCTGTTTTCCCAGCACGGGAACCTTGAGTTCTATAAGATAAAGCCATAAACATGTGTATCCGAGTCTTCTATCAAAAGTTACAGCTATTTATATGAAGTTGTACAAAAACGCTTTCTTTCGCCAAGACAGTGCGTTTCTCACTGTTACATGCATTTGAATGGGGAACTCCACCGAAACAAAGTATAAGTTTTCATTATGTGAATAACTTGGAAATCTTAGCTCAAACAGCTGCAAAACCTGTTTTTCCAGCACGGAGACCTTGAGTTCTATAAGATAAAGCCATAAACATGTTTGTCTGAGTCTTCTATCAAAAGTTACAGCTATTTCTATGAAGTTGTACAAAAACGTTTTCTTTCGCCAAGACAGTGCGTTTCTCACTGTTACATGCATTTTGAATGGGGAACTCGACCGAAACAAAGTATAGGTTTTCATTATGTGAATAACTTGGAAATCTTAGCTCAAACAGCTGCGAAACCTGTTTGCCCAGCACGGGAACCTTGAGTTCTATAAGATAAAGCCATAAACATGTGTATCCGAGTCTTCTATCAAAAGTTACAGCTATTTCTATGAAGTTGTACAAAAACGCTTTCTTTCGCCAAGACAGTGCGTTTCTCACTGTTACATGCATTTGAATGGGGAACTCCACCGAAACAAAGTATAGGTTTTCATTATGTGAATAACTTGGAAATCTTAGCTCAAACAGCTGCAAAACCTGTTTTCCCAGCACGGAGACCTTGAGTTCTATAATATAAGGCCATAAACATGTTTGTCTGAGTCTTCTATCAAAAGTTACAGCTATTTCTATGAAGTTGTACAAAAACGTTTTCTTTCGCCAAGACAGTGCGTTTCTCACTGTTACATGCATTTTGAATGGGGAACTCGACCGAAACAAAGTATAGGTTTTCATTATGTGAATAACTTGGAAATCTTAGCTCAAACAGCTGCAAAACCTGTTTTCCCAGCACGGGAACCTTGAGTTCTATAAGATAAAGCCATAAACATGTGTATCCGAGTCTTCTATCAAAAGTTACAGCTATTTATATGAAGTTGTACAAAAACGCTTTCTTTCGCCAAGACAGTGCGTTTCTCACTGTTACATGCATTTGAATGGGGAACTCGACCGAAACAAAGTATAGGTTTTCATTATGTGAATAACTTGGAAATCTTAGCTCAAACAGCTGCAAAACCTGTTTGCCCAGCACGGAGACCTTGAGTTCTATAAGATAAAGCCATAAACATGTTTGTCTGAGTCTTCTATCAAAAGTTACAGCTATTTATATGAAGTTATACAAAAACGCTTTCTTTCGCCAAGACAGTGCGTTTCTCACTGTTACATGCATTTGAATGGGGAACTCGACCGAAACAAAGTATAGGTTTTCATTATGTGAATAACTTGGAAATCTTAGCTCAAACAGCTGCAAAACCTGTTTTCCCAGCACGGGAACCTTGAGTTCTATAAGATAAAGCCATAAACATGTGTATCCGAGTCTTCTATCAAAAGTTACGGCTATTTATATGAAGTTGTACAAAAACGCTTTCTTTCGCCAAGACAGTGCGTTTCTCACTGTTACATGCATTTGAATGGGGAACTCGACCGAAACAAAGTATAGGTTTTCATTATGTGAATAACTTGGAAATCTTAGCTCAAACAGCTGCAAAACCTGTTTGCCCAGCACGGAGACCTTGAGTTCTATAAGATAAAGCCATAAACATGTGTATCTGAGTCTTCTATCAAAAGTTACAGCTATTTATATGAAGTTGTACAAAAACGCTTTCTTTCGCCAAGACAGTGCGTTTCTCACTGTTACATGCATTTGAATGGGGAACTCGACCGAAACAAAGTATAGGTTTTCATTATGTGAATAACTTGGAAATCTTAGCTCAAACAGCTGCAAAACCTGTTTGCCCAGCACGGAGACCTTGAGTTCTATAAGATAAAGCCATAAACATGTTTGTCTGAGTCTTCTATCAAAAGTTACAGCTATTTATATGAAGTTATACAAAAACGCTTTCTTTCGCCAAGACAGTGCGTTTCTCACTGTTACATGCATTTGAATGGGGAACTCCACCGAAACAAAGTATAGGTTTTCATTATGTGAATAACTTGGAAATCTTAGCTCAAACAGCTGCAAAACCTGTTTTCCCAGCACGGGAACCTTGAGTTCTATAAGATAAAGCCATAAACATGTGTATCCGAGTCTTCTATCAAAAGTTACAGCTATTCATATGAAGTTGTACAAAAACGCTTTCTTTCGCCAAGACAGTGCGTTTCTCACTGTTACATGCATTTGAATGGGGAACTCCACCGAAACAAAGTATAAGTTTTCATTATGTGAATAACTTGGAAATCTTAGCTCAAACAGCTGCAAAACCTGTTTTTCCAGCACGGAGACCTTGAGTTCTATAAGATAAAGCCATAAACATGTTTGTCTGAGTCTTCTATCAAAAGTTACAGCTATTTCTATGAAGTTGTACAAAAACGTTTTCTTTCGCCAAGACAGTGCGTTTCTCACTGTTACATGCATTTTGAATGGGGAACTCGACCGAAACAAAGTATAGGTTTTCATTATGTGAATAACTTGGAAATCTTAGCTCAAACAGCTGCAAAACCTGTTTTCCCAGCACGGAGACCTTGAGTTCTATAAGATAAAGCCATAAACATGTTTGTCTGAGTCTTCTATCAAACGTTACAGCTATTCATATGAAGTTGTACAAAAACGCTTTCTTTCGCCAAGACAGTGCGTTTCTCACTGTTACATGCATTTGAATGGGGAACTCCACCGAAACAAAGTATAAGTTTTCATTATGTGAATAACTTGGAAATCTTAGCTCAAACAGCTGCAAAACCTGTTTTTCCAGCACGGAGACCTTGAGTTCTATAAGATAAAGCCATAAACATGTTTGTCTGAGTCTTCTATCAAAAGTTACAGCTATTTATATGAAGTTGTACAAAAACGCTTTCTTTCCCCAAGACAGTGCGTTTCTCACTGTTACATGCATTTGAATGGGGAACTCGACCGAAACAAAGTATAGGTTTTCATTATGTGAATAACTTGGAAATCTTAGCTCAAACAGCTGCAAAACCTGTTTGCCCAGCACGGAGACCTTGAGTTATATAAGATAAAGCCATAAACATGTTTGTCTGAGTCTTCTATCAAAAGTTACAGCTATTTATATGAAGTTATACAAAACGCTTTCTTTCGCCAAGACAGTGCGTTTCTCACTGTTACATGCATTTGAATGGGGAACTCCACCGAAACAAAGTATAGGTTTTCATTATGTGAATAACTTGGAAATCTTAGCTCAAACAGCTGCGAAACCTGTTTGCCCAGCACGGAGACCTTGAGTTATATAAGATAAAGCCATAAACATGTTTGTCTGAGTCTTCTATCAAAAGTTACAGCTATTTATATGAAGTTATACAAAACGCTTTCTTTCGCCAAGACAGTGCGTTTCTCACTGTTACATGCATTTGAATGGGGAACTCGACCGAAACAAAGTATAGGTTTTCATTATGTGAATAACTTGGAAATCTTAGCTCAAACAGCTGCAAAACCTGTTTTCCCAGCACGGGAACCTTGAGTTCTATAAGATAAAGCCATAAACATGTGTATCCGAGTCTTCTATCAAAAGTTACGGCTATTTATATGAAGTTGTACAAAAACGCTTTCTTTCGCCAAGACAGTGCGTTTCTCACTGTTACATGCATTTGAATGGGGAACTCCACCGAAACAAAGTATAGGTTTTCATTATGTGAATAACTTGGAAATCTTAGCTCAAACAGCTGCAAAACCTGTTTGCCCAGCACGGAGACCTTGAGTTCTATAAGATAAAGCCATAAACATGTGTATCCGAGTCTTCTATGAAAAGTTACAGCTATTTATATGAAGTTGTACAAAAACGCTTTCTTTCGCCAAGACAGTGCGTTTCTCACTGTTACATGCATTTGAATGGGGAACTCGACCGAAACAAAGTATAGGTTTTCATTATGTGAATAACTTGGAAATCTTAGCTCAAACAGCTGCAAAACCTGTTTGCCCAGCACGGAGACCTTGAGTTCTATAAGATAAAGCCATAAACATGTGTATCCGAGTCTTCTATCAAAAGTTACAGCTATTTATATGAAGTTGTACAAAAACGCTTTCTTTCGCCAAGACAGTGCATTTCTCACTGTTACATGCATTTGAATGGGGAACTCCACCGAAACAAAGTATAGGTTTTCATTATGTGAATAACTTGGAAATCTTAGCTCAAACAGCTGCAAAACCTGTTTGCCCAGCACGGGAACCTTGAGTTCTATAAGATAAAGCCATAAACATGTTTGTCTGAGTCTTCTATCAAAAGTTACGGCTATTTATATGAAGTTGTACAAAAACGCTTTCTTTCGCCAAGACAGTGCGTTTCTCACTGTTACATGCATTTGAATGGGGAACTCCACCGAAACAAAGTATAGGTTTTCATTATGTGAATAACTTGGAAATCTTAGCTCAAACAGCTGCAAAACCTGTTTGCCCAGCACGGGAACCTTGAGTTCTATAAGATAAAGCCATAAACATGTGTATCCGAGTCTTCTATCAAAAGTTACAGCTATTCATATGAAGTTGTACAAAAACGCTTTCTTTCGCCAAGACAGTGCGTTTCTCACTGTTACATGCATTTGAATGGGGAACTCCACCGAAACAAAGTATAAGTTTTCATTATGTGAATAACTTGGAAATCTTAGCTCAAACAGCTGCAAAACCTGTTTTTCCAGCACGGAGACCTTGAGTTCTATAAGATAAAGCCATAAACATGTTTGTCTGAGTCTTCTATCAAAAGTTACAGCTATTTCTATGAAGTTGTACAAAAACGTTTTCTTTCGCCAAGACAGTGCGTTTCTCACTGTTACATGCATTTTGAATGGGGAACTCGACCGAAACAAAGTATAGGTTTTCATTATGTGAATAACTTGGAAATCTTAACTCAAACAGCTGCAAAACCTGTTTTCCCAGCACGGAGACCTTGAGTTCTATAAGATAAAGCCATAAACATGTTTGTCTGAGTCTTCTATCAAAAGTTACAGCTATTTATATGAAGTTGTACAAAAACGCTTTCTTTCGCCAAGACAGTGCGTTTCTCACTGTTACATGCATTTGAATGGGGAACTCGACCGAAACAAAGTATAGGTTTTCATTATGTGAATAACTTGGAAATCTTAGCTCAAACAGTTGCAAAACCTGTTTTTCCAGCACGGAGACCTTGAGTTCTATAAGATAAAGCCATAAACATGTTTGTCTGAGTCTTCTATCAAAAGTTACAGCTATTTATATGAAGTTGTACAAAAACGCTTTCTTTCGCCAAGACAGTGCGTTTCTCACTGTTACATGCATTTGAATGGGGAACTCCACCGAAACAAAGTATAGGTTTTCATTATGTGAATAACTTGGAAATCTTAGCTCAAACAGCTGCAAAACCTGTTTGCCCAGCACGGAGACCTTGAGTTCTATAAGATAAAGCCATAAACATGTGTATCCGAGTCTTCTATCAAAAGTTACAGCTATTTCTATGAAGTTGTACAAAAACGCTTTCTTTCGCCAAGACAGTGCGTTTCTCACTGTTACATGCATTTGAATGGGGAACTCCACCGAAACAAAGTATAGGTTTTCATTATGTGAATAACTTGGAAATCTTAGCTCAAACAGCTGCAAAACCTGTTTTCCCAGCACGGAGACCTTGAGTTCTATAATATAAGGCCATAAACATGTTTGTCTGAGTCTTCTATCAAAAGTTACAGCTATTTCTATGAAGTTGTACAAAAACGTTTTCTTTCGCCAAGACAGTGCGTTTCTCACTGTTACATGCATTTTGAATGGGGAACTCGACCGAAACAAAGTATAGGTTTTCATTATGTGAATAACTTGGAAATCTTAGCTCAAACAGCTGCAAAACCTTTTTTCCCAGCACGGAGACCTTGAGTTCTATAAGATAAAGCCATAAACATGTTTGTCTGAGTCTTCTATCAAAAGTTACAGCTATTCATATGAAGTTGTACAAAAACGCTTTCTTTCGCCAAGACAGTGCGTTTCTCACTGTTACATGCATTTGAATGGGGAACTCCACCGAAACAAAGTATAAGTTTTCATTATGTGAATAACTTGGAAATCTTAGCTCAAACAGCTGCAAAACCTGTTTTTCCAGCACGGAGACCTTGAGTTCTATAAGATAAAGCCATAAACATGTTTGTCTGAGTCTTCTATCAAAAGTTACAGCTATTTCTATGAAGTTGTACAAAAACGTTTTCTTTCGCCAAGACAGTGCGTTTCTCACTGTTACATGCATTTTGAATGGGGAACTCGACCGAAACAAAGTATAGGTTTTCATTATGTGAATAACTTGGAAATCTTAGCTCAAACAGCTGCAAAACCTGTTTTCCCAGCACGGAGACCTTGAGTTCTATAAGATAAAGCCATAAACATGTTTGTCTGAGTCTTCTATCAAAAGTTACAGCTATTTATATGAAGTTGTACAAAAACGCTTTCTTTCGCCAAGACAGTGCGTTTCTCACTGTTACATGCATTTGAATGGGGAACTCCACCGAAACAAAGTATAGGTTTTCATTATGTGAATAACTTGGAAATCTTAGCTCAAACAGCTGCAAAACCTGTTTTCCCAGCACGGAGACCTTGAGTTCTATAAGATAAAGCCATAAACATGTTTGTCTGAGTCTTCTATCAAAAGTTACAGCTATTTATATGAAGTTGTACAAAAACGCTTTCTTTCGCCAAGACAGTGCGTTTCTCACTGTTACATGCATTTGAATGGGGAACTCGACCGAAACAAAGTATAGGTTTTCATTATGTGAATAACTTGGAAATCTTAGCTCAAACAGCTGCAAAACCTGTTTGCCCAGCACGGAGACCTTGAGTTATATAAGATAAAGCCATAAACATGTTTGTCTGAGTCTTCTATCAAAAGTTACAGCTATTTATATGAAGTTATACAAAAACGCTTTCTTTTGCCAAGACAGTGCGTTTCTCACTGTTACATGCATTTGAATGGGGAACTCGACCGAAACAAAGTATAGGTTTTCATTATGTGAATAACTTGGAAATCTTAGCTCAAACAGCTGCAAAACCTGTTTTCCCAGCACGGGAACCTTGAGTTCTATAAGATAAAGCCATAAACATGTGTATCCGAGTCTTCTATCAAAAGTTACGGCTATTTATATGAAGTTGTACAAAAACGCTTTCTTTCGCCAAGACAGTGCGTTTCTCACTGTTACATGCATTTGAATGGGGAACTCGACCGAAACAAAGTATAGGTTTTCATTATGTGAATAACTTGGAAATCTTAGCTCAAACAGCTGCAAAACCTGTTTGCCCAGCACGGAGACCTTGAGTTCTATAAGATAAAGCCATAAACATGTGTATCCGAGTCTTCTATCAAAAGTTACAGCTATTTATATGAAGTTGTACAAAAACGCTTTCTTTCGCCAAGACAGTGCGTTTCTCACTGTTACATGCATTTGAATGGGGAACTCGACCGAAACAAAGTATAGGTTTTCATTATGTGAATAACTTGGAAATCTTAGCTCAAACAGCTGCAAAACCTGTTTGCCCAGCACGGAGACCTTGAGTTCTATAAGATAAAGCCATAAACATGTTTGTCTGAGTCTTCTATCAAAAGTTACAGCTATTTATATGAAGTTATACAAAAACGCTTTCTTTCGCCAAGACAGTGCGTTTCTCACTGTTACATGCATTTGAATGGGGAACTCCACCGAAACAAAGTATAGGTTTTCATTATGTGAATAACTTGGAAATCTTAGCTCAAACAGCTGCAAAACCTGTTTTCCCAGCACGGGAACCTTGAGTTCTATAAGATAAAGCCATAAACATGTGTATCCGAGTCTTCTATCAAAAGTTACAGCTATTCATATGAAGTTGTACAAAAACGCTTTCTTTCGCCAAGACAGTGCGTTTCTCACTGTTACATGCATTTGAATGGGGAACTCCACCGAAACAAAGTATAAGTTTTCATTATGTGAATAACTTGGAAATCTTAGCTCAAACAGCTGCAAAACCTGTTTTTCCAGCACGGAGACCTTGAGTTCTATAAGATAAAGCCATAAACATGTTTGTCTGAGTCTTCTATCAAAAGTTACAGCTATTTCTATGAAGTTGTACAAAAACGTTTTCTTTCGCCAAGACAGTGCGTTTCTCACTGTTACATGCATTTTGAATGGGGAACTCGACCGAAACAAAGTATAGGTTTTCATTATGTGAATAACTTGGAAATCTTAGCTCAAACAGCTGCAAAACCTGTTTTCCCAGCACGGAGACCTTGAGTTCTATAAGATAAAGCCATAAACATGTTTGTCTGAGTCTTCTATCAAACGTTACAGCTATTCATATGAAGTTGTACAAAAACGCTTTCTTTCGCCAAGACAGTGCGTTTCTCACTGTTACATGCATTTGAATGGGGAACTCCACCGAAACAAAGTATAAGTTTTCATTATGTGAATAACTTGGAAATCTTAGCTCAAACAGCTGCAAAACCTGTTTTTCCAGCACGGAGACCTTGAGTTCTATAAGATAAAGCCATAAACATGTTTGTCTGAGTCTTCTATCAAAAGTTACAGCTATTTATATGAAGTTGTACAAAAACGCTTTCTTTCCCCAAGACAGTGCGTTTCTCACTGTTACATGCATTTGAATGGGGAACTCGACCGAAACAAAGTATAGGTTTTCATTATGTGAATAACTTGGAAATCTTAGCTCAAACAGCTGCAAAACCTGTTTGCCCAGCACGGAGACCTTGAGTTATATAAGATAAAGCCATAAACATGTTTGTCTGAGTCTTCTATCAAAAGTTACAGCTATTTATATGAAGTTATACAAAACGCTTTCTTTCGCCAAGACAGTGCGTTTCTCACTGTTACATGCATTTGAATGGGGAACTCGACCGAAACAAAGTATAGGTTTTCATTATGTGAATAACTTGGAAATCTTAGCTCAAACAGCTGCGAAACCTGTTTGCCCAGCACGGAGACCTTGAGTTATATAAGATAAAGCCATAAACATGTTTGTCTGAGTCTTCTATCAAAAGTTACAGCTATTTATATGAAGTTATACAAAACGCTTTCTTTCGCCAAGACAGTGCGTTTCTCACTGTTACATGCATTTGAATGGGGAACTCGACCGAAACAAAGTATAGGTTTTCATTATGTGAATAACTTGGAAATCTTAGCTCAAACAGCTGCAAAACCTGTTTTCCCAGCACGGGAACCTTGAGTTCTATAAGATAAAGCCATAAACATGTGTATCCGAGTCTTCTATCAAAAGTTACGGCTATTTATATGAAGTTGTACAAAAACGCTTTCTTTCGCCAAGACAGTGCGTTTCTCACTGTTACATGCATTTGAATGGGGAACTCCACCGAAACAAAGTATAGGTTTTCATTATGTGAATAACTTGGAAATCTTAGCTCAAACAGCTGCAAAACCTGTTTGCCCAGCACGGAGACCTTGAGTTCTATAAGATAAAGCCATAAACATGTGTATCCGAGTCTTCTATCAAAAGTTACAGCTATTTATATGAAGTTGTACAAAAACGCTTTCTTTCGCCAAGACAGTGCATTTCTCACTGTTACATGCATTTGAATGGGGAACTCCACCGAAACAAAGTATAGGTTTTCATTATGTGAATAACTTGGAAATCTTAGCTCAAACAGCTGCAAAACCTGTTTGCCCAGCACGGGAACCTTGAGTTCTATAAGATAAAGCCATAAACATGTTTGTCTGAGTCTTCTATCAAAAGTTACGGCTATTTATATGAAGTTGTACAAAAACGCTTTCTTTCGCCAAGACAGTGCGTTTCTCACTGTTACATGCATTTGAATGGGGAACTCGACCGAAACAAAGTATAGGTTTTCATTATGTGAATAACTTGGAAATCTTAGCTCAAACAGCTGCAAAACCTGTTTGCCCAGCACGGGAACCTTGAGTTCTATAAGATAAAGCCATAAACATGTGTATCCGAGTCTTCTATCAAAAGTTACAGCTATTCATATGAAGTTGTACAAAAACGCTTTCTTTCGCCAAGACAGTGCGTTTCTCACTGTTACATGCATTTGAATGGGGAACTCCACCGAAACAAAGTATAAGTTTTCATTATGTGAATAACTTGGAAATCTTAGCTCAAACAGCTGCAAAACCTGTTTTTCCAACACGGAGACCTTGAGTTCTATAAGATAAAGCCATAAACATGTTTGTCTGAGTCTTCTATCAAAAGTTACAGCTATTTCTATGAAGTTGTACAAAAACGTTTTCTTTCGCCAAGACAGTGCGTTTCTCACTGTTACATGCATTTTGAATGGGGAACTCGACCGAAACAAAGTATAGGTTTTCATTATGTGAATAACTTGGAAATCTTAACTCAAACAGCTGCAAAACCTGTTTTCCCAGCACGGAGACCTTGAGTTCTATAAGATAAAGCCATAAACATGTTTGTCTGAGTCTTCTATCAAAAGTTACAGCTATTTCTATGAAGTTGTACAAAAACGCTTTCTTTCGCCAAGACAGTGCGTTTCTCACTGTTACATGCATTTGAATGGGGAACTCCACCGAAACAAAGTATAGGTTTTCATTATGTGAATAACTTGGAAATCTTAGCTCAAACAGCTGCAAAACCTGTTTGCCCAGCACGGAGACCTTGAGTTCTATAAGATAAAGCCATAAACATGTGTATCCGAGTCTTCTATCAAAAGTTACAGCTATTTATATGAAGTTGTACAAAAACGCTTTCTTTCGCCAAGACAGTGCGTTTCTCACTGTTACATGCATTTGAATGGGGAACTCCACCGAAACAAAGTATAGGTTTTCATTATGTGAATAACTTGGAAATCTTAGCTCAAACAGCTGCAAAACCTGTTTTCCCAGCACGGGAACCTTGAGTTCTATAAGATAAAGCCATAAACATGTTTGTCTGAGTCTTCTATCAAAAGTTACGGCTATTTATATGAAGTTGTACAAAAACGCTTTCTTTCGCCAAGACAGTGCGTTTCTCACTGTTACATGCATTTGAATGGGGAACTCGACCGAAACAAAGTATAGGTTTTCATTATGTGAATAACTTGGAAATCTTAGCTCAAACAGCTGCGAAACCTGTTTTCCCAGCACGGGAACCTTGAGTTCTATAAGATAAAGCCATAAACATGTGTATCCGAGTCTTCTATCAAAAGTTACAGCTATTTATATGAAGTTGTACAAAAACGCTTTCTTTCGCCAAGACAGTGCGTTTCTCACTGTTACATGCATTTGAATGGGGAACTCCACCGAAACAAAGTATAGGTTTTCATTATGTGAATAACTTGGAAATCTTAGCTCAAACAGCTGCGAAACCTGTTTGCCCAGCACGGGAACCTTGAGTTCTATAAGATAAAGCCATAAACATGTGTATCCGAGTCTTCTATCAAAAGTTACAGCTATTTATATGAAGTTGTACAAAAACGCTTTCTTTCGCCAAGACAGTGCGTTTCTCACTGTTACATGCATTTGAATGGGGAACTCCACCGAAACAAAGTATAGGTTTTCATTATGTGAATAACTTGGAAATCTTAGCTCAAACAGCTGCAAAACCTGTTTGCCCAGCACGGATACCTTGAGTTCTATAAGATAAAGCCATAAACATGTTTGTCTGAGTCTTCTATCAAAAGTTACAGCTATTTATATGAAGTTGTACAAAAACGCTTTCTTTCGCCAAGACAGTGCGTTTCTCACTGTTACATGCATTTGAATGGGGAACTCGACCGAAACAAAGTATAGGTTTTCATTATGTGAATAACTTGGAAATCTTAGCTCAAACAGCTGCAAAACCTGTTTTCCCAGCACGGAGACCTTGAGTTCTATAAGATAAAGCCATAAACATGTGTATCCGAGTCTTCTATCAAAAGTTACGGCTATTTATATGAAGTTGTACAAAAACGCTTTCTTTCGCCAAGACAGTGCGTTTCTCACTGTTACATGCATTTGAATGGGGAACTCGACCGAAACAAAGTATAGGTTTTCATTATGTGAATAACTTGGAAATCTTAGCTCAAACAGCTGCAAAACCTGTTTGCCCAGCACGGAGACCTTGAGTTCTATAAGATAAAGCCATAAACATGTTTGTCTGAGTCTTCTATCAAAAGTTACATCTATTTATATGAAGTTATACAAAAACGCTTTCTTTCGCCAAGACAGTGCGTTTCTCACTGTTACATGCATTTGAATGGGGAACTTGACCGAAACAAAGTATAGCTTTTCATTATGTGAATAACTTGGAAATCTTAGCTCAAACAGCTGCAAAACCTGTTTTCCCAGCACGGGAACCTTGAGTTCTATAAGATAAAGCCATAAACATGTGTATCCGAGTCTTCTATCAAAAGTTACAGCTATTTATATGAAGTTGTACAAAAACGCTTTCTTTCGCCAAGACAGTGCGTTTCTCACTGTTACATGCATTTGAATGGGGAACTCGACCGAAACAAAGTATAGGTTTTCATTATGTGAATAACTTGGAAATCTTAGCTCAAACAGCTGCAAAACCTGTTTGCCCAGCACGGAGACCTTGAGTTCTATAAGATAAAGCCATAAACATGTTTGTCTGAGTCTTCTATCAAAAGTTACAGCTATTTATATGAAGTTATACAAAAACGCTTTCTTTCGCCAAGACAGTGCGTTTCTCACTGTTACATGCATTTGAATGGGGAACTCCACCGAAACAAAGTATAGGTTTTCATTATGTGAATAACTTGGAAATCTTAGCTCAAACAGCTGCAAAACCTGTTTGCCCAGCACGGAGACCTTGAGTTCTATAAGATAAAGCCATAAACATGTGTATCCGAGTCTTCTATCAAAAGTTACAGCTATTTATATGAAGTTGTACAAAAACGCTTTCTTTCGCCAAGACAGTGCGTTTCTCACTGTTACATGCATTTGAATGGGGAACTCCACCGAAACAAAGTATAGGTTTTCATTATGTGAATAACTTGGAAATCTTAGCTCAAACAGCTGCAAAACCTGTTTTCCCAGCACGGGAACCTTGAGTTCTATAAGATAAAGCCATAAACATGTTTGTCTGAGTCTTCTATCAAAAGTTACGGCTATTTATATGAAGTTGTACAAAAACGCTTTCTTTCGCCAAGACAGTGCGTTTCTCACTGTTACATGCATTTGAATGGGGAACTCGACCGAAACAAAGTATAGGTTTTCATTATGTGAATAACTTGGAAATCTTAGCTCAAACAGCTGCGAAACCTGTTTTCCCAGCACGGGAACCTTGAGTTCTATAAGATAAAGCCATAAACATGTGTATCCGAGTCTTCTATCAAAAGTTACAGCTATTTATATGAAGTTGTACAAAAACGCTTTCTTTCGCCAAGACAGTGCGTTTCTCACTGTTACATGCATTTGAATGGGGAACTCCACCGAAACAAAGTATAGGTTTTCATTATGTGAATAACTTGGAAATCTTAGCTCAAACAGCTGCGAAACCTGTTTGCCCAGCACGGGAACCTTGAGTTCTATAAGATAAAGCCATAAACATGTGTATCCGAGTCTTCTATCAAAAGTTACAGCTATTTATATGAAGTTGTACAAAAACGCTTTCTTTCGCCAAGACAGTGCGTTTCTCACTGTTACATGCATTTGAATGGGGAACTCCACCGAAACAAAGTATAGGTTTTCATTATGTGAATAACTTGGAAATCTTAGCTCAAACAGCTGCAAAACCTGTTTGCCCAGCACGGATACCTTGAGTTCTATAAGATAAAGCCATAAACATGTTTGTCTGAGTCTTCTATCAAAAGTTACAGCTATTTATATGAAGTTGTACAAAAACGCTTTCTTTCGCCAAGACAGTGCGTTTCTCACTGTTACATGCATTTGAATGGGGAACTCGACCGAAACAAAGTATAGGTTTTCATTATGTGAATAACTTGGAAATCTTAGCTCAAACAGCTGCAAAACCTGTTTTCCCAGCACGGAGACCTTGAGTTCTATAAGATAAAGCCATAAACATGTGTATCCGAGTCTTCTATCAAAAGTTACGGCTATTTATATGAAGTTGTACAAAAACGCTTTCTTTCGCCAAGACAGTGCGTTTCTCACTGTTACATGCATTTGAATGGGGAACTCCACCGAAACAAAGTATAGGTTTTCATTATGTGAATAACTTGGAAATCTTAGCTCAAACAGCTGCAAAACCTGTTTGCCCAGCACGGAGACCTTGAGTTCTATAAGATAAAGCCATAAACATGTTTGTCTGAGTCTTCTATCAAAAGTTACATCTATTTATATGAAGTTATACAAAAACGCTTTCTTTCGCCAAGACAGTGCGTTTCTCACTGTTACATGCATTTGAATGGGGAACTTGACCGAAACAAAGTATAGCTTTTCATTATGTGAATAACTTGGAAATCTTAGCTCAAACAGCTGCAAAACCTGTTTTCCCAGCACGGGAACCTTGAGTTCTATAAGATAAAGCCATAAACATGTGTATCCGAGTCTTCTATCAAAAGTTACAGCTATTTATATGAAGTTGTACAAAAACGCTTTCTTTCGCCAAGACAGTGCGTTTCTCACTGTTACATGCATTTGAATGGGGAACTCGACCGAAACAAAGTATAGGTTTTCATTATGTGAATAACTTGGAAATCTTAGCTCAAACAGCTGCAAAACCTGTTTGCCCAGCACGGAGACCTTGAGTTCTATAAGATAAAGCCATAAACATGTTTGTCTGAGTCTTCTATCAAAAGTTACAGCTATTTATATGAAGTTATACAAAAACGCTTTCTTTCGCCAAGACAGTGCGTTTCTCACTGTTACATGCATTTGAATGGGGAACTCCACCGAAACAAAGTATAGGTTTTCATTATGTGAATAACTTGGAAATCTTAGCTCAAACAGCTGCAAAACCTGTTTGCCCAGCACGGAGACCTTGAGTTCTATAAGATAAAGCCATAAACATGTGTATCCGAGTCTTCTATCAAAAGTTACAGCTATTTATATGAAGTTGTACAAAAACGCTTTCTTTCGCCAAGACAGTGCGTTTCTCACTGTTACATGCATTTGAATGGGGAACTCCACCGAAACAAAGTATAGGTTTTCATTATGTGAATAACTTGGAAATCTTAGCTCAAACAGCTGCAAAACCTGTTTTCCCAGCACGGGAACCTTGAGTTCTATAAGATAAAGCCATAAACATGTGTATCCGAGTCTTCTATCAAAAGTTACAGCTATTTATATGAAGTTGTACAAAAACGCTTTCTTTCGCCAAGACAGTGCGTTTCTCACTGTTACATGCATTTGAATGGGGAACTCGACCGAAACAAAGTATAGGTTTTCATTATGTGAATAACTTGGAAATCTTAGCTCAAACAGCTGCAAAACCTGTTTGCCCAGCACGGGAACCTTGAGTTCTATAAGATAAAGCCATAAACATGTTTGTCTGAGTCTTCTATCAAAAGTTACGGCTATTTATATGAAGTTGTACAAAAACGCTTTCTTTCGCCAAGACAGTGCGTTTCTCACTGTTACATGCATTTGAATGGGGAACTCCACCGAAACAAAGTATAGGTTTTCATTATGTGAATAACTTGGAAATCTTAGCTCAAACAGCTGCAAAACCTGTTTGCCCAGCACGGAGACCTTGAGTTCTATAAGATAAAGCCATAAACATGTGTATCCGAGTCTTCTATCAAAAGTTACAGCTATTTATATGAAGTTGTACAAAAACGCTTTCTTTCGCCAAGACAGTGCGTTTCTCACTGTTACATGCATTTGAATGGGGAACTCGACCGAAACAAAGTATAGGTTTTCATTATGTGAATAACTTGGAAATCTTAGCTCAAACAGCTGCAAAACCTGTTTTCCCAGCACGGGAACCTTGAGTTCTATAAGATAAAGCCATAAACATGTGTATCCGAGTCTTCTATCAAAAGTTACAGCTATTCATATGAAGTTGTACAAAAACGCTTTCTTTCGCCAAGACAGTGCGTTTCTCACTGTTACATGCATTTGAATGGGGAACTTGACCGAAACAAAGTATAAGTTTTCATTATGTGAATAACTTGGAAATCTTAGCTCAAACAGCTGCAAAACCTGTTTTTCCAGCACGGAGACCTTGAGTTCTATAAGATAAAGCCATAAACATGTTTGTCTGAGTCTTCTATCAAAAGTTACAGCTATTCATATGAAGTTGTACAAAAACGCTTTCTTTCGCCAAGACAGTGCGTTTCTCACTGTTACATGCATTTGAATGGGGAACTTGACCGAAACAAAGTATAAGTTTTCATTATGTGAATAACTTGGAAATCTTAGCTCAAACAGCTGCAAAACCTGTTTTTCCAGCACGGAGACCTTGAGTTCTATAAGATAAAGCCATAAACATGTGTATCCGAGTCTTCTATCAAAAGTTACAGCTATTCATATGAAGTTGTACAAAAACGTTTTCTTTCGCCAAGACAGTGCGTTTCTCACTGTTACATGCATTTTGAATGGGGAACTCGACCGAAACAAAGTATAGGTTTTCATTATGTGAATAACTTGGAAATCTTAGCTCAAACAGCTGCAAAACCTGTTTTCCCAGCACGGAGACCTTGAGTTCTATAAGATAAAGCCATAAACATGTTTGTCTGAGTCTTCTATCAAAAGTTACAGCTATTTATATGAAGTTGTACAAAAACGCTTTCTTTCGCCAAGACAGTGCGTTTCTCACTGTTACATGCATTTGAATGGGGAACTCGACCGAAACAAAGTATAGGTTTTCATTATGTGAATAACTTGGAAATCTTAGCTCAAACAGCTGCAAAACCTGTTTTCCCAGCACGGAGACCTTGAGTTCTATAAGATAAAGCCATAAACATGTTTGTCTGAGTCTTCTATCAAAAGTTACAGCTATTTATATGAAGTTATACAAAAACGCTTTCTTTCGCCAAGACAGTGCGTTTCTCACTGTTACATGCATTTGAATGGGGAACTCCACCGAAACAAAGTATAGGTTTTCATTATGTGAATAACTTGGAAATCTTAGCTCAAACAGCTGCAAAACCTGTTTTCCCAGCACGGGAACCTTGAGTTCTATAAGATAAAGCCATAAACATGTTTGTCTGAGTCTTCTATCAAAAGTTACGGCTATTTATATGAAGTTGTACAAAAACGCTTTCTTTCGCCAAGACAGTGCGTTTCTCACTGTTACATGCATTTGAATGGGGAACTCGACCGAAACAAAGTATAGGTTTTCATTATGTGAATAACTTGGAAATCTTAGCTCAAACAGCTGCGAAACCTGTTTTCCCAGCACGGAGACCTTGAGTTCTATAAGATAAAGCCATAAACATGTTTGTCTGAGTCTTCTATCAAAAGTTACAGCTATTTATATGAAGTTGTACAAAAACGCTTTCTTTCGCCAAGACAGTGCGTTTCTCACTGTTACATGCATTTGAATGGGGAACTCGACCGAAACAAAGTATAGGTTTTCATTATGTGAATAACTTGGAAATCTTAGCTCAAACAGCTGCAAAACCTGTTTTCCCAGCACGGGAACCTTGAGTTCTATAAGATAAAGCCATAAACATGTGTATCCGAGTCTTCTATCAAAAGTTACAGCTATTCATATGAAGTTGTACAAAAACGCTTTCTTTCGCCAAGACAGTGCGTTTCTCACTGTTACATGCATTTGAATGGGGAACTCGACCGAAACAAAGTATAAGTTTTCATTATGTGAATAACTTGGAAATCTTAGCTCAAACAGCTGCAAAACCTGTTTTTCCAGCACGGAGACCTTGAGTTCTATAAGATAAAGCCATAAACATGTTTGTCTGAGTCTTCTATCAAAAGTTACAGCTATTCATATGAAGTTGTACAAAAACGCTTTCTTTCGCCAAGACAGTGCGTTTCTCACTGTTACATGCATTTGAATGGGGAACTTGACCGAAACAAAGTATAAGTTTTCATTATGTGAATAACTTGGAAATCTTAGCTCAAACAGCTGCAAAACCTGTTTTTCCAGCACGGAGACCTTGAGTTCTATAAGATAAAGCCATAAACATGTGTATCCGAGTCTTCTATCAAAAGTTACAGCTATTCATATGAAGTTGTACAAAAACGTTTTCTTTCGCCAAGACAGTGCGTTTCTCACTGTTACATGCATTTTGAATGGGGAACTCGACCGAAACAAAGTATAGGTTTTCATTATGTGAATAACTTGGAAATCTTAGCTCAAACAGCTGCAAAACCTGTTTTCCCAGCACGGAGACCTTGAGTTCTATAAGATAAAGCCATAAACATGTTTGTCTGAGTCTTCTATCAAAAGTTACAGCTATTTATATGAAGTTGTACAAAAACGCTTTCTTTCGCCAAGACAGTGCGTTTCTCACTGTTACATGCATTTGAATGGGGAACTCGACCGAAACAAAGTATAGGTTTTCATTATGTGAATAACTTGGAAATCTTAGCTCAAACAGCTGCAAAACCTGTTTTCCCAGCACGGAGACCTTGAGTTCTATAAGATAAAGCCATAAACATGTTTGTCTGAGTCTTCTATCAAAAGTTACAGCTATTTATATGAAGTTATACAAAAACGCTTTCTTTCGCCAAGACAGTGCGTTTCTCACTGTTACATGCATTTGAATGGGGAACTCCACCGAAACAAAGTATAGGTTTTCATTATGTGAATAACTTGGAAATCTTAGCTCAAACAGCTGCAAAACCTGTTTTCCCAGCACGGGAACCTTGAGTTCTATAAGATAAAGCCATAAACATGTTTGTCTGAGTCTTCTATCAAAAGTTACGGCTATTTATATGAAGTTGTACAAAAACGCTTTCTTTCGCCAAGACAGTGCGTTTCTCACTGTTACATGCATTTGAATGGGGAACTCGACCGAAACAAAGTATAGGTTTTCATTATGTGAATAACTTGGAAATCTTAGCTCAAACAGCTGCGAAACCTGTTTGCCCAGCACGGGAACCTTGAGTTCTATAAGATAAAGCCATAAACATGTGTATCCGAGTCTTCTATCAAAAGTTACGGCTATTTATATGAAGTTGTACAAAAACGCTTTCTTTCGCCAAGACAGTGCGTTTCTCACTGTTACATGCATTTGAATGGGGAACTCGACCGAAACAAAGTATAGGTTTTCATTATGTGAATAACTTGGAAATCTTAGCTCAAACAGCTGCAAAACCTGTTTGCCCAGCACGGAGACCTTGAGTTCTATAAGATAAAGCCATAAACATGTTTGTCTGAGTCTTCTATCAAAAGTTACATCTATTTATATGAAGTTATACAAAAACGCTTTCTTTCGCCAAGACAGTGCGTTTCTCACTGTTACATGCATTTGAATGGGGAACTTGACCGAAACAAAGTATAGGTTTTCATTATGTGAATAACTTGGAAATCTTAGCTCAAACAGCTGCAAAACCTGTTTTCCCAGCACGGGAACCTTGAGTTCTATAAGATAAAGCCATAAACATGTGTATCCGAGTCTTCTATCAAAAGTTACGGCTATTTATATGAAGTTGTACAAAAACGCTTTCTTTCGCCAAGACAGTGCGTTTCTCACTGTTACATGCATTTGAATGGGGAACTCGACCGAAACAAAGTATAGGTTTTCATTATGTGAATAACTTGGAAATCTTAGCTCAAACAGCTGCAAAACCTGTTTGCCCAGCACGGAGACCTTGAGTTCTATAAGATAAAGCCATAAACATGTGTATCCGAGTCTTCTATCAAAAGTTACAGCTATTTATATGAAGTTGTACAAAAACGCTTTCTTTCGCCAAGACAGTGCGTTTCTCACTGTTACATGCATTTGAATGGGGAACTCGACCGAAACAAAGTATAGGTTTTCATTATGTGAATAACTTGGAAATCTTAGCTCAAACAGCTGCAAAACCTGTTTGCCCAGCACGGAAACCTTGAGTTCTATAAGATAAAGCCATAAACATGTTTGTCTGAGTCTTCTATCAAAAGTTACAGCTATTTATATGAAGTTATACAAAAACGCTTTCTTTCGCCAAGACAGTGCGTTTCTCACTGTTACATGCATTTGAATGGGGAACTCGACCGAAACAAAGTATAGGTTTTCATTATGTGAATAACTTGGAAATCTTAGCTCAAACAGCTGCAAAACCTGTTTTCCCAGCACGGGAACCTTGAGTTCTATAAGATAAAGCCATAAACATGTGTATCCGAGTCTTCTATCAAAAGTTACGGCTATTTATATGAAGTTGTACAAAAACGCTTTCTTTCGCCAAGACAGTGCGTTTCTCACTGTTACATGCATTTGAATGGGGAACTCGACCGAAACAAAGTATAGGTTTTCATTATGTGAATAACTTGGAAATCTTAGCTCAAACAGCTGCAAAACCTGTTTTCCCAGCACGGGAACCTTGAGTTCTATAAGATAAAGCCATAAACATGTTTGTCTGAGTCTTCTATCAAAAGTTACAGCTATTCATATGAAGTTGTACAAAAACGCTTTCTTTCGCCAAGACAGTGCGTTTCTCACTGTTACATGCATTTGAATGGGGAACTCCACCGAAACAAAGTATAGGTTTTCATTATGTGAATAACTTGGAAATCTTAGCTCAAACAGCTGCAAAACCTGTTTTTCCAGCACGGAGACCTTGAGTTCTATAAGATAAAGCCATAAACATGTGTATCCGAGTCTTCTATCAAAAGTTACGGCTATTTATATGAAGTTGTACAAAAACGCTTTCTTTCGCCAAGACAGTGCGTTTCTCACTGTTACATGCATTTGAATGGGGAACTCCACCGAAACAAAGTATAGGTTTTCATTATGTGAATAACTTGGAAATCTTAGCTCAAACAGCTGCAAAACCTGTTTGCCCAGCACGGAGACCTTGAGTTCTATAAGATAAAGCCATAAACATGTGTATCCGAGTCTTCTATCAAAAGTTACAGCTATTCATATGAAGTTGTACAAAAACGCTTTCTTTCGCCAAGACAGTGCGTTTCTCACTGTTACATGCATTTGAATGGGGAACTCCACCGAAACAAAGTATAGGTTTTCATTATGTGAATAACTTGGAAATCTTAGCTCAAACAGCTGCAAAACCTGTTTGCCCAGCACGGAGACCTTGAGTTCTATAAGATAAAGCCATAAACATGTGTATCCGAGTCTTCTATCAAAAGTTACAGCTATTCATATGAAGTTGTACAAAAACGCTTTCTTTCGCCAAGACAGTGCGTTTCTCACTGTTACATGCATTTGAATGGGGAACTCGACCGAAACAAAGTATAGGTTTTCATTATGTGAATAACTTGGAAATCTTAGCTCAAACAGCTGCAAAACCTGTTTTCCCAGCACGGGAACCTTGAGTTCTATAAGATAAAGCCATAAACATGTTTGTCTGAGTCTTCTATCAAAAGTTACAGCTATTTCTATGAAGTTGTACAAAAACGCTTTCTTTCGCCAAGACAGTGCGTTTCTCACTGTTACATGCATTTTGAATGGGGAACTCGACCGAAACAAAGTATAGGTTTTCATTATGTGAATAACTTGGAAATCTTAGCTCAAACAGCTGCAAAACCTGTTTGCCCAGCACGGAGACCTTGAGTTCTATAAGATAAAGCCATAAACATGTGTATCCGAGTCTTCTATCAAAAGTTACGGCTATTTATATGAAGTTGTACAAAAACGCTTTCTTTCGCCAAGACAGTGCGTTTCTCACTGTTACATGCATTTGAATGGGGAACTCCACCGAAACAAAGTATAGGTTTTCATTATGTGAATAACTTGGAAATCTTAGCTCAAACAGCTGCAAAACCTGTTTGCCCAGCACGGAGACCTTGAGTTCTATAAGATAAAGCCATAAACATGTGTATCCGAGTCTTCTATCAAAAGTTACAGCTATTCATATGAAGTTGTACAAAAACGCTTTCTTTCGCCAAGACAGTGCGTTTCTCACTGTTACATGCATTTGAATGGGGAACTCGACCGAAACAAAGTATAGGTTTTCATTATGTGAATAACTTGGAAATCTTAGCTCAAACAGCTGCAAAACCTGTTTGCCCAGCACGGAGACCTTGAGTTCTATAAGATAAAGCCATAAACATGTGTATCCGAGTCTTCTATCAAAAGTTACGGCTATTTATATGAAGTTGTACAAAAACGCTTTCTTTCGCCAAGACAGTGCGTTTCTCACTGTTACATGCATTTGAATGGGGAACTCCACCGAAACAAAGTATAGGTTTTCATTATGTGAATAACTTGGAAATCTTAGCTCAAACAGCTGCAAAACCTGTTTGCCCAGCACGGAGACCTTGAGTTCTATAAGATAAAGCCATAAACATGTGTATCCGAGTCTTCTATCAAAAGTTACAGCTATTCATATGAAGTTGTACAAAAACGCTTTCTTTCGCCAAGACAGTGCGTTTCTCACTGTTACATGCATTTGAATGGGGAACTCGACCGAAACAAAGTATAGGTTTTCATTATGTGAATAACTTGGAAATCTTAGCTCAAACAGCTGCAAAACCTGTTTTCCCAGCACGGGAACCTTGAGTTCTATAAGATAAAGCCATAAACATGTTTGTCTGAGTCTTCTATCAAAAGTTACAGCTATTTATATGAAGTTGTACAAAAACGCTTTCTTTCGCCAAGACAGTGCGTTTCTCACTGTTACATGCATTTGAATGGGGAACTCCACCGAAACAAAGTATAGGTTTTCATTATGTGAATAACTTGGAAATCTTAGCTCAAACAGCTGCAAAACCTGTTTGCCCAGCACGGAGACCTTGAGTTCTATAAGATAAAGCCATAAACATGTGTATCCGAGTCTTCTATCAAAAGTTACAGCTATTCATATGAAGTTGTACAAAAACGCTTTCTTTCGCCAAGACAGTGCGTTTCTCACTGTTACATGCATTTGAATGGGGAACTCGACCGAAACAAAGTATAGGTTTTCATTATGTGAATAACTTGGAAATCTTAGCTCAAACAGCTGCAAAACCTGTTTTCCCAGCACGGGAACCTTGAGTTCTATAAGATAAAGCCATAAACATGTTTGTCTGAGTCTTCTATCAAAAGTTACAGCTATTTCTATGAAGTTGTACAAAAACGCTTTCTTTCGCCAAGACAGTGCGTTTCTCACTGTTACATGCATTTTGAATGGGGAACTCGACCGAAACAAAGTATAGGTTTTCATTATGTGAATAACTTGGAAATCTTAGCTCAAACAGCTGCAAAACCTGTTTGCCCAGCACGGAGACCTTGAGTTCTATAAGATAAAGCCATAAACATGTGTATCCGAGTCTTCTATCAAAAGTTACGGCTATTTATATGAAGTTGTACAAAAACGCTTTCTTTCGCCAAGACAGTGCGTTTCTCACTGTTACATGCATTTGAATGGGGAACTCCACCGAAACAAAGTATAGGTTTTCATTATGTGAATAACTTGGAAATCTTAGCTCAAACAGCTGCAAAACCTGTTTGCCCAGCACGGAGACCTTGAGTTCTATAAGATAAAGCCATAAACATGTGTATCCGAGTCTTCTATCAAAAGTTACAGCTATTCATATGAAGTTGTACAAAAACGCTTTCTTTCGCCAAGACAGTGCGTTTCTCACTGTTACATGCATTTGAATGGGGAACTCGACCGAAACAAAGTATAGGTTTTCATTATGTGAATAACTTGGAAATCTTAGCTCAAACAGCTGCAAAACCTGTTTGCCCAGCACGGAGACCTTGAGTTCTATAAGATAAAGCCATAAACATGTGTATCCGAGTCTTCTATCAAAAGTTACGGCTATTTATATGAAGTTGTACAAAAACGCTTTCTTTCGCCAAGACAGTGCGTTTCTCACTGTTACATGCATTTGAATGGGGAACTCCACCGAAACAAAGTATAGGTTTTCATTATGTGAATAACTTGGAAATCTTAGCTCAAACAGCTGCAAAACCTGTTTGCCCAGCACGGAGACCTTGAGTTCTATAAGATAAAGCCATAAACATGTGTATCCGAGTCTTCTATCAAAAGTTACAGCTATTCATATGAAGTTGTACAAAAACGCTTTCTTTCGCCAAGACAGTGCGTTTCTCACTGTTACATGCATTTGAATGGGGAACTCGACCGAAACAAAGTATAGGTTTTCATTATGTGAATAACTTGGAAATCTTAGCTCAAACAGCTGCAAAACCTGTTTTCCCAGCACGGGAACCTTGAGTTCTATAAGATAAAGCCATAAACATGTTTGTCTGAGTCTTCTATCAAAAGTTACAGCTATTTCTATGAAGTTGTACAAAAACGCTTTCTTTCGCCAAGACAGTGCGTTTCTCACTGTTACATGCATTTGAATGGGGAACTCCACCGAAACAAAGTATAGGTTTTCATTATGTGAATAACTTGGAAATCTTAGCTCAAACAGCTGCAAAACCTGTTTGCCCAGCACGGAGACCTTGAGTTCTATAAGATAAAGCCATAAACATGTGTATCCGAGTCTTCTATCAAAAGTTACAGCTATTCATATGAAGTTGTACAAAAACGCTTTCTTTCGCCAAGACAGTGCGTTTCTCACTGTTACATGCATTTGAATGGGGAACTCCACCGAAACAAAGTATAGGTTTTCATTATGTGAATAACTTGGAAATCTTAGCTCAAACAGCTGCAAAACCTGTTTTCCCAGCACGGGAACCTTGAGTTCTATAAGATAAAGCCATAAACATGTTTGTCTGAGTCTTCTATCAAAAGTTACAGCTATTTCTATGAAGTTGTACAAAAACGCTTTCTTTCGCCAAGACAGTGCGTTTCTCACTGTTACATGCATTTTGAATGGGGAACTCGACCGAAACAAAGTATAGGTTTTCATTATGTGAATAACTTGGAAATCTTAGCTCAAACAGCTGCAAAACCTGTTTGCCCAGCACGGAGACCTTGAGTTCTATAAGATAAAGCCATAAACATGTGTATCCGAGTCTTCTATCAAAAGTTACGGCTATTTATATGAAGTTGTACAAAAACGCTTTCTTTCGCCAAGACAGTGCGTTTCTCACTGTTACATGCATTTGAATGGGGAACTCCACCGAAACAAAGTATAGGTTTTCATTATGTGAATAACTTGGAAATCTTAGCTCAAACAGCTGCAAAACCTGTTTGCCCAGCACGGAGACCTTGAGTTCTATAAGATAAAGCCATAAACATGTGTATCCGAGTCTTCTATCAAAAGTTACAGCTATTCATATGAAGTTGTACAAAAACGCTTTCTTTCGCCAAGACAGTGCGTTTCTCACTGTTACATGCATTTGAATGGGGAACTCGACCGAAACAAAGTATAGGTTTTCATTATGTGAATAACTTGGAAATCTTAGCTCAAACAGCTGCAAAACCTGTTTTCCCAGCACGGGAACCTTGAGTTCTATAAGATAAAGCCATAAACATGTTTGTCTGAGTCTTCTATCAAAAGTTACAGCTATTTCTATGAAGTTGTACAAAAACGCTTTCTTTCGCCAAGACAGTGCGTTTCTCACTGTTACATGCATTTTGAATGGGGAACTCGACCGAAACAAAGTATAGGTTTTCATTATGTGAATAACTTGGAAATCTTAGCTCAAACAGCTGCAAAACCTGTTTGCCCAGCACGGAGACCTTGAGTTCTATAAGATAAAGCCATAAACATGTGTATCCGAGTCTTCTATCAAAAGTTACGGCTATTTATATGAAGTTGTACAAAAACGCTTTCTTTCGCCAAGACAGTGCGTTTCTCACTGTTACATGCATTTGAATGGGGAACTCCACCGAAACAAAGTATAGGTTTTCATTATGTGAATAACTTGGAAATCTTAGCTCAAACAGCTGCAAAACCTGTTTGCCCAGCACGGAGACCTTGAGTTCTATAAGATAAAGCCATAAACATGTGTATCCGAGTCTTCTATCAAAAGTTACAGCTATTCATATGAAGTTGTACAAAAACGCTTTCTTTCGCCAAGACAGTGCGTTTCTCACTGTTACATGCATTTGAATGGGGAACTCGACCGAAACAAAGTATAGGTTTTCATTATGTGAATAACTTGGAAATCTTAGCTCAAACAGCTGCAAAACCTGTTTTCCCAGCACGGGAACCTTGAGTTCTATAAGATAAAGCCATAAACATGTTTGTCTGAGTCTTCTATCAAAAGTTACAGCTATTTCTATGAAGTTGTACAAAAACGCTTTCTTTCGCCAAGACAGTGCGTTTCTCACTGTTACATGCATTTTGAATGGGGAACTCGACCGAAACAAAGTATAGGTTTTCATTATGTGAATAACTTGGAAATCTTAGCTCAAACAGCTGCAAAACCTGTTTGCCCAGCACGGAGACCTTGAGTTCTATAAGATAAAGCCATAAACATGTGTATCCGAGTCTTCTATCAAAAGTTACAGCTATTCATATGAAGTTGTACAAAAACGCTTTCTTTCGCCAAGACAGTGCGTTTCTCACTGTTACATGCATTTGAATGGGGAACTCGACCGAAACAAAGTATAGGTTTTCATTATGTGAATAACTTGGAAATCTTAGCTCAAACAGCTGCAAAACCTGTTTGCCCAGCACGGAGACCTTGAGTTCTATAAGATAAAGCCATAAACATGTTTGTCTGAGTCTTCTATCAAAAGTTACAGCTATTTATATGAAGTTATACAAAAACGCTTTCTTTCGCCAAGACAGTGCGTTTCTCACTGTTACATGCATTTGAATGGGGAACTCGACCGAAACAAAGTATAGGTTTTCATTATGTGAATAACTTGGAAATCTTAGCTCAAACAGCTGCAAAACCTGTTTTCCCAGCACGGGAACCTTGAGTTCTATAAGATAAAGCCATAAACATGTGTATCCGAGTCTTCTATCAAAAGTTACAGCTATTTCTATGAAGTTGCACAAAAACGTTTTCTTTCGCCAAGACAGTGCGTTTCTCACTGTTACATGCATTTGAATGGGGAACTCCACCGAAACAAAGTATAGGTTTTCATTATGTGAATAACTTGGAAATCTTAGCTCAAACAGCTGCAAAACCTGTTTGCCCAGCACGGAGACCTTGAGTTCTATAAGATAAAGCCATAAACATGTTTGTCTGAGTCTTCTATCAAAAGTTACAGCTATTTATATGAAGTTATACAAAAACGCTTTCTTTCGCTAAGACAGTGCGTTTCTCACTGTTACATGCATTTGAATGGGGAACTCGACCGAAACAAAGTATAGGTTTTCATTATGTGAATAACTTGGAAATCTTAGCTCAAACAGCTGCAAAACCTGTTTGCCCAGCACGGAGACCTTGAGTTCTATAAGATAAAGCCATAAACATGTTTGTCTGAGTCTTCTATCAAAAGTTACAGCTATTTATATGAAGTTATACAAAAATGCTTTCTTTCGCCAAGACAGTGCGTTTCTCACTGTTACATGCATTTGAATGGGGAACTCGACCGAAACAAAGTATAGGTTTTCATTATGTGAATAACTTGGAAATCTTAGCTCAAACAGCTGCAAAACCTGTTTTCCCAGCACGGGAACCTTGAGTTCTATAAGATAAAGCCATAAACATGTGTATCCGAGTCTTCTATCAAAAGTTACAGCTATTCATATGAAGTTGTACAAAAACGCTTTCTTTCGCCAAGACAGTGCGTTTCTCACTGTTACATGCATTTGAATGGGGAACTCCACCGAAACAAAGTATAAGTTTTCATTATGTGAATAACTTGGAAATCTTAGCTCAAACAGCTGCAAAACCTGTTTTTCCAGCACGGAGACCTTGAGTTCTATAAGATAAAGCCATAAACATGTGTATCCGAGTCTTCTATCAAAAGTTACAGCTATTTATATGAAGTTGTACAAAAACGCTTTCTTTCGCCAAGACAGTGCGTTTCTCACTGTTACATGCATTTGAATGGGGAACTCGACCGAAACAAAGTATAGGTTTTCATTATGTGAATAACTTGGAAATCTTAGCTCAAACAGCTGCAAAACCTGTTTGCCCAGCACGGAGACCTTGAGTTCTATAAGATAAAGCCATAAACATGTGTATCCGAGTCTTCTATCAAAAGTTACGGCTATTTATATGAAGTTGTACAAAAACGCTTTCTTTCGCCAAGACAGTGCGTTTCTCACTGTTACATGCATTTGAATGGGGAACTCCACCGAAACAAAGTATAGGTTTTCATTATGTGAATAACTTGGAAATCTTAGCTCAAACAGCTGCAAAACCTGTTTGCCCAGCACGGAGACCTTGAGTTCTATAAGATAAAGCCATAAACATGTGTATCCGAGTCTTCTATCAAAAGTTACAGCTATTCATATGAAGTTGTACAAAAACGCTTTCTTTCGCCAAGACAGTGCGTTTCTCACTGTTACATGCATTTGAATGGGGAACTCGACCGAAACAAAGTATAGGTTTTCATTATGTGAATAACTTGGAAATCTTAGCTCAAACAGCTGCAAAACCTGTTTTCCCAGCACGGGAACCTTGAGTTCTATAAGATAAAGCCATAAACATGTTTGTCTGAGTCTTCTATCAAAAGTTACAGCTATTTATATGAAGTTATACAAAAACGCTTTCTTTCGCCAAGACAGTGCGTTTCTCACTGTTACATGCATTTGAATGGGGAACTCGACCGAAACAAAGTATAGGTTTTCATTATGTGAATAACTTGGAAATCTTAGCTCAAACAGCTGCAAAACCTGTTTTCCCAGAACGGGAACCTTGAGTTCTATAAGATAAAGCCATAAACATGTGTATCCGAGTCTTCTATCAAAAGTTACGGCTATTTATATGAAGTTGTACAAAAACGTTTTCTTTCGCCAAGACAGTGCGTTTCTCACTGTTACATGCATTTGAATGGGGAACTCCACCGAAACAAAGTATAGGTTTTCATTATGTGAATAACTTGGAAATCTTAGCTCAAACAGCTGCAAAACCTGTTTGCCCAGCACGGAGACCTTGAGTTCTATAAGATAAAGCCATAAACATGTTTGTCTGAGTCTTCTATCAAAAGTTACAGCTATTTATATGAAGTTATACAAAAACGCTTTCTTTCGCTAAGACAGTGCGTTTCTCACTGTTACATGCATTTGAATGGGGAACTCGACCGAAACAAAGTATAGGTTTTCATTATGTGAATAACTTGGAAATCTTAGCTCAAACAGCTGCAAAACCTGTTTGCCCAGCACGGAGACCTTGAGTTCTATAAGATAAAGCCATAAACATGTTTGTCTGAGTCTTCTATCAAAAGTTACAGCTATTTATATGAAGTTATACAAAAATGCTTTCTTTCGCCAAGACAGTGCGTTTCTCACTGTTACATGCATTTGAATGGGGAACTCGACCGAAACAAAGTATAGGTTTTCATTATGTGAATAACTTGGAAATCTTAGCTCAAACAGCTGCAAAACCTGTTTTCCCAGCACGGGAACCTTGAGTTCTATAAGATAAAGCCATAAACATGTGTATCCTAGTCTTCTATCAAAAGTTACAGCTATTCATATGAAGTTGTACAAAAACGCTTTCTTTCGCCAAGACAGTGCGTTTCTCACTGTTACATGCATTTGAATGGGGAACTCCACCGAAACAAAGTATAAGTTTTCATTATGTGAATAACTTGGAAATCTTAGCTCAAACAGCTGCAAAACCTGTTTTTCCAGCACGGAGACCTTGAGTTCTATAAGATAAAGCCATAAACATGTGTATCCGAGTCTTCTATCAAAAGTTACAGCTATTTATATGAAGTTGTACAAAAACGCTTTCTTTCGCCAAGACAGTGCGTTTCTCACTGTTACATGCATTTGAATGGGGAACTCGACCGAAACAAAGTATAGGTTTTCATTATGTGAATAACTTGGAAATCTTAGCTCAAACAGCTGCAAAACCTGTTTGCCCAGCACGGAGACCTTGAGTTCTATAAGATAAAGCCATAAACATGTTTGTCTGAGTCTTCTATCAAAAGTTACAGCTATTTATACGAAGTTATACAAAAACGCTTTCTTTCGCCAAGACAGTGCCTTTCTCACTGTTACATGCATTTGAATGGGGAACTCGACCGAAACAAAGTATAGGTTTTCATTATGTGAATAACTTGGAAATCTTAGCTCAAACAGCTGCAAAACCTGTTTTCCCAGCACGGAGACCTTGAGTTCTATAATATAAGGCCATAAACATGTTTGTCTGAGTCTTCTATCAAAAGTTACAGCTATTTCTATGAAGTTGTACAAAAACTTTTTCTTTCGCCAAGACAGTGCGTTTCTCACTGTTACATGCATTTGAATGGGGAACTCCACCGAAACAAAGTATAGGTTTTCATTACGTGAATAACTTGGAAATCTTAGCTCAAACAGCTGCAAAACCTGTTTTCCCAGCACGGAGACCTTGAGTTCTATAAGATAAAGCCATAAACATGTGTATCCGAGTCTTCTATCAAAAGTTACAGCTATTTATATGAAGTTGTACAAAAACGCTTTCTTTCGCCAAGACAGTGCGTTTCTCACTGTTACATGCATTTGAATGGGGAACTCGACCGAAACAAAGTATAAGTTTTCATTATGTGAATAACTTGGAAATCTTAGCTCCAACAGCTGCAAAACCTGCTTTCCCAGCACGGAGACCTTGAGTTCTATAATATAAGGCCATAAACATGTTTGTCTGAGTCTTCTATCAAAAGTTACAGCTATTTCTATGAAGTTGTACAAAAACGTTTTCTTTCGCCAAGACAGTGCGTTTCTCACTGTTACATGCATTTTGAATGGGGAACTCGACCGAAACAAAGTATAAGTTTTCATTATGTGAATAACTTGGAAATCTTAGCTCAAACAGCTGCAAAACCTGTTTTCCCAGCACGGAGACCTTGAGTTCTATAAGATAAAGCCATAAACATGTTTGTCTGAGTCTTCTATCAAAAGTTACAGCTATTTATATGAAGTTGTACAAAATAGCTTTCTTTCGCCAAGACAGTGCGTTTCTCACTGTTACATGCATTTGAATGGGGAACTCCACCGAAACAAAGTATAGGTTTTCATTATGTGAATAACTTGGAAATCTTAGCTCAAACAGCTGCAAAACCTGTTTGCCCAGCACGGAGACCTTGAGTTCTATAAGATAAAGCCATAAACATGTGTATCCGAGTCTTCTATCAAAAGTTACGGCTATTTATATGAAGTTGTACAAAAACGCTTTCTTTCGCCAAGACAGTGCGTTTCTCACTGTTACATGCATTTGAATGGGGAACTCCACCGAAACAAAGTATAGGTTTTCATTATGTGAATAACTTGGAAATCTTAGCTCAAACAGCTGCAAAACCTGTTTGCCCAGCACGGAGACCTTGAGTTCTATAAGATAAAGCCATAAACATGTGTATCCGAGTCTTCTATCAAAAGTTACAGCTATTCATATGAAGTTGTACAAAAACGCTTTCTTTCGCCAAGACAGTGCGTTTCTCACTGTTACATGCATTTGAATGGGGAACTCCACCGAAACAAAGTATAGGTTTTCATTATGTGAATAACTTGGAAATCTTAGCTCAAACAGCTGCAAAACCTGTTTGCCCAGCACGGAGACCTTGAGTTCTATAACATAAAGCCATAAACATGTTTGTCTGAGTCTTCTATCAAAAGTTACAGCTATTTATATGAAGTTATACAAAAACGCTTTCTTTCGCCAAGACAGTGCGTTTCTCACTGTTACATGCATTTGAATGGGGAACTCGACCGAAACAAAGTATAGGTTTTCATTATGTGAATAACTTGGAAATCTTAGCTCAAACAGCTGCAAAACCTGTTTTCCCAGCACGGGAACCTTGAGTTCTATAAGATAAAGCCATAAACATGTGTATCCGAGTCTTCTATCAAAAGTTACAGCTATTCATATGAAGTTGTACAAAAACGCTTTCTTTCGCCAAGACAGTGCGTTTCTCACTGTTACATGCATTTGAATGGGGAACTCCACCGAAACAAAGTATAAGTTTTCATTATGTGAATAACTTGGAAATCTTAGCTCAAACAGCTGCAAAACCTGTTTTTCCAGCACGGAGACCTTGAGTTCTATAAGATAAAGCCATAAACATGTTTGTCTGAGTCTTCTATCAAAAGTTACAGCTATTTCTATGAAGTTGCACAAAAACGTTTTCTTTCGCCAAGACAGTGCGTTTCTCACTGTTACATGCATTTTGAATGGGGAACTCGACCGAAACAAAGTATAGGTTTTCATTATGTGAATAACTTGGAAATCTTAGCTCAAACAGCTGCAAAACCTGTTTTCCCAGCACGGAGACCTTGAGTTCTATAAGATAAAGCCATAAACATGTGTATCCGAGTCTTCTATCAAAAGTTACGGCTATTTATATGAAGTTGTACAAAAACGTTTTCTTTCGCCAAGACAGTGCGTTTCTCACTGTTACATGCATTTTGAATGGGGAACTCGACCGAAACAAAGTATAGGTTTTCATTATGTGAATAACTTGGAAATCTTAGCTCAAACAGCTGCAAAACCTGTTTTCCCAGCACGGAGACCTTGAGTTCTATAAGATAAAGCCATAAACATGTTTGTCTGAGTCTTCTATCAAAAGTTACAGCTATTTCTATGAAGTTGTACAAAAACGCTTTCTTTCGCCAAGACAGTGCGTTTCTCACTGTTACATGCATTTGAATGGGGAACTCCACCGAAACAAAGTATAGGTTTTCATTATGTGAATAACTTGGAAATCTTAGCTCAAACAGCTGCAAAACCTGTTTTCCCAGCACGGAGACCTTGAGTTCTATAAGATAAAGCCATAAACATGTTTGTCTGAGTCTTCTATCAAAAGTTACAGCTATTTATATGAAGTTGTACAAAAACGCTTTCTTTCGCCAAGACAGTGCGTTTCTCACTGTTACATGCATTTGAATGGGGAACTCGACTGAAACAAAGTATAGGTTTTCATTATGTGAATAACTTGGAAATCTTAGCTCAAACAGCTGCAAAACCTGTTTTCCCAGCACGGAGACCTTGAGTTCTATAAGATAAAGCCATAAACATGTTTGTCTGAGTCTTCTATCAAAAGTTACAGCAATTTATATGAAGTTGTACAAAAACGCTTTCTTTCGCCAAGACAGTGCGTTTCTCACTGTTACATGCATTTGAATGGGGAACTCGACTGAAACAAAGTATAGGTTTTCATTATGTGAATAACTTGGAAATCTTAGCTCAAACAGCTGCAAAACCTGTTTTCCCAGCACGGGAACCTTGAGTTCTATAAGATAAAGCCATAAACATGTTTGTCTGAGTCTTCTATCAAAAGTTACAGCTATTTATATGAAGTTATACAAAAACGCTTTCTTTCGCCAAGACAGTGCGTTTCTCACTGTTACATGCATTTGAATGGGGAACTCGACCGAAACAAAGTATAGGTTTTCATTATGTGAATAACTTGGAAATCTTAGCTCAAACAGCTGCAAAACCTGTTTTCCCAGCACGGGAACCTTGAGTTCTATAAGATAAAGCCATAAACATGTGTATCCGAGTCTTCTATCAAAAGTTACGGCTATTTATATGAAGTTGTACAAAAACGTTTTCTTTCGCCAAGACAGTGCGTTTCTCACTGTTACATGCATTTGAATGGGGAACTCCACCGAAACAAAGTATAGGTTTTCATTATGTGAATAACTTGGAAATCTTAGCTCAAACAGCTGCAAAACCTGTTTGCCCAGCACGGAGACCTTGAGTTCTATAAGATAAAGCCATAAACATGTTTGTCTGAGTCTTCTATCAAAAGTTACAGCTATTTATATGAAGTTATACAAAAACGCTTTCTTTCGCTAAGACAGTGCGTTTCTCACTGTTACATGCATTTGAATGGGGAACTCGACCGAAACAAAGTATAGGTTTTCATTATGTGAATAACTTGGAAATCTTAGCTCAAACAGCTGCAAAACCTGTTTGCCCAGCACGGAGACCTTGAGTTCTATAAGATAAAGCCATAAACATGTTTGTCTGAGTCTTCTATCAAAAGTTACAGCTATTTATATGAAGTTATACAAAAATGCTTTCTTTCGCCAAGACAGTGCGTTTCTCACTGTTACATGCATTTGAATGGGGAACTCCACCGAAACAAAGTATAGGTTTTCATTATGTGAATAACTTGGAAATCTTAGCTCAAACAGCTGCAAAACCTGTTTTCCCAGCACGGGAACCTTGAGTTCTATAAGATAAAGCCATAAACATGTGTATCCGAGTCTTCTATCAAAAGTTACAGCTATTCATATGAAGTTGTACAAAAACGCTTTCTTTCGCCAAGACAGTGCGTTTCTCACTGTTACATGCATTTGAATGGGGAACTCCACCGAAACAAAGTATAAGTTTTCATTATGTGAATAACTTGGAAATCTTAGCTCAAACAGCTGCAAAACCTGTTTTTCCAGCACGGAGACCTTGAGTTCTATAAGATAAAGCCATAAACATGTGTATCCGAGTCTTCTATCAAAAGTTACAGCTATTTATATGAAGTTGTACAAAAACGCTTTCTTTCGCCAAGACAGTGCGTTTCTCACTGTTACATGCATTTGAATGGGGAACTCGACCGAAACAAAGTATAGGTTTTCATTATGTGAATAACTTGGAAATCTTAGCTCAAACAGCTGCAAAACCTGTTTGCCCAGCACGGAGACCTTGAGTTCTATAAGATAAAGCCATAAACATGTGTATCCGAGTCTTCTATCAAAAGTTACAGCTATTTCTATGAAGTTGTACAAAAACTTTTTCTTTCGCCAAGACAGTGCGTTTCTCACTGTTACATGCATTTGAATGGGGAACTCCACCGAAACAAAGTATAGGTTTTCATTACGTGAATAACTTGGAAATCTTAGCTCAAACAGCTGCAAAACCTGTTTTCCCAGCACGGAGACCTTGAGTTCTATAAGATAAAGCCATAAACATGTGTATCCGAGTCTTCTATCAAAAGTTACAGCTATTTATATGAAGTTGTACAAAAACGCTTTCTTTCGCCAAGACAGTGCGTTTCTCACTGTTACATGCATTTGAATGGGGAACTCGACCGAAACAAAGTATAAGTTTTCATTATGTGAATAACTTGGAAATCTTAGCTCCAACAGCTGCAAAACCTGCTTTCCCAGCACGGAGACCTTGAGTTCTATAATATAAGGCCATAAACATGTTTGTCTGAGTCTTCTATCAAAAGTTACAGCTATTTCTATGAAGTTGTACAAAAACGTTTTCTTTCGCCAAGACAGTGCGTTTCTCACTGTTACATGCATTTTGAATGGGGAACTCGACCGAAACAAAGTATAAGTTTTCATTATGTGAATAACTTGGAAATCTTAGCTCAAACAGCTGCAAAACCTGTTTTCCCAGCACGGAGACCTTGAGTTCTATAAGATAAAGCCATAAACATGTTTGTCTGAGTCTTCTATCAAAAGTTACAGCTATTTATATGAAGTTGTACAAAAACGCTTTCTTTCGCCAAGACAGTGCGTTTCTCACTGTTACATGCATTTGAATGGGGAACTCCACCGAAACAAAGTATAGGTTTTCATTATGTGAATAACTTGGAAATCTTAGCTCAAACAGCTGCAAAACCTGTTTGCCCAGCACGGAGACCTTGAGTTCTATAAGATAAAGCCATAAACATGTGTATCCGAGTCTTCTATCAAAAGTTACAGCTATTCATATGAAGTTGTACAAAAACGCTTTCTTTCGCCAAGACAGTGCGTTTCTCACTGTTACATGCATTTGAATGGGGAACTCCACCGAAACAAAGTATAGGTTTTCATTATGTGAATAACTTGGAAATCTTAGCTCAAACAGCTGCAAAACCTGTTTGCCCAGCACGGAGACCTTGAGTTCTATAACATAAAGCCATAAACATGTTTGTCTGAGTCTTCTATCAAAAGTTACAGCTATTTATATGAAGTTATACAAAAACGCTTTCTTTCGCCAAGACAGTGCGTTTCTCACTGTTACATGCATTTGAATGGGGAACTCGACCGAAACAAAGTATAGGTTTTCATTATGTGAATAACTTGGAAATCTTAGCTCAAACAGCTGCAAAACCTGTTTTCCCAGCACGGGAACCTTGAGTTCTATAAGATAAAGCCATAAACATGTGTATCCGAGTCTTCTATCAAAAGTTACAGCTATTCATATGAAGTTGTACAAAAACGCTTTCTTTCGCCAAGACAGTGCGTTTCTCACTGTTACATGCATTTGAATGGGGAACTCCACCGAAACAAAGTATAAGTTTTCATTATGTGAATAACTTGGAAATCTTAGCTCAAACAGCTGCAAAACCTGTTTTTCCAGCACGGAGACCTTGAGTTCTATAAGATAAAGCCATAAACATGTTTGTCTGAGTCTTCTATCAAAAGTTACAGCTATTTCTATGAAGTTGCACAAAAACGTTTTCTTTCGCCAAGACAGTGCGTTTCTCACTGTTACATGCATTTTGAATGGGGAACTCGACCGAAACAAAGTATAGGTTTTCATTATGTGAATAACTTGGAAATCTTAGCTCAAACAGCTGCAAAACCTGTTTTCCCAGCACGGAGACCTTGAGTTCTATAAGATAAAGCCATAAACATGTGTATCCGAGTCTTCTATCAAAAGTTACGGCTATTTATATGAAGTTGTACAAAAACGTTTTCTTTCGCCAAGACAGTGCGTTTCTCACTGTTACATGCATTTTGAATGGGGAACTCGACCGAAACAAAGTATAGGTTTTCATTATGTGAATAACTTGGAAATCTTAGCTCAAACAGCTGCAAAACCTGTTTTCCCAGCACGGAGACCTTGAGTTCTATAAGATAAAGCCATAAACATGTTTGTCTGAGTCTTCTATCAAAAGTTACAGCTATTTATATGAAGTTATACAAAAACGCTTTCTTTCGCCAAGACAGTGCGTTTCTCACTGTTACATGCATTTGAATGGGGAACTCGACCGAAACAAAGTATAGGTTTTCATTATGTGAATAACTTGGAAATCTTAGCTCAAACAGCTGCAAAACCTGTTTTCCCAGCACGGGAACCTTGAGTTCTATAAGATAAAGCCATAAACATGTGTATCCGAGTCTTCTATCAAAAGTTACAGCTATTCATATGAAGTTGTACAAAAACGCTTTCTTTCGCCAAGACAGTGCGTTTCTCACTGTTACATGCATTTGAATGGGGAACTCCACCGAAACAAAGTATAAGTTTTCATTATGTGAATAACTTGGAAATCTTAGCTCAAACAGCTGCAAAACCTGTTTTTCCAGCACGGAGACCTTGAGTTCTATAAGATAAAGCCATAAACATGTTTGTCTGAGTCTTCTATCAAAAGTTACAGCTATTTCTATGAAGTTGCACAAAAACGTTTTCTTTCGCCAAGACAGTGCGTTTCTCACTGTTACATGCATTTTGAATGGGGAACTCGACCGAAACAAAGTATAGGTTTTCATTATGTGAATAACTTGGAAATCTTAGCTCAAACAGCTGCAAAACCTGTTTTCCCAGCACGGAGACCTTGAGTTCTATAAGATAAAGCCATAAACATGTGTATCCGAGTCTTCTATCAAAAGTTACGGCTATTTATATGAAGTTGTACAAAAACGTTTTCTTTCGCCAAGACAGTGCGTTTCTCACTGTTACATGCATTTTGAATGGGGAACTCGACCGAAACAAAGTATAGGTTTTCATTATGTGAATAACTTGGAAATCTTAGCTCAAACAGCTGCAAAACCTGTTTTCCCAGCACGGAGACCTTGAGTTCTATAAGATAAAGCCATAAACATGTTTGTCTGAGTCTTCTATCAAAAGTTACAGCTATTTATATGAAGTTGTACAAAAACGCTTTCTTTCGCCAAGACAGTGCGTTTCTCACTGTTACATGCATTTGAATGGGGAACTCGACTGAAACAAAGTATAGGTTTTCATTATGTGAATAACTTGGAAATCTTAGCTCAAACAGCTGCAAAACCTGTTTTCCCAGCACGGAGACCTTGAGTTCTATAAGATAAAGCCATAAACATGTTTGTCTGAGTCTTCTATCAAAAGTTACAGCAATTTATATGAAGTTGTACAAAAACGCTTTCTTTCGCCAAGACAGTGCGTTTCTCACTGTTACATGCATTTGAATGGGGAACTCGACTGAAACAAAGTATAGGTTTTCATTATGTGAATAACTTGGAAATCTTAGCTCAAACAGCTGCAAAACCTGTTTTCCCAGCACGGGAACCTTGAGTTCTATAAGATAAAGCCATAAACATGTTTGTCTGAGTCTTCTATCAAAAGTTACAGCTATTTATATGAAGTTATACAAAAACGCTTTCTTTCGCCAAGACAGTGCCTTTCTCACTGTTACATGCATTTGAATGGGGAACTCGACCGAAACAAAGTATAGGTTTTCATTATGTGAATAACTTGGAAATCTTAGCTCAAACAGCTGCAAAACCTGTTTTCCCAGCACGGGAACCTTGAGTTCTATAAGATAAAGCCATAAACATGTGTATCCGAGTCTTCTATCAAAAGTTACGGCTATTTATATGAAGTTGTACAAAAACGTTTTCTTTCGCCAAGACAGTGCGTTTCTCACTGTTACATGCATTTGAATGGGGAACTCCACCGAAACAAAGTATAGGTTTTCATTATGTGAATAACTTGGAAATCTTAGCTCAAACAGCTGCAAAACCTGTTTGCCCAGCACGGAGACCTTGAGTTCTATAAGATAAAGCCATAAACATGTTTGTCTGAGTCTTCTATCAAAAGTTACAGCTATTTATATGAAGTTATACAAAAACGCTTTCTTTCGCTAAGACAGTGCGTTTCTCACTGTTACATGCATTTGAATGGGGAACTCGACCGAAACAAAGTATAGGTTTTCATTATGTGAATAACTTGGAAATCTTAGCTCAAACAGCTGCAAAACCTGTTTGCCCAGCACGGAGACCTTGAGTTCTATAAGATAAAGCCATAAACATGTTTGTCTGAGTCTTCTATCAAAAGTTACAGCTATTTATATGAAGTTATACAAAAATGCTTTCTTTCGCCAAGACAGTGCGTTTCTCACTGTTACATGCATTTGAATGGGGAACTCGACCGAAACAAAGTATAGGTTTTCATTATGTGAATAACTTGGAAATCTTAGCTCAAACAGCTGCAAAACCTGTTTTCCCAGCACGGGAACCTTGAGTTCTATAAGATAAAGCCATAAACATGTGTATCCGAGTCTTCTATCAAAAGTTACAGCTATTCATATGAAGTTGTACAAAAACGCTTTCTTTCGCCAAGACAGTGCGTTTCTCACTGTTACATGCATTTGAATGGGGAACTCCACCGAAACAAAGTATAAGTTTTCATTATGTGAATAACTTGGAAATCTTAGCTCAAACAGCTGCAAAACCTGTTTTTCCAGCACGGAGACCTTGAGTTCTATAAGATAAAGCCATAAACATGTGTATCCGAGTCTTCTATCAAAAGTTACAGCTATTTATATGAAGTTGTACAAAAACGCTTTCTTTCGCCAAGACAGTGCGTTTCTCACTGTTACATGCATTTGAATGGGGAACTCGACCGAAACAAAGTATAGGTTTTCATTATGTGAATAACTTGGAAATCTTAGCTCAAACAGCTGCAAAACCTGTTTGCCCAGCACGGAGACCTTGAGTTCTATAAGATAAAGCCATAAACATGTGTATCCGAGTCTTCTATCAAAAGTTACGGCTATTTATATGAAGTTGTACAAAAACGTTTTCTTTCGCCAAGACAGTGCGTTTCCACTGTTACATGCATTTGAATGGGTAACTCCACCGAAACAAAGTATAGGTTTTCATTATGTGAATAACTTGGAAATCTTAGCTCAAACAGCTGCAAAACCTGTTTTCCCAGCACGGGAACCTTGAGTTCTATAAGATAAAGCCATAAACATGTGTATCCGAGTCTTCTATCAAAAGTTACAGCTATTCATATGAAGTTGTACAAAAACGCTTTCTTTCGCCAAGACAGTGCGTTTCTCACTGTTACATGCATTTGAATGGGGAACTCGACCGAAACAAAGTATAGGTTTTCATTATGTGAATAACTTGGAAATCTTAGCTCAAACAGCTGCAAAACCTGTTTGCCCAGCACGGAGACCTTGAGTTCTATAAGATAAAGCCATAAACATGTGTATCCGAGTCTTCTATCAAAAGTTACGGCTATTTATATGAAGTTGTACAAAAACGCTTTCTTTCGCCAAGACAGTGCGTTTCTCACTGTTACATGCATTTGAATGGGGAACTCCACCGAAACAAAGTATAGGTTTTCATTATGTGAATAACTTGGAAATCTTAGCTCAAACAGCTGCAAAACCTGTTTTTCCAGCACGGAGACCTTGAGTTCTATAAGATAAAGCCATAAACATGTGTATCCGAGTCTTCTATCAAAAGTTACAGCTATTCATATGAAGTTGTACAAAAACGCTTTCTTTCGCCAAGACAGTGCGTTTCTCACTGTTACATGCATTTGAATGGGGAACTCGACCGAAACAAAGTATAGGTTTTCATTATGTGAATAACTTGGAAATCTTAGCTCAAACAGCTGCAAAACCTGTTTGCCCAGCACGGAGACCTTGAGTTCTATAAGATAAAGCCATAAACATGTTTGTCTGAGTCTTCTATCAAAAGTTACAGCTATTTATACGAAGTTATACAAAAACGCTTTCTTTCGCCAAGACAGTGCCTTTCTCACTGTTACATGCATTTGAATGGGGAACTCGACCGAAACAAAGTATAGGTTTTCATTATGTGAATAACTTGGAAATCTTAGCTCAAACAGCTGCAAAACCTGTTTTCCCAGCACGGAGACCTTGAGTTCTATAATATAAGGCCATAAACATGTTTGTCTGAGTCTTCTATCAAAAGTTACAGCTATTTCTATGAAGTTGTACAAAAACGTTTTCTTTCGCCAAGACAGTGCGTTTCTCACTGTTACATGCATTTGAATGGGGAACTCCACCGAAACAAAGTATAGGTTTTCATTACGTGAATAACTTGGAAATCTTAGCTCAAACAGCTGCAAAACCTGTTTTCCCAGCACGGAGACCTTGAGTTCTATAAGATAAAGCCATAAACATGTGTATCCGAGTCTTCTATCAAAAGTTACAGCTATTTATATGAAGTTGTACAAAAACGCTTTCTTTCGCCAAGACAGTGCGTTTCTCACTGTTACATGCATTTGAATGGGGAACTCGACCGAAACAAAGTATAAGTTTTCATTATGTGAATAACTTGGAAATCTTAGCTCCAACAGCTGCAAAACCTGCTTTCCCAGCACGGAGACCTTGAGTTCTATAATATAAGGCCATAAACATGTTTGTCTGAGTCTTCTATCAAAAGTTACAGCTATTTCTATGAAGTTGTACAAAAACGTTTTCTTTCGCCAAGACAGTGCGTTTCTCACTGTTACATGCATTTTGAATGGGGAACTCGACCGAAACAAAGTATAAGTTTTCATTATGTGAATAACTTGGAAATCTTAGCTCAAACAGCTGCAAAACCTGTTTTCCCAGCACGGAGACCTTGAGTTCTATAAGATAAAGCCATAAACATGTTTGTCTGAGTCTTCTATCAAAAGTTACAGCTATTTATATGAAGTTGTACAAAATAGCTTTCTTTCGCCAAGACAGTGCGTTTCTCACTGTTACATGCATTTGAATGGGGAACTCCACCGAAACAAAGTATAGGTTTTCATTATGTGAATAACTTGGAAATCTTAGCTCAAACAGCTGCAAAACCTGTTTGCCCAGCACGGAGACCTTGAGTTCTATAATATAAGGCCATAAACATGTTTGTCTGAGTCTTCTATCAAAAGTTACAGCTATTTCTATGAAGTTGTACAAAAACGTTTTCTTTCGCCAAGATAGTGCGTTTCTCACTGTTACATGCATTTTGAATGGGGAACTCGACCGAAACAAAGTATAGGTTTTCATTATGTGAATAACTTGGAAATCTTAGCTCAAACAGCTGCAAAACCTGTTTTCCCAGCACGGGAACCTTGAGTTCTATAAGATAAAGCCATAAACATGTTTGTCTGAGTCTTCTATCAAAAGTTACGGCTATTTATATGAAGTTGTACAAAAACGCTTTCTTTCGCCAAGACAGTGCGTTTCTCACTGTTACATGCATTTGAATGGGGAACTCAAGGGCTGGCAAGGCTTTCGGAGCCTGGGGAGCGGACACCCTCACAAAGGGTGGCCAGGCGGCCCGGTCCGGGTTTTTTCTTCTTTTGTTCTTTCTTTCACACGCCTGGTGGGCGGTGCCACCCGATCACAAGGGCTGGCAAGGCTTTTGTAGCCTGGGGAGCGGACACCCTCACAAAGGGTGGCCAGGCGGCCCGGTCCGGGTTTTTTCTTCTTTTCTTCTTTCTTTCACACGCCTGGTGGGCGGTGCCACCCGATCACAAGGGCTGGCAAGGCTTTCGTAGCCTGGGGAGCGGACACCCTCACAAAGGGTGGCCAGGCGGCCCGGTCCGGGTTTTTTCTTCTTTTCTTCTTTCTTTCACACGCCTGGTGGGCGGTGTTAAGGTTCAAAATATTGGGGATGGAGACAAGAGAAAAAACCACAATAACAACACTGGTCCGGCCGGGTTGAGTCAAACGATGATTTAATGATCACACACGTGGGAGATGGACACTGATGCAGACAGCCTCAAAATCTCAAAATGGTGGAGCATTGCTCAAACTTTTATAACCTCTGGTGCCTCCACCTTATCATAAAAAGCCTAAACATTCACATGCTCTCTCTCACACAGCGCCTAAGCTACGACCTTGGCTCCCTGTTTATCTGCTCCTGCTGAAATGGGGCAGAAAACTCCAGCACACTCTGTTCTCTTCTACTCAGACAAATTAGACAATAACCTTCTGCGAACAGTATTTCTTATAACTCAGCAATATAATGCATCATAAAACAATATCATTCATTCACAACAAGTCAGCAATTTAATGTAATGCAAATCAGTTTAACTAATGCAATAGTTATCAGCTTCTTCTAATTCAGGAGAATAATGCAAACTAAAACTACATAATAATTCACAATCTTTAATTAGGGGTATAACATGGCATAAAATAATATCATAATTTTACAATTCCCCCTGATGAGGTCATTAGAATAATGACCTCACAAACACCCTGTAGCCCAGTGTGGCCGGGTTCATCTCTTCTCACTCCTGAGGTCCTTTGTCCCCCTGAGGGGCAAACCATATGTAAGATGACCTCTGTGTTTGCGCAAGTCAGGTGCAAGACAAACTATTACTACAAGGATAGCAGGTCCAGATGACACTCCCCTGTTCTCCCACAGCTTTATTTGGTGTTCCCTTATACCATTCAGACGTAGACTAGAACCTCTGTCCGAAGAGCTCTTAACCTTTATTTTATTGCTGCAGCTACCAGTGTCGTCCAGTTGGGTGATCCTCTGCTCTTAATTCTTCAACCTTAGGGGTTAGACAACCCTTCAGTCGTAACACAGATCAGGGGATTATTCTGCTCCGATTTCAAACAACGATCTGTGTATTCTCCAGAAAAAGGAACAGGAAGGTGTCCCCTTTTTGCCCAAAAGCCTCTCGAACTTCGTTGGTCTGGTGTTCCCGGATTTCCGCCAACCCCTTCATGGTTATTGCTGTGTTTATGGGATCCATCCTTTTGTGGTGACTAGCTGGAGCCCAAACGCCATGACCCTTGGACCCAGTTGATGTCTCGGCAGTCACTGTGTCTGACTCTGCTACGGAGGATCCTCGCATCTCTGTGACCTCGTCTGGTGTCTGTTCCTTTCTCTGTAAGAGACAGAAAACCAAAACACCTCTCTTCCTAACCCTAATAATCTAATGTTATTATCTACTGACCTTCTAGTGATTCAGAATTGGTCTAAAACATTCAGAATGTCCCAGGGACTTATCCTAATCATATCTTATGTGTGTGTAAGCATGTTTGCATTTAGCCCTCCGCACTCAAGGCATTTCTTACACTTTATCAGTCCGGACAGTCACGCCGAACGAAGCTTCTGACCTTCAAAAGGCCGAGTGCCAACTCGCTATAAGCACATTTGCAAGGTGTGTCTGAAAATTATTGAAACCCCTCTTTTTAACCAAAGACAAAAAATTAACAAATCTTCTAAACGCTATTCAGTTCATTTCAATGAGTAATGATTAAACATGAAAGTGATAGTTTATGCTTTTTCACTGATTCTCTAAAAGGTCCGTCTTCTCGGACCGCTATTAGCTTAAGCTTTACCATTCCTAAATTATTAAAGACACAAATGAAGTTATAAAATGTTCAAATAATCCTGGTTTGATGTTAAAGCTCAACCTTCCCCCCCTTTTTTGACACATTCCAATGTGTCAAATCAACGGAGCTAGAACATTCAAAAAAAAAAAGTTAGGCAGCTACAAAGTTTCCCAGACTCTTAAGGTGATCCGCGTGTAACGTTCTGACTCAGGTATTTAATATTTTAATAAATCTCGTTTAATTAACTGCCACTATTTAAACTAACCTTAAAGACATAATTTAAGAAAAGATCACAAAGAATAACATGATATCAGTGTTTTGTAAGCGCGTGCGGCCTTCTATGCTCGAAGCCTTTCCCCTCAATAGATCAGTCAGACATTCGCGCTGACTGTAGCTTTTAACCCTTATTAACTTGAGCACAACTCTACAATGAGCAACAAGTTGCAATATGTATAAAAATGATCATGGTTACACCTGCAATGAAAAATTATATCATTATCCTAACACCTGTAAATGGAAGATTCATCAGAAGTTATAACAATCACAGGAACACAGATGTTAGTATAAGGTCAAAAGCTTCAATAAATGATCATCGATGCAATACTTGTTGCATGATTCTCATACAATAATAATGCTGACATTGAAAATAACAGTATAACACCCCCTTTTGTCCCGTTTCACTTGACACCTAAACGTTTATAAATGCCTCTTTTATTCTTGATTTTATTTCCCCCTTTTCTCCCCTTACTGACCACAGCAGGGGGATCTTAGTTTCGAATCAGCCATGAATCCAGCTCACCTGATTCATCAGTGAGCTCCACCATCACTGGCGTCTGACAGGGTGGCGCTGCATACTCTTCCTTTAATATCACTATTTTCAACCTGTTAATGAGAGTGTTTAAACCTGAAGTCGACTACGTCCACAACAAGTCAATACAGCTGTAAATGTGGCCAATTATCAATCTATTACCAATCAATAACAACAGATAACTTCTATTTTATGCATGCTTTTAATCAACCACTCACCCAGAGGATCTCCAATCCCAGGAAATGCCTTCTCCTCCTTTAATGAGTCTGTCTTCCTTCCATGCCCTGGTAACTGGTCCATCCAGAGCCATATGATCTCAAATATACATACGACAAGCCAAACCACACCTTGGTCACACCAACCCCCTTTTCACCCCCAAGATGTCCAATGCCATCCTAGTATGGACTGTCAAAAGTGGCTTTAACGCTGACTGTTCTGACAATCCATTTTATAACGTTCCTGGTCAGATTTGCCAATCTCTGCACCAGAGTTTTAAACGTTTCGCCATTTTCATTAGGTTTTATCTTTTATTTAGTTTCGACTCCAGATTTTCAATTTTTTGCCAGTTGTAATTAGTTTTTACCAATTCTTTGCTAGTTTAGTCTAGTTTTTATTTTCTGAAAATCCTTAGTTTCAATTTAGTTTTATTTGTGTTTTGCAAAAGTTAAGTGTAACAAAATCTCAGTTCCATCATATCAGTCATGCTCTTCTAATTATCCTTGGGTGTTGAGACTAATAACTATTAACTCTTGCCGCACCGAGTGTTCCTAATTTTGGTTGAAGTCAATTGATAACCTTTTGAAGGCGATTGTTTCACACCTTTATTTAGATGTCCCAGTCCTGTTATCTCGGGATACATCACGCTGCCTTATCTGGGGTTAGCTATTTTCTTGGGATGCGAGTTAAGTGGGTGAGCTCTTCAACGAGGGGGAGCGTGCTCCCCCTGATGAGGTCTTCTAGGTAAGCTAGGTTAACCTTCTTGTGTGAGCTTTTCAAGTGCACTTTTAAGGTTTGTGGGATTTTTTGTTTTATAAATGTCCCTCAAGACCCCCTGATGACCCAGTAATTCATTTTTGCGCACTGTAGTACACATTTAGTTTTTTGCTTGTAGCTCTCATACTCTACTTGCCACTCCTCTAAGTCCTGATGTTTCTTAGAGAGGACAACAGTACCTTTAAAATTATGTCACATGTGTGGGGGTGTGGCCTTGCCAATTGTTTTTCCCACCTTTTCAAAATGGCTGGCGTGCCCACAAGCACATTTTATGGAAGAGAGAAAGGTAAGCTTGATATTTACATTTAAAATGTTTTGTTAAACTCAGATTTTTATTTTATTCAAAAATAAACATCTGGTAAATAATTTCAGGGGTCTTTAAGAATTAGGCTCATTTACTTTCACAGGGAACATGACTAATTTATTAATGTGTGCTCTACACATTGGGACTTTATATTTATATTTATTTCACTTTTTCCTAATACCCAACTTTTGACAAAGGCGGAGAGAATTCTTAACACAATTATTAAGGGAGATTCAAACATAGATTTTTCAAAATATGAGAGGGTCAGGACCCACTAAAAGCCACAGAGAAGATTATCGAGATGCAGTGGCAGATGTAATAGAGAAAGACACAGGGCCACCTGAAATCTGTCGTCCTATCTGGTGCAAAACCAACATGTAGTAGAATCTGGAATTTTGATTTTGAGTTAAAAAAAAAATATGGGTAAAATGCAGAAATCTTTTCCAGTAAAGTAAAAAAAAAAAATAAGTGTCGCAATTATAGTTGAATCCATAACACCTAATTGTTTCTACGAGATCACGTCGTTGCTGAGAGTTATCAGTGATCTCAATGTGTGAAAAGAACTCACAGTATCTGGGGTTTAAGCTCCTCTTGGCTGAGAAACCTGGGACAAACATGTGAACAAGACCTGAATAATACCAGTAATGAAGACTTCTCTCCAAAGATCAATAAAAGGAAGCCCCAATCTGATGAGAGTCTAGCAAAATATGGTTCACTCCACTTGCCTGAAATGGTTAGCAGACCAAGGCATTTCAGTTGTAGAATGATTGGGTACAACAATGAAACAGATGTGAGATGAGGGAAGTGCCAAATGTTCCTTTGTGTCTCCAAATAAAATCAGTACTTCCTCAGATATCCTAAATAAATTGACTTTTGTGAAATAGACAGTTCAGTGCCATCACTTATTCCTAAACCAATAGTTTACAGCTAGTGAAGTGTCAGTGACTTCTGGGTTGGTCCCTGATCTTCATCTTATGAGATTGTTATTTTAATAACACTTGATTCATTTAAAAGAAAAAAAGAAAAAAAAGAAAAAAGAAAAAACGAAAATATTTTCTCCCTGTTTTTTCTTATTCTCTGGGTCTCAGGAGGACATTACGTCCCTCTCCACTACAAGACTCTTGTTATGTCTACAAAACAGTCATATTAAAATCATCCTCAATTCTATTCTGGCGCTGTCTCCCGACTTTTCCTGACCTGATTCTGCGCGTGAACGGAGCAGCAACACAGACGACTCGACTAACGTACTACCTTAATTTCACTATAGCAGGGCACGCACACATCAATGCAACCAAACACATTTTGCTATAAATCCAGTTAATTTTAGTTAGTTTTGTGAACATTCAGTACAGTTTTAGTTAGTATTCCTTTTTGTTTTGATTTTATTACCGTTAACGCAAATTTTTCCACTTCTACTTTTCGTTATTTCATTTGTTGTCTTTAATAATAATAATCTCCTCTGCACCCTTGAATAAACACCATTAACATGATCAACCTTTTGCTGCTTGTTATTTCACCATGTTATTGAATCAAATACTACATGCTTATGTGGTTTACGACATTATATGTATCTAAATCTCCACTTTGTGTCTAAATGTTTGAAGAATTTTTGAGGGTCAAATTTTGAGAATTTGACCATAGTGAAAGTTATGGCATTATCACCCCCTTTGGGGATTACCTGTTTCCAGTTTTGATGATATTCCTCCCCGTTCTTTATTTTTGCAAGTACCCCTCTTCGGTGGCGAGAAACTGTTGGTGTGATCAAGCGGGTGCTGTAAAAACAAAAGCTCAGGACAGAACAGTCACCAGTCATGTACTTCATTCAAAATTAACAAATATCAAGCTTCATATTGATCCTCTGAGTGTAATGGTACATTTTAATTTGCACTTCTAAAAACAATATTTTCTTTATTTTACTCTTGTTCTTGTGCAGCACCACCCCTCAGCACATGCCCCTGTTATTTTATCTTACTTTTAAATTGTTGACTACTTCAAGAGAGCGCCCAAAAGACGGGGACCAGTGTTTATCATTACATATCTCCATTTTGAGTGTGGCTGTCTATCATTCCCCTCTTATTCATAGACCTCGGTGGAGGGTTTTTTGTTTGTTTGTTTTTTTTTCTAAAATTAATTGACTCTCTATAGTGACCCACTATGGTTAATAATAACATGCTCAGTCATGAGTGGGATCAAACCTTTTCTTCACTTTAGCATTTAATATTCCCAACAATATAATGTGATACCTTAATTAAAACACAGCTACTAAAACACAATTTCCTTAATGCAAACATCAGTAGCTCAAAATTAGCAACCAAAGGGTTCAGTCTGCAGTTCACACTGCTGTGAAGCTACAGCTCTTTAGTCTCTGTCATTCTTCTGTTCTTGCAGACAAAACAAAGCAAAACAAAACATCCACCCTTCTTTTACAGGCTGGGTGAATTGTCTGTGGACATTCAATAATCCTAAAGTCAGCACCGTTTTTGTCTCAGTATCAAGTCAGTTAAACTTTTAGTCGTCAGTCCATGACTTTTAGTCGTCAGTCATATGCATACATCCACACACATTCATACCAAAAGTTGCTGATAATGGAGTCTCACGCGCAGCCTATTCGAGGCTCCATCACCAGCAAGATGACGTCATCATTTTAAAGGAAACAGCTCCTTGTTTGTTTTTCCTTCTTTGGACTGGATTGACTCGCTGCAATCCTTTTAGGCTTCAGGATCAGTGTCCCATATAAGTCAATTTTCTCCCAAGCTCATTATAATCATGGAGAAAAAATACTTTGCGACTGTTTTCAATAAGAATATTTTATAGCGCTTTAAAGTTCAATCTCTCAGGCCTGGATTAAAGAGCTGATTTGTTAAATCAGGAACTCACAAAATACCAAAATATCACCACCGGTGGATCACACCTCTCAGATGTTCTTATCTCAGTGCACTGTAACAAAAGCAAAAACAAACGTAAACAATAAAACACTCATATAATAACAGATACTGGGGCCCATTGCAAACATGTCCAAAGTTCAAACCATCTTTCTCTCTTTTAGAGAAAGAGAACAATCCAAACCTCACTGATAGAATCAACCTAGTGTCAAACAAAACCCAAAGATCAACCAAAACTCCTTTTTGCACCAACAAAACATGTTGGATTTACTTGACTCAATAGTGGACACTAGTTACACACCAACTCTTTACCTTGGCAAAAACGTAAACAACTAAGTTGAATCAACACAACCTTTTCATAATCTCTTCGAAATAAAACTCACACCATTCATTCATCATTTTCGCTCTGTACCACTGCTCCTTGTTAGACTGTGTGAAGCACAGTAAACAATTCAGTGGAGGCTTTGAGCCATAAACAGACATCACGCACAGACATTGTTTTCATTATCAAAGTGCTTCAGACCATGTCCTCTAAATCTACACAAATGCCCTCTGCGTGGCATGAAATACATTTAAGCAATAAATAATCAATCAGTTCTTGCTGTTGTAACCAACTCCGTATTTGGATGTTTGTGTGCAGCATTTGTTAGTAAAGCATTCTTCATTGCATCAGCGTGTGTGTGTGTGGATCACTTCTCAGTTCATTGAATCAACATTTTAATTTGTGTGTGTGTGTGTGTCATTTCTCCCTCAATCAACGAGTGCATATGTTCATATGTATGTTTCTTTTCACTCTGAGTCGGTGCATGTAGATGTGTGTGTTTGTGTGGGTGTTTGTGTTCATCACTTTCCTGTTGTAGTGTTCTGGGTAAACCACGGCCTGAAGCGTGCCCTGGGTCCTGCCCTCCTCCTTTTCAGTCTGTTTGCATCCATTGGTGCTGCTGCTCAGAGTTCTGTCCATACTGGTTCTGGCCCCAATTGAGGCAGTCCTTTTCTCCAGTGTCCAGCATCTTCCCCTTATTTCGCTCCTCCTTAACTTGACCCTTTTGCTTCGGTCTTCCTTCAGGGTTTTGATACGCAGCTCAATTGTCTGGATGTCCGTTTGTTGCTTGCAGAAGTGCGACTGCTGTCCGTTTGTTTGCAGGTGGAACGGCTGACATCCAGAAGGTGTATAGGAGAGTCTGCAGCTTCCACCTCCCCAGTGGAAGACCTCAATCTTTGTTCTGTTAGTTTTACACAGGCCTCAAGGCTCTCTGGGATCCCTTCTTGCACTCTCAAGCCCACGGCTGAGGTCGTAGTTGTGGTCCCATTCCACGGGAATGGAGTCCATGGTTGTTTGGGTGTCTCGGCCCGAGCGTTCAGTCCAGAGCTGGGCAGCCCAGGACGCTGAGCGATCGGAGGACGGCAGAGGCGACAGGAAGCCATCCCCCTAACGTTCGCTCCATAGCAGACCGGACAAATCACACTGCTCATCTAGCTCCAGGATGCTCCGGCCTGATTTCAAGTCCGGTGTCTTGGACTCCAAGCCTGATGGGTTCGATTTTCAGCTAGCTCCTCCTGGGCCATGCTCAGTTTCTGCTCTGATGCCTCGAGGTCTTATTGAGGGCAGAAACCTCAGAGTCTTTTCCGTAGAAATCAGATTTAAGTCCATTGATGTTTTCCTTGCTTTGCTCCACGGCCTTTTGCGGCTCTGCTGTTCGGCTCTTCTCAGAGGTCAGCTCCTGGCCGAGCCCCGACACCTGTGCCTTCAGCTTATTTTCTCCTGGTGTTTTGTCCATTCTGAGGTGACCTCAGTTACTCCTCCTGTCCCTGGCACGCCCTTTTTGCTGCCCGATGGTCATTGTTGGTCCGTCACTGTCCTGCACAGTTTTAATGCAGAGTGGTTAAGGTCAGCATGGTTTTGCTCGGCCTCACTTTTCATCTGGGCTTGATGGGCGTCTCGTCACAGCTCTGTCAGCTGAAGCTGTCTTTTTCCATATGGCAAGAATGTAAAGAGTGTGTGAGAGGGGTGTGTCCAATCAGACACAATGCTGGTGGCTTTGCGAGTGCCTCGTTTTCCAAATCCAGATGTTTCTTTGTCACGTACACAGCAACAGAGAGAACAGTCTGTTGTTGGGATGGCTGAGGTCTTTCACGATCTTCCTGGTCTTGGTCCAGCACCGTCTGCTGTAGATTGAGTGCAGGTCAGGGTGCTCGGAGCGGATGGTGCGCTCAGCTGATTGCACAACCCTCTGTAGTGCTTGTCTGTCCGGCATGGTGCTGTTCCCGAACCAGACAGTGATATAGCTGCTCAGGATGCTCTCAATAGTTCCTTTATATAAGGTGGTCAGAATCGGTGGTGGGAGCCGGGCCTTTCTCAATCTTCTCAGAAAGAAAAGACGCTGACAGAAATCTCCCCGTGTAGTGAAACGGGCCTTGGATTACCGCTCTCCGTCTCTGCTGCATGAGATCATTTTCCTGCAGCACTGTTGACATTTTCAAGTTGTTGTTGCGGGTTCAGCTGCTTTAGCATTTAGTCAGGGTCACATCAAAGATGGTAGAGGAGAGAGCAAAGATGGTAGAGGGGAGAGCAGGAGTCCAGGGTCAGCCTCGGCTTTTCCGGGCCGACAAAGCAGCCTGTAATCAAGCATAAAGAGAAAAAACAAAACAAAACAAAAACAAAAACAAACGAACAGGAAAATCATGTTGTATTGGCTGTGTTACTCAGAGAGGGGAAAAACAACGGGACCAGGCCCTGTGTCAGCCTTCTCTCCCCCTTTTTTTTTTTTGTTTTTTCTCACCATATAATCCTCTCATAACCCACCAAGCTGACAGGACAACACAGGTACATGTTAAAATTCTTAAGATCATGTTTAAAGCACAAAAATGGAATTTTCTTTCATTCAGTAATCACTTGTATTAATCAATCAGAAGAAAACATGTCACAGTTTGACTTTTATTAACCACTAAATTTGTCGTGTTATCACTGGTTGTGATTTTTTTTTTTTTTGAAGTTAAGTTGTTGTCCTGCAACCCAGAGGGTTTATTTGTTAGTAGTGGATAAACTTTATTGTGTAACGGCGGGTGTATGTTAAGTTTCACTGCTTTAAACTTGCTGGAAAATCTTCACATGTTCATGGGTGTAAGCTGTTTCTTCATTGCGTGTATGTGCGTTTGTACATGGGCTAATTTAACGTTTTTTCTCAAACGAGGCATTTCTCTAGCACGTGCCTCTCTCTCACATTTCTCTGCTTGTGTGTGTTTTTGTTTCACCTTCTTGTTGTGATGCTCCAGGCGCCTTCCCAACCTCCACAAGTCTGTTGGCCGCAATTTTATGTGTAAAACTTCTCTTAATTTCTCCTTTAATTCTCTGCTAGCTGCTGTCTTTTCCACAGCTGCTGATTCTTGCTGATTTTGTGTCCATTACTATAATTTTGCTTCGGCCGCCGTGCTTGTGGGGGCAGTTGGTCCAGCCCCATAGCCACCTGTATCAACACACTGAGAGATTTATTTAATATCATTTTCATCACTGTTAAATAGACTAGCAGGCAAGACGCCCACCTTTGCACTGCAGACTACATGCCAGTCTCCCAACACACTCCTCTCTGAGTTTCCGCTTTAAACTCCAACATCATTCACACCCTAGTCATTCAACACCTTATTTGTAGTATCATAATCAGCAAAATCAGCGTTTTACTTACAGGCATGTATCATTGTTTGCAAATCAAAATTATAAAACTCAAAAACACGCTAAACAGGAAGCAAAGTCCTCTGTGCGCGTCACAGCTCATTTGCATGTTCACACACCGTCTAAAAATAGCTCGCAGCGCTGCAGTGCGCTGTCGTCACACACAGGGTCACACAAAGCTCAGACAAAACTCTTCTATTTTATATTACAAAGACGTCTTATATTTACAATCACTGACAGGCCTGACAGATTCAGCACCTAACAAATTTCGACAAATTTAAGTTAACGGGTCCAACCGAAGAAAGCTTCACTTTTTTGTAATCAATTAACCAGTATCTGTTTCCTCCAGAACAGCCTATGGCCTGATTTCTAAAATCCCTAACTCAATTTAACTGTGTCCAAAAAAGCACATCACACCATTTAAACGGTGAGGAGATTCTAACTCCTAGCTTATTTCAGGATGCCCTGTACCCCACAGTTAAAGCCAAACTGAACTACCCCTGTTCGCCGACAGGTCAAGACCGCGCGTCCACGGCCAGGAGGGAGCGTAACCTCCGGGCTATGTGCTTCTTAGCATCTTCCAGTGCCGTCCTATAACAATTTTCACCTAAACAATTTTGACAAATTTTAACATATCAATTAAACAGTATCTGTTACCTCCAGAACAGTTTCTGACCTAATTTGTAAAACTATTAACCAGTCTCTGTTTCCTCCAGAACAGTTTCTGTCCTAATTTCCCTACCAAACTACCTGAGCCTTCAGCTCAATATCCAGGGACTCAAACCCAACATTATATCTGTTACCTCCAGAACAGTTTCATATTTCTTCAACTTCATTAAACATTCTTAAGCAACTTTAACTGCATAACACACGGTGATTCTCATCAAAATCAAAACAGACACTCTACCAGTAATTTCAGTGAGTAGACTTTAATTTAGTCATATCCAATTTGGCACATTTTGGAAATAATTCAACAGCTAGTGCCTTACCTTTAGATAAGCCGGCTTTTGTCCACTCAAATCAGACCACTGGCTCGTGCCTGTCCGTTCGACAACCTCGGACCGTCCAAACTTTTAAATTCCACCCCAATACCACAGGACGAGCCCCCAAGCTGTTAAGGTTCAAAATATTGGGGATGGAGACAAGAGAAAAAACCACAATAACAACACTGGTCCGGCCGGGTTGAGTCAAACGATGATTTAATGATCACACACGTGGGAGATGGACACTGATGCAGACAGCCTCAAAATCTCAAAATGGTGGAGCATTGCTCAAACTTTTATAACCTCTGGTGCCTCCACCTTATCATAAAAAGCCTAAACATTCACATGCTCTCTCTCACACAGCGCCTAAGCTACGACCTTGGCTCCCTGTTTATCTGCTCCTGCTGAAATGGGGCAGAAAACTCCAGCACACTCTGTTCTCTTCTACTCAGACAAATTAGACAATAACCTTCTGCGAACAGTATTTCTTATAACTCAGCAATATAATGCATCATAAAACAATATCATTCATTCACAACAAGTCAGCAATTTAATGTAATGCAAATCAGTTTAACTAATGCAATAGTTATCAGCTTCTTCTAATTCAGGAGAATAATGCAAACTAAAACTACATAATAATTCACAATCTTTAATTAGGGGTATAACATGGCATAAAATAATATCATAATTTTACAGCGGTGCCACCCGATCACAAGGGCTGGCAAGGCTTTCGGAGCCTGGGGAGCGGACACCCGCACAAAGGGTGGCCAGGCGGCCCGGTCCGGGTTTTTTCTTCTTTTGTTCTTTCTTTCACACGCCTGGTGGGCGGTGCCACCCGATCACAAGGGCTGGCAAGGCTTTCGGAGCCTGGGGAGCGGACACCCGCACAAAGGGTGGCCAGGCGGCCCGGTCCGGGTTTTTTCTTCTTTTCTTCTTTCTTTCACACGCCTGGTGGGCGGTGCCACCCCATCACAAGGGCTGGCAAGGCTTTCGGAGCCTGGGGAGCGGACACCCGCACAAAGGGTGGCCAGGCGGCCCGGTCCGGGTTTTTTCTTCTTTTCTTCTTTCTTTCACGCGCCTGGTGGGCGGTGCCACCCCATCACAAGGGCTGGCAAGGCTTTCGGAGCCTGGGGAGCGGACACCCTCACAAAGGGTGGCCAGGCGGCTCGGTCCGGGTTTTTTCTTCTTTTCTTCTTTCTTTCACGCGCCTGGTGGGCGGTGCCACCCGATCACAAGGGCTGGCAAGGCTTTCGGAGCCTGGGGAGCGGACACCCGCACAAAGGGTGGCCAGGCGGCCCGGTCCGGGTTTTTTCTTCTTTTCTTCTTTCTTTCACGCGCCTGGTGGGCGGTGCCACCCGATCACAAGGGCTGGCAAGGCTTTCGGAGCCTGGGGAGCGGACACCCTCACAAAGGGTGGCCAGGCGGCCCGGTCCGGGTTTTTTCTTCTTTTCTTCTTTCTTTCACGCGCCTGGTGGGCGGTGCCACCCGATCACAAGGGCTGGCAAGGCTTTCGGAGCCTGGGGAGCGGACACCCGCACAAAGGGTGGCCAGGCGGCCCGGTCCGGGTTTTTTCTTCTTTTCTTCTTTCTTTCACACGCCTGGTGGGCGGTGCCACCCGATCAGAAGGGCTGGCAAGGCTTTCGGAGCCTGGGGAGCGGACACCCTCACAAAGGGTGGCCAGGCGGCCCGGTCCGGGTTTTTCCTTCTTTTCTTCTTTCTTTCACACGCCTGGTGGGAACCTTGGTGCATTCCGGAACTCTGAACATTCCGGAATTCCGAACATTCCGGAACCTTGGTGCATTCCGGAACTCTGAACATTCCGGAACCTTGGTGCATTCCGGAACCTTGGTGCATTCCGGAACTCTGAACATTCCGGAACCTTGGTGCATTCCGGAACTCTTAACATTCCGGAACCTTGGAACTCTTAACATTCCGGAACCTTGGTGCATTCTGGAACGCTGAACATTCCGGAACTCTGAACATTCCGGAATTCCGAACATTCCGGAACCTTGGTGCATTCCGGAACTCTGAACATTCCGGAACTCTGAACATTCCGGAATTCCAAACATTCCGGAACCTTGGTGCATTCCGGAACTCTGAACATTCTGGAACCTTTGTGCATTCCGGAACCTTGGTGCATTCCGGAACTCTGAACATTCCGGAACTCTGAACATTCCGGAATTCCGAACATTCCGGAACCTTGGTGCATTCCGGAACTCTGAACATTCCAGAATTCCGAACATTCCGGAACCTTGGTGCATTCCGGAACTCTGAACATTCCGGAACTCTGAACATTCCGGAACCTTTGTGCATTCCGGAATTCCGAACATTCCGGAACCTTGGTACATTCCGGAATTCCGAACATTCCGGAATTCCGAACATTCCGGAACCTTGGTGCATTCCGGAACTCTGAACATTCCGGAATTCCGAACATTCCGGAACCTTGGTGCATTCCGGAACTCTGAACATTCTGGAACCTTTGTGCATTCCGGAACCTTGGTGCATTCCGGAACTCTGAACATTCCGGAATTCCGAACATTTCGGAACCTGGGTGCATTCCGGAACTCTGAACATTCCGGAACTCTGAACATTCCGGAATTCCGAACATTCCGGAACTCTGAACATTCCGGAATTCCGAACATTCCGGAACCTTGGTGCATTCCAGAACTCTGAACATTCCGGAACTCTGAACATTCCGGAATTCCAAACATTCCGGAACCTTGGTGCATTCCGGAACTTTTGTGCATTCCGGAATTCCTAACATTCCGGAACCTTGGTACATTCCGGAATTCCGAACATTCCGGAACTCTGAACATTCTGGAACTCTGAGCATTCCGGAATTCCGAACATTCCGGAACCTTGGTGCATTCCGGAACTCTGAACATTCCGGAATTCCGAACATTCCGGAACCTTGGTGCATTCCGGAACTCTGAACATTCCGGAACTCTGAACATTCCGGAATTCCGAACATTCCGGAACTCTGAACATTCCGGAATTCTGAACATTCCGGAACCTGGTGCATTCCGGAACTCTGAACATTCCGGAATTCCGAACATTCCGGAACCTTGGTGCATTCCGGAACTCTGAACATTCCGGAACTCTGAACATTCCGGAATTCCGAACATTCCGGAACCTTGGTGCATTCCGGAACTCTGAACATTCCGGAATCCCGAACATTCCGGAACCTTGGTGCATTCCGTAACTCTGAACATTCCGGAACCTTGGTACATTCCGGAATTCCGAACATTCCGGAACCTTGGTGCATTCCGGAACTCTGAACATTCCGGAATTCCGAACATTCCGGAACCTTTGTGCATTCCGGAACCTTGGTGCATTCCGGAACTGTGAACATTCCGGAACTCTGAACATTCCGGAATTCCGAACATTCCGGAACTCTGAACATTCCGGAACTCTGAACATTCCGGAACCTTGGTGCATTCCGGAACTCTGAACATTCCGGAATTCCGAACATTCCGGAACCTTTGTGCATTCCGGAACCTTGGTGCATTCCGGAACTCTGAACATTCCGGAATTCCGAACATTCCGGAACCTTGGTGCATTCCGGAACTCTGAACATTCCAGAGCCTTTGTGCATTCCGGAACTCTGAACATTCCGGAACCTTGGTACCTTCCGGAATTCTGAACATTCCGGAACCTTGGTACATTCCCGAACCTTGGTGCATTCCGGAACTCTGAACATTCCGGAACCTTGGTGCATTCCGGAATTCCGAACATTCCGGAACCTTGGTGCATTCCGGAATTCCGAACATTCCGGAACCTTGGTACATTCCGGAATTCCGAACATTCCGAAATTCCGAACATTCCGGAACCTTTGTGCATTCCGGAACCTTGGTGCATTCCGGAACTCTGAACATTCCGGATTTCCGAACATTCCGGAACCTTGGTGCTTTCCGGAACTCTGAACATTCCGGAATTCCGAACATTCCGGAACCTTGGTGCATTCCGGAACTCTGAACATTCCGGAACCTTTGTGCATTCCGGAACTCTGAACATTCCGGAACCTTGGTGCATTCCGGAACTCTGAACATTCCGCAACCTTGGTGCATTCCGGAACTCTGAACATTCCGGAACTCTGACCATTCCGGAATTCCGAACATTCCGGAACCTTGGTGCATTCTGGAACTCTGAATTCCGGAACCTTGGTGCATTATGGAACTCTGAACATTCCGGAACCTTGGTACATTCCGGAATTCCGAACATTCCGGAACTCTGAACATTCCGGAATTCCGAACATTCCGGAACCTTGGTGCATTCCGGAACTCTGAACATTCCGGAACTCAGAACATTCCGGAATTCCGAACATTCCGGAATTCCGAACATTCCGGAATTCCGAACATTCCGGAACCTTGGTGCATTCCGGAACTCTGAACATTCCGGAATTCCGAACATTCCGGAACCTTGCTGCATTCCGGAACTCTGAACATTCCGGAACCTTGGTATATTCCGGAATTCCGAACATTCCGGAACCTTTGTGCATTCCGGAACTCTGAACATTCCGGAATTCCGAACATTCCGGAACCTTGGTGCATTCCGGAACTCTGAACATTCCAGAACCTTGGTACATTCCGGAATTCCGAACATTCCGGAACCTTTGTGCATTCCGGAACCTTGGTACATTCCGGAATTCCGAACATTCCGGAATTCCGAACATTCCGGAACCTTTGTGCATTCCGGAACCTTGGTGCATTCCGGAACTCTGAACATTCCGGAACCTTTGTGCATTCCGGAACCTTGGTGCATTCCGGAACTCTGAACATTCCGGAATTCCGAACATTCCGGAACCTTTGTGCATTCCGGAATTCCGAACATTCCGGAACCTTGGTGCATTCCGGAACTCTGAACATTCCGGAACCTTTGTGCATTCCGGAACCTTGGTGCATTCCGGAACTCCAAACATTCCGGAACTCTGAACATTCCGGAATTCCGAACATTCCGGAACCTTGGTGCATTCCGGAACTCTGAACATTCCAGAACCTTTGTGCATTCCGGAACTCTGAACATTCCGGAACCTTGGTGCATTCCGGAACTCTGAACATTCCGGAATTCCGAACATTCCGGAACCTTGGTGCATTCCGGAACTCCAAACATTCCGGAACTCTGAACATTCCGGAATTCCGAACATTCCGGAACCTTGGTGCATTCCGGAACTCTGAACATTCCGGAATTCCGAACATTCCGGAACCTTGGTGCATTCCGGAACTCTGAACATTCCGGAATTCCGAACATTCCGGAACCTTGGTGCATTCCGGAACTCTGAACATTCCAGAACCTTTGTGCATTCCGGAACCTTGGTGCATTCCGGAACTCTGAACATTCCGGAATTCCGAACATTCCGGAACCTTGGTGCATTCCGGAACTCTGAACATTCCGGAACCTTTGTGCATTCCGGAACTCTGAACATTCCGGAATTCCGAACATTCCGGAACCTTTGTGCATTCCGGAATTCCGAACATTCCGGAACTCTCAACATTCCGGAATTCCGAACATTCCGGAACCTTGGTGCATTCCGGAATTCCGAACATTCCGGAACCTTGGTACATTCCGGAACTCTGAACATTCCGGAATTCCGAACATTCCGGAACCTTTGTGCATTCCGGAGTGCATTCCGGAACTCTGAACATTCCGTAACTCTGTACATTCCGGAATTCCGAACATTCCGGAACCTTGGTGCATTCCGGAACTCTGAACATTCCGGAATTCCGAACATTTCGGAACCTGGGTGCATTCCGGAATTCCGAACATTCCGGAACTCTGAACATTCCGGAATTCCGAACATTCCGGAACTCTGAACATTCCGGAATTCCGAACATTCCGGAACCTTGGTGCATTCCAGAACTCTGAACATTCCGGAACTCTGAACATTCCGGAATTCCAAACATTCCGGAACCTTGGTGCATTCCGGAACTTTTGTGCATTCCGGAATTCCTAACATTCCGGAACCTTGGTACATTCCGGAATTCCGAACATTCCGGAACTCTGAACATTCTGGAACTCTGAGCATTCCGGAATTCCGAACATTCCGGAACCTTGGTGCATTCCGGAACTCTGAACATTCCGGAATTCCGAACATTCCGGAACCTTGGTGCATTCCGGAACTCTGAACATTCCGGAACTCTGAACATTCCGGAATTCCGAACATTCCGGAACTCTGAACATTCCGGAATTCTGAACATTCCGGAACCTGGTGCATTCCGGAACTCTGAACATTCCGGAATTCCGAACATTCCGGAACCTTGGTGCATTCCGGAACTCTGAACATTCCGGAACTCTGAACATTCCGGAATTCCGAACATTCCGGAACCTTGGTGCATTCCGGAACTCTGAACATTCCGGAATCCCGAACATTCCGGAACCTTGGTGCATTCCGGAACTCCAAATATTCCGGAACTCTGAACATTCCGGAATTCCGAACATTCCGGAACCTTGGTGCATTCCGGAACTCTGAACATTCCGGAATTCCGAACATTCCGGAACCTTGGTGCATTCCGGAACTCTGAACATTCCGGAATTCCGAACATTCCGGAACCTTGGTGCATTCCGGAACTCTGAACATTCCAGAACCTTTGTGCATTCCGGAACCTTGGTGCATTCCGGAACTCTGAACATTCCGGAATTCCGAACATTCCGGAACCTTGGTGCATTCCGGAACTCTGAACATTCCGGAACCTTTGTGCATTCCGGAACTCTGAACATTCCGGAATTCCGAACATTCCGGAACCTTTGTGCATTCCGGAATTCTGAACATTCCGGAACTCTCAACATTCCGGAATTCCGAACATTCCGGAACCTTGGTGCATTCCGGAATTCCGAACATTCCGGAACCTTAGTACATTCCGGAACTCTGAACATTCCGGAATTCCGAACATTCCGGAACCTTGGTGCATTCCGGAACTCTAAAGAATTCCGGAACCTTGGTACATTCCGGAATTCCGAACATTCCGGAACCTTTGTGCATTCCGGAGTGCATTCCGGAACTCTGAACATTCCGTAACTCTGTACATTCCGGAATTCCGAACATTCCGGAACCTTGGTGCATTCCGGAACTCTGAACATTCCGGAATTCCGAACATTTCGGAACCTGGGTGCATTCCGGAACTCTGAACATTCCGGAACTCTGAACATTCCGGAATTCCGAACATTCCGGAACTCTGAACATTCCGGAATTCCGAACATTCCGGAACCTTGGTGCATTCCAGAACTCTGAACATTCCGGAACTCTGAACATTCCGGAATTCCAAACATTCCGGAACCTTGGTGCATTCCGGAACTTTTGTGCATTCCGGAATTCCTAACATTCCGGAACCTTGGTACATTCCGGAATTCCGAACATTCCGGAACTCTGAACATTCTGGAACTCTGAGCATTCCGGAATTCCGAACATTCCGGAACCTTGGTGCATTCCGGAACTCTGAACATTCCGGAATTCCGAACATTCCGGAACCTTGGTGCATTCCGGAACTCTGAACATTCCGGAACTCTGAACATTCCGGAATTCCGAACATTCCGGAACTCTGAACATTCCGGAATTCTGAACATTCCGGAACCTGGTGCATTCCGGAACTCTGAACATTCCGGAATTCCGAACATTCCGGAACCTTGGTGCATTCCGGAACTCTGAACATTCCGGAACTCTGAACATTCCGGAATTCCGAACATTCCGGAACCTTGGTGCATTCCGGAACTCTGAACATTCCGGAATCCCGAACATTCCGGAACCTTGGTGCATTCCGTAACTCTGAACATTCCGGAACCTTGGTACATTCCGGAATTCCGAACATTCCGGAACCTTGGTGCATTCCGGAACTCTGAACATTCCGGAATTCCGAACATTCCGGAACTCTGAACATTCCGGAACTCTGAACATTCCGGAACCTTGGTGCATTCCGGAACTCTGAACATTCCGGAATTCCGAACATTCCGGAACCTTTGTGCATTCCGGAACCTTGGTGCATTCCGGAACTCTGAACATTCCGGAACTCTGAACATTCCGGAATTCCGAACATTCCGGAACCTTGCTGCATTCCGGAACTCTGAACATTCCGCAACCTTGGTGCATTCCGGAACTCTGAACATTCCGGAACTCTGACCATTCCGGAATTCCGAACATTCCGGAACCTTGGTGCATTCTGGAACTCTGAATTCCGGAACCTTGGTGCATTATGGAACTCTGAACATTCCGGAACCTTGGTACATTCCGGGTTAGGGTTTGTGAGAGAAAACGCAATGATCCCTCCCCACTTCGTCCGACGACTGGGTGGTTGGATGGAGGGCCACTGGAAAGGCACGGGCCACCGCACGTCATGCTCAGTCCCCATTTCCCTTCCCCGTCTCAGTCCTCCTCCTTCTGTCCTTGAGAAGTGACCAGCTTGCCCCCAGGAGGCCCTGAGACAGCACCCTTGGCCACTCCCCATGTATATGATGCCCTTCATTTACACACTTAACCTTATTGTTTAAATACTTTTCTTAGTCTGAATCCATGTTCTTTTCAATCCTTTATTATTTATTGTTACGTTTTCTTTTTATTTATTTTATTGTATTATCTTTTTATTGTCTCCTTAATTTGACATTATTGTGTATTTTAATTTTTTAAGGTAATATTTAAGGACACATCATCAGTAGTGGACCTTGGAATCATTGGGTGTTTCGGCCATTTATCACTAGACACCCTCTTCCAAGGAAGGCCCCGCCCAGGTTGATCAAGCCTTGGGGTGTGTCATCAACTAAATAAAATAACAGTAATTAATTAATGCCTTTCTGGGCTTTAATTTTTAAAGTTTCCAAGGGGTCAATGTTATACCGTTAATTGTTGTTCACATTTAATGACATACTGTCTTGTTGAGTCGCATTTCAAAGAGTTAATGAGGCCCTATTTGGGCTCATGGAAGTCTAACGTATATACGTGACTTTGAAAATTTGACTCATTAGTTCACAATTCAACTAAATAAAACAACAGCAATTAATTAATGCCAATCTGGGCTTTAATTTTTAAAGTTTCCAAGGGGCCAATTGGCCCTGTCAAGTTCAGTCCAAATCCAATGAGGTGCCGTGATTTTGTAAAATCCTAACATTAGTCGTTTTATCTTCATTTCAATAAAACCATTCAAAATCAAGTATTCCTGTTGTACCGTTAATTGTTGTTCATATTTAATGATATACTGTCTTGTTGAGCCGCATTTTAAAGAGCTAACGAGGCCCTATTTGGGCTCATGGAAATCTAACGTATGTACGTGACTTTGAAAATTTTACTCATTAGCTCACAATTATTCGCTTTTAGCTTCTACAAATTTAAAGTATTAATATCATCACATAGATGCTTCTCCTTCATTCGTTTCCTATATTTGTTATCATATATTCCCACTTACTTGTACCTTGTTCTTCAAATGAGGCTTCCTCACTGCCTGACCTGTCTGCCATCTGCTCCCTGAGCTCCATGTGCTCTGCCTGGTCTGACTTCCTGGTTCCCATCATGCACTTGGTCAGTATCCAGGGCAACCACTTTTGTATCCTTGAACTGCCATTTTGAAATCCGCCATCTTCTCTCCACGGTAACCATTTTGTTTATAATCGCCATCTTGGATCATTAGCTTTAGCCATAGTGTAATGTTAGCTTCCATATTAGCATCAACGAAATTCAATATAAAGTTGACTAGTCACATGTACATATTGTCCTATATCATGTGTCACTGTCATATAATTGTTAGCATTAGCTTAGCATTAGCATTAGCCCTCCACCATTTTGTAACCAAGGGCGACTGTATTTGTTTACAACGAACCGCCATATTGGATCTGGATGAGTTCCTCCACCATCTTGGGTCTTCCATCTTCTTGTCACCAGGGGCAACCAGTCCATGTCCAGCTGGACCACCATTTTGGATCCTGATGAGCACAGGCAGCCATTTTGTTCCCACTGATTTAAAAAAAGAGGTGAGAAAGAGAGAGAGAGAGAGAGAAAAAGAGAGAGAGAGAGAGAGAGAAAGAAAAGAGAAGGAAGAGCCTATTTAATCCTATATTAATTTATTGTATTTTATTTTATTTTATTTCCTATATTATTCTATTTTATTTCTATATTATTAACTATTATCCATTATTGATATTATTATAATCTACTATTAGTATTATTAGCACTATTATTATTATTATTTACTATTATTAGTATTATTATGTACTATTAGTATTATTTACTATTAGTATTGTCTACTATTATTTAATATTAGTATTATTAGTACTATTATATCATTATTATTATTATTATTATTACTATTCCTTCTCTTGAGAGGTGAGGAAGCGGGAGAGAGGGAGGGAGAGAGAGAGAGAGATAGAGATAGAGAGAGAGAGAGAGAGAGAGAGAGAGAGAGAGAGAGGAGAAGGAAGAGCCAGGAGGGGTCCACCGGTCTGGCAGAGTTCCCTCCCCGCCGGATCGGGCTGTCACTCATTCCTCCCCTCGGCCCCCAAGAGATGGATAGACAGAGGGGAGAGAAGAGTGATGAAACAGAACAAATTCATCTAAATTAAGTCCATCCTTGGTTAGGTTTAGGGTTAAAATCCCTGGTCAGGACATCCCACGGTTAGGGTTAGGATTGGATTTCTTGGCTAGGGTCCCCCACGGTTAGGTTAAGGGGTTGGAGTCCTGGGTAAGGATGTCCATCTCCGGTGTTGGCACTGTGATCAGCCTTCCAATTTTAACCAAAAAGTATACTTATCACTTCACGAACAATCGTTGATTGTATGAGGGCACAAGTAGGTACTTGGAGGGGGTCCGGACGAGGATCACTGGACTCTAGAGGGACCTGTATTCCGAAGGCACTGGCTGGTTAGGGTTTGTGAGAGAAAACGCAATGATCCCTCCCCACTTCGTCCGACGACTGGGTGGTTGGATGGAGGGCCACTGGAAAGGCACGGGCCACCGCACGTCATGCTCAGTCCCCATTTCCCTTCCCCGTCTCAGTCCTCCTCCTTCTGTCCTTGAGAAGTGACCAGCTTGCCCCCAGGAGGCCCTGAGACAGCACCCTTGGCCACTCCCCATGTATATGATGCCCTTCATTTACACACTTAACCTTATTGTTTAAATACTTTTCTTAGTCTGAATCCATGTTCTTTTCAATCCTTTATTATTTATTGTTACGTTTTCTTTTTATTTATTTTATTGTATTATCTTTTTATTGTCTCCTTAATTTGACATTATTGTGTATTTTAATTTTTTAAGGTAATATTTAAGGACACATCATCAGTAGTGGACCTTGGAATCATTGGGTGTTTCGGCCATTTATCACTAGACACCCTCTTCCAAGGAAGGCCCCGCCCAGGTTGATCAAGCCTTGGGGTGTGTCATCAACTAAATAAAATAACAGTAATTAATTAATGCCTTTCTGGGCTTTAATTTTTAAAGTTTCCAAGGGGTCAATGTTATACCGTTAATTGTTGTTCACATTTAATGACATACTGTCTTGTTGAGTCGCATTTCAAAGAGTTAATGAGGCCCTATTTGGGCTCATGGAAGTCTAACGTATATACGTGACTTTGAAAATTTGACTCATTAGTTCACAATTCAACTAAATAAAACAACAGCAATTAATTAATGCCAATCTGGGCTTTAATTTTTAAAGTTTCCAAGGGGCCAATTGGCCCTGTCAAGTTCAGTCCAAATCCAATGAGGTGCCGTGATTTTGTAAAATCCTAACATTAGTCGTTTTATCTTCATTTCAATAAAACCATTCAAAATCAAGTATTCCTGTTGTACCGTTAATTGTTGTTCATATTTAATGATATACTGTCTTGTTGAGCCGCATTTTAAAGAGCTAACGAGGCCCTATTTGGGCTCATGGAAATCTAACGTATGTACGTGACTTTGAAAATTTTACTCATTAGCTCACAATTATTCGCTTTTAGCTTCTACAAATTTAAAGTATTAATATCATCACATAGATGCTTCTCCTTCATTCGTTTCCTATATTTGTTATCATATATTCCCACTTACTTGTACCTTGTTCTTCAAATGAGGCTTCCTCACTGCCTGACCTGTCTGCCATCTGCTCCCTGAGCTCCATGTGCTCTGCCTGGTCTGACTTCCTGGTTCCCATCATGCACTTGGTCAGTATCCAGGGCAACCACTTTTGTATCCTTGAACTGCCATTTTGAAATCCGCCATCTTCTCTCCACGGTAACCATTTTGTTTATAATCGCCATCTTGGATCATTAGCTTTAGCCATAGTGTAATGTTAGCTTCCATATTAGCATCAACGAAATTCAATATAAAGTTGACTAGTCACATGTACATATTGTCCTATATCATGTGTCACTGTCATATAATTGTTAGCATTAGCTTAGCATTAGCATTAGCCCTCCACCATTTTGTAACCAAGGGCGACTGTATTTGTTTACAACGAACCGCCATATTGGATCTGGATGAGTTCCTCCACCATCTTGGGTCTTCCATCTTCTTGTCACCAGGGGCAACCAGTCCATGTCCAGCTGGACCACCATTTTGGATCCTGATGAGCACAGGCAGCCATTTTGTTCCCACTGATTTAAAAAAAGAGGTGAGAAAGAGAGAGAGAGAGAGAGAAAAAGAGAGAGAGAGAGAGAGAGAAAGAAAAGAGAAGGAAGAGCCTATTTAATCCTATATTAATTTATTGTATTTTATTTTATTTTATTTCCTATATTATTCTATTTTATTTCTATATTATTAACTATTATCCATTATTGATATTATTATAATCTACTATTAGTATTATTAGCACTATTATTATTATTATTTACTATTATTAGTATTATTATGTACTATTAGTATTATTTACTATTAGTATTGTCTACTATTATTTAATATTAGTATTATTAGTACTATTATATCATTATTATTATTATTATTATTACTATTCCTTCTCTTGAGAGGTGAGGAAGCGGGAGAGAGGGAGGGAGAGAGAGAGAGAGATAGAGATAGAGAGAGAGAGAGAGAGAGAGAGAGAGAGAGAGGAGAAGGAAGAGCCAGGAGGGGTCCACCGGTCTGGCAGAGTTCCCTCCCCGCCGGATCGGGCTGTCACTCATTCCTCCCCTCGGCCCCCAAGAGATGGATAGACAGAGGGGAGAGAAGAGTGATGAAACAGAACAAATTCATCTAAATTAAGTCCATCCTTGGTTAGGTTTAGGGTTAAAATCCCTGGTCAGGACATCCCACGGTTAGGGTTAGGATTGGATTTCTTGGCTAGGGTCCCCCACGGTTAGGTTAAGGGGTTGGAGTCCTGGGTAAGGATGTCCATCTCCGGTGTTGGCACTGTGATCAGCCTTCCAATTTTAACCAAAAAGTATACTTATCACTTCACGAACAATCGTTGATTGTATGAGGGCACAAGTAGGTACTTGGAGGGGGTCCGGACGAGGATCACTGGACTCTAGAGGGACCTGTATTCCGAAGGCACTGGCTGGTTAGGGTTTGTGAGAGAAAACGCAATGATCCCTCCCCACTTCGTCCGACGACTGGGTGGTTGGATGGAGGGCCACTGGAAAGGCACGGGCCACCGCACGTCATGCTCAGTCCCCATTTCCCTTCCCCGTCTCAGTCCTCCTCCTTCTGTCCTTGAGAAGTGACCAGCTTGCCCCCAGGAGGCCCTGAGACAGCACCCTTGGCCACTCCCCATGTATATGATGCCCTTCATTTACACACTTAACCTTATTGTTTAAATACTTTTCTTAGTCTGAATCCATGTTCTTTTCAATCCTTTATTATTTATTGTTACGTTTTCTTTTTATTTATTTTATTGTATTATCTTTTTATTGTCTCCTTAATTTGACATTATTGTGTATTTTAATTTTTTAAGGTAATATTTAAGGACACATCATCAGTAGTGGACCTTGGAATCATTGGGTGTTTCGGCCATTTATCACTAGACACCCTCTTCCAAGGAAGGCCCCGCCCAGGTTGATCAAGCCTTGGGGTGTGTCATCAACTAAATAAAATAACAGTAATTAATTAATGCCTTTCTGGGCTTTAATTTTTAAAGTTTCCAAGGGGTCAATGTTATACCGTTAATTGTTGTTCACATTTAATGACATACTGTCTTGTTGAGTCGCATTTCAAAGAGTTAATGAGGCCCTATTTGGGCTCATGGAAGTCTAACGTATATACGTGACTTTGAAAATTTGACTCATTAGTTCACAATTCAACTAAATAAAACAACAGCAATTAATTAATGCCAATCTGGGCTTTAATTTTTAAAGTTTCCAAGGGGCCAATTGGCCCTGTCAAGTTCAGTCCAAATCCAATGAGGTGCCGTGATTTTGTAAAATCCTAACATTAGTCGTTTTATCTTCATTTCAATAAAACCATTCAAAATCAAGTATTCCTGTTGTACCGTTAATTGTTGTTCATATTTAATGATATACTGTCTTGTTGAGCCGCATTTTAAAGAGCTAACGAGGCCCTATTTGGGCTCATGGAAATCTAACGTATGTACGTGACTTTGAAAATTTTACTCATTAGCTCACAATTATTCGCTTTTAGCTTCTACAAATTTAAAGTATTAATATCATCACATAGATGCTTCTCCTTCATTCGTTTCCTATATTTGTTATCATATATTCCCACTTACTTGTACCTTGTTCTTCAAATGAGGCTTCCTCACTGCCTGACCTGTCTGCCATCTGCTCCCTGAGCTCCATGTGCTCTGCCTGGTCTGACTTCCTGGTTCCCATCATGCACTTGGTCAGTATCCAGGGCAACCACTTTTGTATCCTTGAACTGCCATTTTGAAATCCGCCATCTTCTCTCCACGGTAACCATTTTGTTTATAATCGCCATCTTGGATCATTAGCTTTAGCCATAGTGTAATGTTAGCTTCCATATTAGCATCAACGAAATTCAATATAAAGTTGACTAGTCACATGTACATATTGTCCTATATCATGTGTCACTGTCATATAATTGTTAGCATTAGCTTAGCATTAGCATTAGCCCTCCACCATTTTGTAACCAAGGGCGACTGGGTTAGGGTTAGGGGTTAGGGTTTGTGAGAGAAAACGCAATGATCCCTCCCCACTTCGTCCGACGACTGGGTGGTTGGATGGAGGGCCACTGGAAAGGCACGGGCCACCGCACGTCATGCTCAGTCCCCATTTCCCTTCCCCGTCTCAGTCCTCCTCCTTCTGTCCTTGAGAAGTGACCAGCTTGCCCCCAGGAGGCCCTGAGACAGCACTTTTGGCCACTCCCCATGTATATGATGCCCTTCATTTACACACTTAACCTTATTGTTTAAATACTTTTCTTAGTCTGAATCCATGTTCTTTTCAATCCTTTATTATTTATTGTTACGTTTTCTTTTTATTTATTTTATTGTATTATCTTTTTATTGTCTCCTTAATTTGACATTATTGTGTATTTAAATTTTTTAAGGTAATATTTAAGGACACATCATCAGTAGTGGACCTTGGAATCATTGGGTGTTTCGGCCATTTATCACTAGACACCCTCTTCCAAGGAAGGCCCCGCCCAGGTTGATCAAGCCTTGGGGTGTGTCATCAACTAAATAAAATAACAGTAATTAATTAATGCCTTTCTGGGCTTTAATTTTTAAAGTTTCCAAGGGGTCAATGTTATACCGTTAATTGTTGTTCACATTTAATGACATACTGTCTTGTTGAGTCGCATTTCAAAGAGTTAATGAGGCCCTATTTGGGCTCATGGAAGTCTAACGTATATACGTGACTTTGAAAATTTGACCCATTAGTTCACAATTCAACTAAATAAAACAACAGCAATTAATTAATGCCAATCTGGGCTTTAATTTTTAAAGTTTCCAAGGGGCCAATTGGCCCTGTCAAGTTCAGTCCAAATCCAACGAGGTGCCGTGATTTTGTAAAATCCTAACATTAGTCGTTTTATCTTCATTTCAATAAAACCATTCAAAATCAAGTATTCCTGTTGTACCGTTAATTGTTGTTCATATTTAATGATATACTGTCTTGTTGAGCCGCATTTTAAAGAGCTAACGAGGCCCTATTTGGGCTCATGGAAATCTAACGTATGTACGTGACTTTGAAAATTTTACTCATTAGCTCACAATTATTTGCTTTTAGCTTCTACAAATTTAAAGTATTAATATCATCACATAGATGCTTCTCCTTCATTCGTTTCCTATATTTGTTATCATATATTCCCACTTACTTGTACCTTGTTCTTCAAATGAGGCTTCCTCACTGCCTGACCTGTCTGCCATCTGCTCCCTGAGCTCCATGTGCTCTGCCTGGTCTGACTTCCTGGTTCCCATCATGCACTTGGTCAGTATCCAGGGCAACCACTTTTGTATCCTTGAACTGCCATTTTGAAATCCGCCATCTTCTCTCCACGGTAACCATTTTGTTTATAATCGCCATCTTGGATCATTAGCTTTAGCCATAGTGTAATGTTAGCTTCCATATTAGCATCAACGAAATTCAATATAAAGTTGACTAGTCACATGTACATATTGTCCTATATCATGTGTCACTGTCATATAATTGTTAGCATTAGCTTAGCATTAGCATTAGCCCTCCACCATTTTGTAACCAAGGGCGACTGTATTTGTTTACAACGAACCGCCATATTGGATCTGGATGAGTTCCTCCACCATCTTGGGTCTTCCATCTTCTTGTCACCAGGGGCAACCAGTCCATGTCCAGCTGGACCACCATTTTGGATCCTGATGAGCACAGGCAGCCATTTTGTTCCCACTGATTTAAAAAAAAGAGGTGAGAAAGAGAGAGAGAGAGAGAGAAAAAAAGAGAGAGAGAGAGAGAGAGAAAGAAAAGAGAAGGAAGAGCCTATTTAATCCTATATTAATTTATTGTATTTTATTTTATTTTATTTCCTATATTATTCTATTTTATTTCTATATTATTAACTATTATCCATTATTGATATTATTATAATCTACTATTAGTATTATTAGCACTATTATTATTATTATTTACTATTATTAGTATTATTATGTACTATTAGTATTATTTACTATTAGTATTGTCTACTATTATTTAATATTAGTATTATTAGTACTATTATATCATTATTATTATTATTATTATTACTATTCCTTCTCTTGAGAGGTGAGGAAGCGGGAGAGAGGGAGGGAGAGAGAGAGAGAGATAGAGATAGAGAGAGAGAGAGAGAGAGAGAGAGAGAGAGAGGAGAAGGAAGAGCCAGGAGGGGTCCACCGGTCTGGCAGAGTTCCCTCCCCGCCGGATCGGGCTGTCACTCATTCCTCCCCTCGGCCCCCAAGAGATGGATAGACAGAGGGGAGAGAAGAGTGATGAAACAGAACAAATTCATCTAAATTAAGTCCATCCTTGGTTAGGTTTAGGGTTAAAATCCCTGGTCAGGACATCCCACGGTTAGGGTTAGGATTGGATTTCTTGGCTAGGGTTAGGGGGGTTAGGGTTAGGGGTTAGGGTTAGGGGGTTAGGGTTAGGGTTAGGGTTAGGGTTAGGGGTTAGGGTAGGGTTAGGGTTAGGGGGTTAGGGGGTTAGGGTAAGGGGTTAGGGTTAGGGTTAGGGTTAGGGTTAGGTTAGGGGAAATTGAAACTCCTCCCTCGTTTAAGAGGGCAGGAGTATGTGCACGCTCCGCACCATGACCCTTCCCGAGACCCGTTACGTTGTCGCCACCCCATCTACCGCATCCGGCAGTCCCCAGGTCCGAATTGAGGTAAGTACCGTCCTTTTCTTTTTTAGGTTCAGGTAAGTACCAAATTATATTTAATTTTGCCAAATTTGTGTTTTATTTGTCCTGTTCTTTAGGTTTTTAACTGTTTTTTAATAAAATTTGTCTTTGCTCAATGAATTTAGTCTCTGTGTCGTTTTTATTTCCAATTTTTAGGTTTTTAAACGTCTTTTATCCATAAATTATCCAATGTTTAGGTTATAAATTTAGGATGTTCCAATTTTTAGGATTCAATTTGTAGGCCAGTAAATCAATATTTAAATGAAAAAACATCAAAAGAAATCCCCCCCGAAAATAACAAACTAAAATAACAAACTAAAACAACAAACAAAAACACTTTTTAGTGCTGACGCATGGCTGTAGCTACGTTTCGGCTGGATTGTGCCTTCTTCAGGCTGTGCACATGCGTCGCTGGCCAAATTAAAATGAAGAGACTCTTCTCTGCCCCTCCTTTTATATGTGCTGTGGCTCCTCCCTCCAGCAGCCGCTGAAAGTACCGGATGTACGTCACTTTGCTTTTTTCTGTTTTTGTGTTTTTCTCTTTTTCTTTTTCTGATTTTTCCTTTTTCTTTTTTCTTGCTGCTTGCTTTTACTTAATTCTTTCCTTCTCTCCTTTCCTACCTTTTCTTTGCCTTCTTCCCTTTGTCTCCTACTCCCTGAATCCCTTCCTTTTGCCTTAAAGTCCCTCCTTACTCTTCTCCCCTCCATTGACTTTCCCTTGACAGTCCCTGTTTTCTGGCCTATATTTGTCTTTGCTTTGGCTTTATTTCTGTGACTCTGTGGCCCATCTATAATTTTCCCTCTCTTGGGGTATCATCATCCGCAACTGGGGATGTTTTCTAATTTTCCCTCTCTTGGGTTTCTATTTTCCCTCTCTTGGGGTATCATCATCCGCAACTGGGGATGGAATTGGGGTACCTGCACAAAGGGGTCAGTATTGGGGTTGGGGTTAAGGTCAGGGCTTAGGCTGGGGATGGGACTAAAGATAGGGCATTAGTCATGGGGCTTGGTTAAGGTTAGGGTAAGGATGTGGGATGGGGATAGACTAGGCCAACTCGGCATTGGGGATCAAATTTGGGGTCCAAATTAGGGGTCAGAGGAATTCAATTAGGCATCCTGAGCGAGATGCAGAATAGAGGTAAGGGGTAACCGGATAAGGAATGGAAATGGCTTCGGCAACGGGCCCCAGTCAATCTGGGAAACCCAGCGGGTCCATGGCAGGACCTGGCGGGTAAGGTTAGGGGAAATTGAAACTCCTCCCTCGTTTAAGAGGGCAGGAGTATGTGCACGCTCCGCACCATGACCCTTCCCGAGACCCGTTACGTTGTCGCCACCCCATCTACCGCATCCGGCAGTCCCCAGGTCCGAATTGAGGTAAGTACCGTCCTTTTCTTTTTTAGGTTCAGGTAAGTACCAAATTATATTTAATTTTGCCAAATTTGTGTTTTATTTGTCCTGTTCTTTAGGTTTTTAACTGTTTTTTAATAAAATTTGTCTTTGCTCAATGAATTTAGTCTCTGTGTCGTTTTTATTTCCAATTTTTAGGTTTTTAAACGTCTTTTATCCATAAATTATCCAATGTTTAGGTTATAAATTTAGGATGTTCCAATTTTTAGGATTCAATTTGTAGGCCAGTAAATCAATATTTAAATGAAAAAACATCAAAAGAAATCCCCCCCGAAAATAACAAACTAAAATAACAAACTAAAACAACAAACAAAAACACTTTTTAGTGCTGACGCATGGCTGTAGCTACGTTTCGGCTGGATTGTGCCTTCTTCAGGCTGTGCACATGCGTCGCTGGCCAAATTAAAATGAAGAGACTCTTCTCTGCCCCTCCTTTTATATGTGCTGTGGCTCCTCCCTCCAGCAGCCGCTGAAAGTACCGGATGTACGTCACTTTGCTTTTTTCTGTTTTTGTGTTTTTCTCTTTTTCTTTTTCTGATTTTTCCTTTTTCTTTTTTCTTGCTGCTTGCTTTTACTTAATTCTTTCCTTCTCTCCTTTCCTACCTTTTCTTTGCCTTCTTCCCTTTGTCTCCTACTCCCTGAATCCCTTCCTTTTGCCTTAAAGTCCCTCCTTACTCTTCTCCCCTCCATTGACTTTCCCTTGACAGTCCCTGTTTTCTGGCCTATATTTGTCTTTGCTTTGGCTTTATTTCTGTGACTCTGTGGCCCATCTATAATTTTCCCTCTCTTGGGGTATCATCATCCGCAACTGGGGATGTTTTCTAATTTTCCCTCTCTTGGGTTTCTATTTTCCCTCTCTTGGGGTATCATCATCCGCAACTGGGGATGGAATTGGGGTACCTGCACAAAGGGGTCAGTATTGGGGTTGGGGTTAAGGTCAGGGCTTAGGCTGGGGATGGGACTAAAGATAGGGCATTAGTCATGGGGCTTGGTTAAGGTTAGGGTAAGGATGTGGGATGGGGATAGACTAGGCCAACTCGGCATTGGGGATCAAATTTGGGGTCCAAATTAGGGGTCAGAGGAATTCAATTAGGCATCCTGAGCGAGATGCAGAATAGAGGTAAGGGGTAACCGGATAAGGAATGGAAATGGCTTCGGCAACGGGCCCCAGTCAATCTGGGAAACCCAGCGGGTCCATGGCAGGACCTGGCGGGTAAGGTTAGGGGAAATTGAAACTCCTCCCTCGTTTAAGAGGGCAGGAGTATGTGCACGCTCCGCACCATGACCCTTCCCGAGACCCGTTACGTTGTCGCCACCCCATCTACCGCATCCGGCAGTCCCCAGGTCCGAATTGAGGTAAGTACCGTCCTTTTCTTTTTTAGGTTCAGGTAAGTACCAAATTATATTTAATTTTGCCAAATTTGTGTTTTATTTGTCCTGTTCTTTAGGTTTTTAACTGTTTTTTAATAAAATTTGTCTTTGCTCAATGAATTTAGTCTCTGTGTCGTTTTTATTTCCAATTTTTAGGTTTTTAAACGTCTTTTATCCATAAATTATCCAATGTTTAGGTTATAAATTTAGGATGTTCCAATTTTTAGGATTCAATTTGTAGGCCAGTAAATCAATATTTAAATGAAAAAACATCAAAAGAAATCCCCCCCGAAAATAACAAACTAAAATAACAAACTAAAACAACAAACAAAAACACTTTTTAGTGCTGACGCATGGCTGTAGCTACGTTTCGGCTGGATTGTGCCTTCTTCAGGCTGTGCACATGCGTCGCTGGCCAAATTAAAATGAAGAGACTCTTCTCTGCCCCTCCTTTTATATGTGCTGTGGCTCCTCCCTCCAGCAGCCGCTGAAAGTACCGGATGTACGTCACTTTGCTTTTTTCTGTTTTTGTGTTTTTCTCTTTTTCTTTTTCTGATTTTTCCTTTTTCTTTTTTCTTGCTGCTTGCTTTTACTTAATTCTTTCCTTCTCTCCTTTCCTACCTTTTCTTTGCCTTCTTCCCTTTGTCTCCTACTCCCTGAATCCCTTCCTTTTGCCTTAAAGTCCCTCCTTACTCTTCTCCCCTCCATTGACTTTCCCTTGACAGTCCCTGTTTTCTGGCCTATATTTGTCTTTGCTTTGGCTTTATTTCTGTGACTCTGTGGCCCATCTATAATTTTCCCTCTCTTGGGGTATCATCATCCGCAACTGGGGATGTTTTCTAATTTTCCCTCTCTTGGGTTTCTATTTTCCCTCTCTTGGGGTATCATCATCCGCAACTGGGGATGGAATTGGGGTACCTGCACAAAGGGGTCAGTATTGGGGTTGGGGTTAAGGTCAGGGCTTAGGCTGGGGATGGGACTAAAGATAGGGCATTAGTCATGGGGCTTGGTTAAGGTTAGGGTAAGGATGTGGGATGGGGATAGACTAGGCCAACTCGGCATTGGGGATCAAATTTGGGGTCCAAATTAGGGGTCAGAGGAATTCAATTAGGCATCCTGAGCGAGATGCAGAATAGAGGTAAGGGGTAACCGGATAAGGAATGGAAATGGCTTCGGCAACGGGCCCCAGTCAATCTGGGAAACCCAGCGGGTCCATGGCAGGACCTGGCGGGTAAGGTTAGGGGAAATTGAAACTCCTCCCTCGTTTAAGAGGGCAGGAGTATGTGCACGCTCCGCACCATGACCCTTCCCGAGACCCGTTACGTTGTCGCCACCCCATCTACCGCATCCGGCAGTCCCCAGGTCCGAATTGAGGTAAGTACCGTCCTTTTCTTTTTTAGGTTCAGGTAAGTACCAAATTATATTTAATTTTGCCAAATTTGTGTTTTATTTGTCCTGTTCTTTAGGTTTTTAACTGTTTTTTAATAAAATTTGTCTTTGCTCAATGAATTTAGTCTCTGTGTCGTTTTTATTTCCAATTTTTAGGTTTTTAAACGTCTTTTATCCATAAATTATCCAATGTTTAGGTTATAAATTTAGGATGTTCCAATTTTTAGGATTCAATTTGTAGGCCAGTAAATCAATATTTAAATGAAAAAACATCAAAAGAAATCCCCCCCGAAAATAACAAACTAAAATAACAAACTAAAACAACAAACAAAAACACTTTTTAGTGCTGACGCATGGCTGTAGCTACGTTTCGGCTGGATTGTGCCTTCTTCAGGCTGTGCACATGCGTCGCTGGCCAAATTAAAATGAAGAGACTCTTCTCTGCCCCTCCTTTTATATGTGCTGTGGCTCCTCCCTCCAGCAGCCGCTGAAAGTACCGGATGTACGTCACTTTGCTTTTTTCTGTTTTTGTGTTTTTCTCTTTTTCTTTTTCTGATTTTTCCTTTTTCTTTTTTCTTGCTGCTTGCTTTTACTTAATTCTTTCCTTCTCTCCTTTCCTACCTTTTCTTTGCCTTCTTCCCTTTGTCTCCTACTCCCTGAATCCCTTCCTTTTGCCTTAAAGTCCCTCCTTACTCTTCTCCCCTCCATTGACTTTCCCTTGACAGTCCCTGTTTTCTGGCCTATATTTGTCTTTGCTTTGGCTTTATTTCTGTGACTCTGTGGCCCATCTATAATTTTCCCTCTCTTGGGGTATCATCATCCGCAACTGGGGATGTTTTCTAATTTTCCCTCTCTTGGGTTTCTATTTTCCCTCTCTTGGGGTATCATCATCCGCAACTGGGGATGGAATTGGGGTACCTGCACAAAGGGGTCAGTATTGGGGTTGGGGTTAAGGTCAGGGCTTAGGCTGGGGATGGGACTAAAGATAGGGCATTAGTCATGGGGCTTGGTTAAGGTTAGGGTAAGGATGTGGGATGGGGATAGACTAGGCCAACTCGGCATTGGGGATCAAATTTGGGGTCCAAATTAGGGGTCAGAGGAATTCAATTAGGCATCCTGAGCGAGATGCAGAATAGAGGTAAGGGGTAACCGGATAAGGAATGGAAATGGCTTCGGCAACGGGCCCCAGTCAATCTGGGAAACCCAGCGGGTCCATGGCAGGACCTGGCGGGTAAGGTTAGGGGAAATTGAAACTCCTCCCTCGTTTAAGAGGGCAGGAGTATGTGCACGCTCCGCACCATGACCCTTCCCGAGACCCGTTACGTTGTCGCCACCCCATCTACCGCATCCGGCAGTCCCCAGGTCCGAATTGAGGTAAGTACCGTCCTTTTCTTTTTTAGGTTCAGGTAAGTACCAAATTATATTTAATTTTGCCAAATTTGTGTTTTATTTGTCCTGTTCTTTAGGTTTTTAACTGTTTTTTAATAAAATTTGTCTTTGCTCAATGAATTTAGTCTCTGTGTCGTTTTTATTTCCAATTTTTAGGTTTTTAAACGTCTTTTATCCATAAATTATCCAATGTTTAGGTTATAAATTTAGGATGTTCCAATTTTTAGGATTCAATTTGTAGGCCAGTAAATCAATATTTAAATGAAAAAACATCAAAAGAAATCCCCCCCGAAAATAACAAACTAAAATAACAAACTAAAACAACAAACAAAAACACTTTTTAGTGCTGACGCATGGCTGTAGCTACGTTTCGGCTGGATTGTGCCTTCTTCAGGCTGTGCACATGCGTCGCTGGCCAAATTAAAATGAAGAGACTCTTCTCTGCCCCTCCTTTTATATGTGCTGTGGCTCCTCCCTCCAGCAGCCGCTGAAAGTACCGGATGTACGTCACTTTGCTTTTTTCTGTTTTTGTGTTTTTCTCTTTTTCTTTTTCTGATTTTTCCTTTTTCTTTTTTCTTGCTGCTTGCTTTTACTTAATTCTTTCCTTCTCTCCTTTCCTACCTTTTCTTTGCCTTCTTCCCTTTGTCTCCTACTCCCTGAATCCCTTCCTTTTGCCTTAAAGTCCCTCCTTACTCTTCTCCCCTCCATTGACTTTCCCTTGACAGTCCCTGTTTTCTGGCCTATATTTGTCTTTGCTTTGGCTTTATTACTGTGACTCTGTGGCCCATCTATAATTTTCCCTCTCTTGGGGTATCATCATCCGCAACTGGGGATGTTTTCTAATTTTCCCTCTCTTGGGTTTCTATTTTCCCTCTCTTGGGGTATCATCATCCGCAACTGGGGATGGAATTGGGGTACCTGCACAAAGGGGTCAGTATTGGGGTTGGGGTTAAGGTCAGGGCTTAGGCTGGGGATGGGACTAAAGATAGGGCATTAGTCATGGGGCTTGGTTAAGGTTAGGGTAAGGATGTGGGATGGGGATAGACTAGGCCAACTCGGCATTGGGGATCAAATTTGGGGTCCAAATTAGGGGTCAGAGGAATTCAATTAGGCATCCTGAGCGAGATGCAGAATAGAGGTAAGGGGTAACCGGATAAGGAATGGAAATGGCTTCGGCAACGGGCCCCAGTCAATCTGGGAAACCCAGCGGGTCCATGGCAGGACCTGGCGGGTAAGGTTAGGGGAAATTGAAACTCCTCCCTCGTTTAAGAGGGCAGGAGTATGTGCACGCTCCGCACCATGACCCTTCCCGAGACCCGTTACGTTGTCGCCACCCCATCTACCGCATCCGGCAGTCCCCAGGTCCGAATTGAGGTAAGTACCGTCCTTTTCTTTTTTAGGTTCAGGTAAGTACCAAATTATATTTAATTTTGCCAAATTTGTGTTTTATTTGTCCTGTTCTTTAGGTTTTTAACTGTTTTTTAATAAAATTTGTCTTTGCTCAATGAATTTAGTCTCTGTGTCGTTTTTATTTCCAATTTTTAGGTTTTTAAACGTCTTTTATCCATAAATTATCCAATGTTTAGGTTATAAATTTAGGATGTTCCAATTTTTAGGATTCAATTTGTAGGCCAGTAAATCAATATTTAAATGAAAAAACATCAAAAGAAATCCCCCCCGAAAATAACAAACTAAAATAACAAACTAAAACAACAAACAAAAACACTTTTTAGTGCTGACGCATGGCTGTAGCTACGTTTCGGCTGGATTGTGCCTTCTTCAGGCTGTGCACATGCGTCGCTGGCCAAATTAAAATGAAGAGACTCTTCTCTGCCCCTCCTTTTATATGTGCTGTGGCTCCTCCCTCCAGCAGCCGCTGAAAGTACCGGATGTACGTCACTTTGCTTTTTTCTGTTTTTGTGTTTTTCTCTTTTTCTTTTTCTGATTTTTCCTTTTTCTTTTTTCTTGCTGCTTGCTTTTACTTAATTCTTTCCTTCTCTCCTTTCCTACCTTTTCTTTGCCTTCTTCCCTTTGTCTCCTACTCCCTGAATCCCTTCCTTTTGCCTTAAAGTCCCTCCTTACTCTTCTCCCCTCCATTGACTTTCCCTTGACAGTCCCTGTTTTCTGGCCTATATTTGTCTTTGCTTTGGCTTTATTTCTGTGACTCTGTGGCCCATCTATAATTTTCCCTCTCTTGGGGTATCATCATCCGCAACTGGGGATGTTTTCTAATTTTCCCTCTCTTGGGTTTCTATTTTCCCTCTCTTGGGGTATCATCATCCGCAACTGGGGATGGAATTGGGGTACCTGCACAAAGGGGTCAGTATTGGGGTTGGGGTTAAGGTCAGGGCTTAGGCTGGGGATGGGACTAAAGATAGGGCATTAGTCATGGGGCTTGGTTAAGGTTAGGGTAAGGATGTGGGATGGGGATAGACTAGGCCAACTCGGCATTGGGGATCAAATTTGGGGTCCAAATTAGGGGTCAGAGGAATTCAATTAGGCATCCTGAGCGAGATGCAGAATAGAGGTAAGGGGTAACCGGATAAGGAATGGAAATGGCTTCGGCAACGGGCCCCAGTCAATCTGGGAAACCCAGCGGGTCCATGGCAGGACCTGGCGGGTAAGGTTAGGGGAAATTGAAACTCCTCCCTCGTTTAAGAGGGCAGGAGTATGTGCACGCTCCGCACCATGACCCTTCCCGAGACCCGTTACGTTGTCGCCACCCCATCTACCGCATCCGGCAGTCCCCAGGTCCGAATTGAGGTAAGTACCGTCCTTTTCTTTTTTAGGTTCAGGTAAGTACCAAATTATATTTAATTTTGCCAAATTTGTGTTTTATTTGTCCTGTTCTTTAGGTTTTTAACTGTTTTTTAATAAAATTTGTCTTTGCTCAATGAATTTAGTCTCTGTGTCGTTTTTATTTCCAATTTTTAGGTTTTTAAACGTCTTTTATCCATAAATTATCCAATGTTTAGGTTATAAATTTAGGATGTTCCAATTTTTAGGATTCAATTTGTAGGCCAGTAAATCAATATTTAAATGAAAAAACATCAAAAGAAATCCCCCCCGAAAATAACAAACTAAAATAACAAACTAAAACAACAAACAAAAACACTTTTTAGTGCTGACGCATGGCTGTAGCTACGTTTCGGCTGGATTGTGCCTTCTTCAGGCTGTGCACATGCGTCGCTGGCCAAATTAAAATGAAGAGACTCTTCTCTGCCCCTCCTTTTATATGTGCTGTGGCTCCTCCCTCCAGCAGCCGCTGAAAGTACCGGATGTACGTCACTTTGCTTTTTTCTGTTTTTGTGTTTTTCTCTTTTTCTTTTTCTGATTTTTCCTTTTTCTTTTTTCTTGCTGCTTGCTTTTACTTAATTCTTTCCTTCTCTCCTTTCCTACCTTTTCTTTGCCTTCTTCCCTTTGTCTCCTACTCCCTGAATCCCTTCCTTTTGCCTTAAAGTCCCTCCTTACTCTTCTCCCCTCCATTGACTTTCCCTTGACAGTCCCTGTTTTCTGGCCTATATTTGTCTTTGCTTTGGCTTTATTTCTGTGACTCTGTGGCCCATCTATAATTTTCCCTCTCTTGGGGTATCATCATCCGCAACTGGGGATGTTTTCTAATTTTCCCTCTCTTGGGTTTCTATTTTCCCTCTCTTGGGGTATCATCATCCGCAACTGGGGATGGAATTGGGGTACCTGCACAAAGGGGTCAGTATTGGGGTTGGGGTTAAGGTCAGGGCTTAGGCTGGGGATGGGACTAAAGATAGGGCATTAGTCATGGGGCTTGGTTAAGGTTAGGGTAAGGATGTGGGATGGGGATAGACTAGGCCAACTCGGCATTGGGGATCAAATTTGGGGTCCAAATTAGGGGTCAGAGGAATTCAATTAGGCATCCTGAGCGAGATGCAGAATAGAGGTAAGGGGTAACCGGATAAGGAATGGAAATGGCTTCGGCAACGGGCCCCAGTCAATCTGGGAAACCCAGCGGGTCCATGGCAGGACCTGGCGGGTAAGGTTAGGGGAAATTGAAACTCCTCCCTCGTTTAAGAGGGCAGGAGTATGTGCACGCTCCGCACCATGACCCTTCCCGAGACCCGTTACGTTGTCGCCACCCCATCTACCGCATCCGGCAGTCCCCAGGTCCGAATTGAGGTAAGTACCGTCCTTTTCTTTTTTAGGTTCAGGTAAGTACCAAATTATATTTAATTTTGCCAAATTTGTGTTTTATTTGTCCTGTTCTTTAGGTTTTTAACTGTTTTTTAATAAAATTTGTCTTTGCTCAATGAATTTAGTCTCTGTGTCGTTTTTATTTCCAATTTTTAGGTTTTTAAACGTCTTTTATCCATAAATTATCCAATGTTTAGGTTATAAATTTAGGATGTTCCAATTTTTAGGATTCAATTTGTAGGCCAGTAAATCAATATTTAAATGAAAAAACATCAAAAGAAATCCCCCCCGAAAATAACAAACTAAAATAACAAACTAAAACAACAAACAAAAACACTTTTTAGTGCTGACGCATGGCTGTAGCTACGTTTCGGCTGGATTGTGCCTTCTTCAGGCTGTGCACATGCGTCGCTGGCCAAATTAAAATGAAGAGACTCTTCTCTGCCCCTCCTTTTATATGTGCTGTGGCTCCTCCCTCCAGCAGCCGCTGAAAGTACCGGATGTACGTCACTTTGCTTTTTTCTGTTTTTGTGTTTTTCTCTTTTTCTTTTTCTGATTTTTCCTTTTTCTTTTTTCTTGCTGCTTGCTTTTACTTAATTCTTTCCTTCTCTCCTTTCCTACCTTTTCTTTGCCTTCTTCCCTTTGTCTCCTACTCCCTGAATCCCTTCCTTTTGCCTTAAAGTCCCTCCTTACTCTTCTCCCCTCCATTGACTTTCCCTTGACAGTCCCTGTTTTCTGGCCTATATTTGTCTTTGCTTTGGCTTTATTACTGTGACTCTGTGGCCCATCTATAATTTTCCCTCTCTTGGGGTATCATCATCCGCAACTGGGGATGTTTTCTAATTTTCCCTCTCTTGGGTTTCTATTTTCCCTCTCTTGGGGTATCATCATCCGCAACTGGGGATGGAATTGGGGTACCTGCACAAAGGGGTCAGTATTGGGGTTGGGGTTAAGGTCAGGGCTTAGGCTGGGGATGGGACTAAAGATAGGGCATTAGTCATGGGGCTTGGTTAAGGTTAGGGTAAGGATGTGGGATGGGGATAGACTAGGCCAACTCGGCATTGGGGATCAAATTTGGGGTCCAAATTAGGGGTCAGAGGAATTCAATTAGGCATCCTGAGCGAGATGCAGAATAGAGGTAAGGGGTAACCGGATAAGGAATGGAAATGGCTTCGGCAACGGGCCCCAGTCAATCTGGGAAACCCAGCGGGTCCATGGCAGGACCTGGCGGGTAAGGTTAGGGGAAATTGAAACTCCTCCCTCGTTTAAGAGGGCAGGAGTATGTGCACGCTCCGCACCATGACCCTTCCCGAGACCCGTTACGTTGTCGCCACCCCATCTACCGCATCCGGCAGTCCCCAGGTCCGAATTGAGGTAAGTACCGTCCTTTTCTTTTTTAGGTTCAGGTAAGTACCAAATTATATTTAATTTTGCCAAATTTGTGTTTTATTTGTCCTGTTCTTTAGGTTTTTAACTGTTTTTTAATAAAATTTGTCTTTGCTCAATGAATTTAGTCTCTGTGTCGTTTTTATTTCCAATTTTTAGGTTTTTAAACGTCTTTTATCCATAAATTATCCAATGTTTAGGTTATAAATTTAGGATGTTCCAATTTTTAGGATTCAATTTGTAGGCCAGTAAATCAATATTTAAATGAAAAAACATCAAAAGAAATCCCCCCCGAAAATAACAAACTAAAATAACAAACTAAAACAACAAACAAAAACACTTTTTAGTGCTGACGCATGGCTGTAGCTACGTTTCGGCTGGATTGTGCCTTCTTCAGGCTGTGCACATGCGTCGCTGGCCAAATTAAAATGAAGAGACTCTTCTCTGCCCCTCCTTTTATATGTGCTGTGGCTCCTCCCTCCAGCAGCCGCTGAAAGTACCGGATGTACGTCACTTTGCTTTTTTCTGTTTTTGTGTTTTTCTCTTTTTCTTTTTCTGATTTTTCCTTTTTCTTTTTTCTTGCTGCTTGCTTTTACTTAATTCTTTCCTTCTCTCCTTTCCTACCTTTTCTTTGCCTTCTTCCCTTTGTCTCCTACTCCCTGAATCCCTTCCTTTTGCCTTAAAGTCCCTCCTTACTCTTCTCCCCTCCATTGACTTTCCCTTGACAGTCCCTGTTTTCTGGCCTATATTTGTCTTTGCTTTGGCTTTATTTCTGTGACTCTGTGGCCCATCTATAATTTTCCCTCTCTTGGGGTATCATCATCCGCAACTGGGGATGTTTTCTAATTTTCCCTCTCTTGGGTTTCTATTTTCCCTCTCTTGGGGTATCATCATCCGCAACTGGGGATGGAATTGGGGTACCTGCACAAAGGGGTCAGTATTGGGGTTGGGGTTAAGGTCAGGGCTTAGGCTGGGGATGGGACTAAAGATAGGGCATTAGTCATGGGGCTTGGTTAAGGTTAGGGTAAGGATGTGGGATGGGGATAGACTAGGCCAACTCGGCATTGGGGATCAAATTTGGGGTCCAAATTAGGGGTCAGAGGAATTCAATTAGGCATCCTGAGCGAGATGCAGAATAGAGGTAAGGGGTAACCGGATAAGGAATGGAAATGGCTTCGGCAACGGGCCCCAGTCAATCTGGGAAACCCAGCGGGTCCATGGCAGGACCTGGCGGGTAAGGTTAGGGGAAATTGAAACTCCTCCCTCGTTTAAGAGGGCAGGAGTATGTGCACGCTCCGCACCATGACCCTTCCCGAGACCCGTTACGTTGTCGCCACCCCATCTACCGCATCCGGCAGTCCCCAGGTCCGAATTGAGGTAAGTACCGTCCTTTTCTTTTTTAGGTTCAGGTAAGTACCAAATTATATTTAATTTTGCCAAATTTGTGTTTTATTTGTCCTGTTCTTTAGGTTTTTAACTGTTTTTTAATAAAATTTGTCTTTGCTCAATGAATTTAGTCTCTGTGTCGTTTTTATTTCCAATTTTTAGGTTTTTAAACGTCTTTTATCCATAAATTATCCAATGTTTAGGTTATAAATTTAGGATGTTCCAATTTTTAGGATTCAATTTGTAGGCCAGTAAATCAATATTTAAATGAAAAAACATCAAAAGAAATCCCCCCCGAAAATAACAAACTAAAATAACAAACTAAAACAACAAACAAAAACACTTTTTAGTGCTGACGCATGGCTGTAGCTACGTTTCGGCTGGATTGTGCCTTCTTCAGGCTGTGCACATGCGTCGCTGGCCAAATTAAAATGAAGAGACTCTTCTCTGCCCCTCCTTTTATATGTGCTGTGGCTCCTCCCTCCAGCAGCCGCTGAAAGTACCGGATGTACGTCACTTTGCTTTTTTCTGTTTTTGTGTTTTTCTCTTTTTCTTTTTCTGATTTTTCCTTTTTCTTTTTTCTTGCTGCTTGCTTTTACTTAATTCTTTCCTTCTCTCCTTTCCTACCTTTTCTTTGCCTTCTTCCCTTTGTCTCCTACTCCCTGAATCCCTTCCTTTTGCCTTAAAGTCCCTCCTTACTCTTCTCCCCTCCATTGACTTTCCCTTGACAGTCCCTGTTTTCTGGCCTATATTTGTCTTTGCTTTGGCTTTATTACTGTGACTCTGTGGCCCATCTATAATTTTCCCTCTCTTGGGGTATCATCATCCGCAACTGGGGATGTTTTCTAATTTTCCCTCTCTTGGGTTTCTATTTTCCCTCTCTTGGGGTATCATCATCCGCAACTGGGGATGGAATTGGGGTACCTGCACAAAGGGGTCAGTATTGGGGTTGGGGTTAAGGTCAGGGCTTAGGCTGGGGATGGGACTAAAGATAGGGCATTAGTCATGGGGCTTGGTTAAGGTTAGGGTAAGGATGTGGGATGGGGATAGACTAGGCCAACTCGGCATTGGGGATCAAATTTGGGGTCCAAATTAGGGGTCAGAGGAATTCAATTAGGCATCCTGAGCGAGATGCAGAATAGAGGTAAGGGGTAACCGGATAAGGAATGGAAATGGCTTCGGCAACGGGCCCCAGTCAATCTGGGAAACCCAGCGGGTCCATGGCAGGACCTGGCGGGTAAGGTTAGGGGAAATTGAAACTCCTCCCTCGTTTAAGAGGGCAGGAGTATGTGCACGCTCCGCACCATGACCCTTCCCGAGACCCGTTACGTTGTCGCCACCCCATCTACCGCATCCGGCAGTCCCCAGGTCCGAATTGAGGTAAGTACCGTCCTTTTCTTTTTTAGGTTCAGGTAAGTACCAAATTATATTTAATTTTGCCAAATTTGTGTTTTATTTGTCCTGTTCTTTAGGTTTTTAACTGTTTTTTAATAAAATTTGTCTTTGCTCAATGAATTTAGTCTCTGTGTCGTTTTTATTTCCAATTTTTAGGTTTTTAAACGTCTTTTATCCATAAATTATCCAATGTTTAGGTTATAAATTTAGGATGTTCCAATTTTTAGGATTCAATTTGTAGGCCAGTAAATCAATATTTAAATGAAAAAACATCAAAAGAAATCCCCCCCGAAAATAACAAACTAAAATAACAAACTAAAACAACAAACAAAAACACTTTTTAGTGCTGACGCATGGCTGTAGCTACGTTTCGGCTGGATTGTGCCTTCTTCAGGCTGTGCACATGCGTCGCTGGCCAAATTAAAATGAAGAGACTCTTCTCTGCCCCTCCTTTTATATGTGCTGTGGCTCCTCCCTCCAGCAGCCGCTGAAAGTACCGGATGTACGTCACTTTGCTTTTTTCTGTTTTTGTGTTTTTCTCTTTTTCTTTTTCTGATTTTTCCTTTTTCTTTTTTCTTGCTGCTTGCTTTTACTTAATTCTTTCCTTCTCTCCTTTCCTACCTTTTCTTTGCCTTCTTCCCTTTGTCTCCTACTCCCTGAATCCCTTCCTTTTGCCTTAAAGTCCCTCCTTACTCTTCTCCCCTCCATTGACTTTCCCTTGACAGTCCCTGTTTTCTGGCCTATATTTGTCTTTGCTTTGGCTTTATTTCTGTGACTCTGTGGCCCATCTATAATTTTCCCTCTCTTGGGGTATCATCATCCGCAACTGGGGATGTTTTCTAATTTTCCCTCTCTTGGGTTTCTATTTTCCCTCTCTTGGGGTATCATCATCCGCAACTGGGGATGGAATTGGGGTACCTGCACAAAGGGGTCAGTATTGGGGTTGGGGTTAAGGTCAGGGCTTAGGCTGGGGATGGGACTAAAGATAGGGCATTAGTCATGGGGCTTGGTTAAGGTTAGGGTAAGGATGTGGGATGGGGATAGACTAGGCCAACTCGGCATTGGGGATCAAATTTGGGGTCCAAATTAGGGGTCAGAGGAATTCAATTAGGCATCCTGAGCGAGATGCAGAATAGAGGTAAGGGGTAACCGGATAAGGAATGGAAATGGCTTCGGCAACGGGCCCCAGTCAATCTGGGAAACCCAGCGGGTCCATGGCAGGACCTGGCGGGTAAGGTTAGGGGAAATTGAAACTCCTCCCTCGTTTAAGAGGGCAGGAGTATGTGCACGCTCCGCACCATGACCCTTCCCGAGACCCGTTACGTTGTCGCCACCCCATCTACCGCATCCGGCAGTCCCCAGGTCCGAATTGAGGTAAGTACCGTCCTTTTCTTTTTTAGGTTCAGGTAAGTACCAAATTATATTTAATTTTGCCAAATTTGTGTTTTATTTGTCCTGTTCTTTAGGTTTTTAACTGTTTTTTAATAAAATTTGTCTTTGCTCAATGAATTTAGTCTCTGTGTCGTTTTTATTTCCAATTTTTAGGTTTTTAAACGTCTTTTATCCATAAATTATCCAATGTTTAGGTTATAAATTTAGGATGTTCCAATTTTTAGGATTCAATTTGTAGGCCAGTAAATCAATATTTAAATGAAAAAACATCAAAAGAAATCCCCCCCGAAAATAACAAACTAAAATAACAAACTAAAACAACAAACAAAAACACTTTTTAGTGCTGACGCATGGCTGTAGCTACGTTTCGGCTGGATTGTGCCTTCTTCAGGCTGTGCACATGCGTCGCTGGCCAAATTAAAATGAAGAGACTCTTCTCTGCCCCTCCTTTTATATGTGCTGTGGCTCCTCCCTCCAGCAGCCGCTGAAAGTACCGGATGTACGTCACTTTGCTTTTTTCTGTTTTTGTGTTTTTCTCTTTTTCTTTTTCTGATTTTTCCTTTTTCTTTTTTCTTGCTGCTTGCTTTTACTTAATTCTTTCCTTCTCTCCTTTCCTACCTTTTCTTTGCCTTCTTCCCTTTGTCTCCTACTCCCTGAATCCCTTCCTTTTGCCTTAAAGTCCCTCCTTACTCTTCTCCCCTCCATTGACTTTCCCTTGACAGTCCCTGTTTTCTGGCCTATATTTGTCTTTGCTTTGGCTTTATTTCTGTGACTCTGTGGCCCATCTATAATTTTCCCTCTCTTGGGGTATCATCATCCGCAACTGGGGATGTTTTCTAATTTTCCCTCTCTTGGGTTTCTATTTTCCCTCTCTTGGGGTATCATCATCCGCAACTGGGGATGGAATTGGGGTACCTGCACAAAGGGGTCAGTATTGGGGTTGGGGTTAAGGTCAGGGCTTAGGCTGGGGATGGGACTAAAGATAGGGCATTAGTCATGGGGCTTGGTTAAGGTTAGGGTAAGGATGTGGGATGGGGATAGACTAGGCCAACTCGGCATTGGGGATCAAATTTGGGGTCCAAATTAGGGGTCAGAGGAATTCAATTAGGCATCCTGAGCGAGATGCAGAATAGAGGTAAGGGGTAACCGGATAAGGAATGGAAATGGCTTCGGCAACGGGCCCCAGTCAATCTGGGAAACCCAGCGGGTCCATGGCAGGACCTGGCGGGTAAGGTTAGGGGAAATTGAAACTCCTCCCTCGTTTAAGAGGGCAGGAGTATGTGCACGCTCCGCACCATGACCCTTCCCGAGACCCGTTACGTTGTCGCCACCCCATCTACCGCATCCGGCAGTCCCCAGGTCCGAATTGAGGTAAGTACCGTCCTTTTCTTTTTTAGGTTCAGGTAAGTACCAAATTATATTTAATTTTGCCAAATTTGTGTTTTATTTGTCCTGTTCTTTAGGTTTTTAACTGTTTTTTAATAAAATTTGTCTTTGCTCAATGAATTTAGTCTCTGTGTCGTTTTTATTTCCAATTTTTAGGTTTTTAAACGTCTTTTATCCATAAATTATCCAATGTTTAGGTTATAAATTTAGGATGTTCCAATTTTTAGGATTCAATTTGTAGGCCAGTAAATCAATATTTAAATGAAAAAACATCAAAAGAAATCCCCCCCGAAAATAACAAACTAAAATAACAAACTAAAACAACAAACAAAAACACTTTTTAGTGCTGACGCATGGCTGTAGCTACGTTTCGGCTGGATTGTGCCTTCTTCAGGCTGTGCACATGCGTCGCTGGCCAAATTAAAATGAAGAGACTCTTCTCTGCCCCTCCTTTTATATGTGCTGTGGCTCCTCCCTCCAGCAGCCGCTGAAAGTACCGGATGTACGTCACTTTGCTTTTTTCTGTTTTTGTGTTTTTCTCTTTTTCTTTTTCTGATTTTTCCTTTTTCTTTTTTCTTGCTGCTTGCTTTTACTTAATTCTTTCCTTCTCTCCTTTCCTACCTTTTCTTTGCCTTCTTCCCTTTGTCTCCTACTCCCTGAATCCCTTCCTTTTGCCTTAAAGTCCCTCCTTACTCTTCTCCCCTCCATTGACTTTCCCTTGACAGTCCCTGTTTTCTGGCCTATATTTGTCTTTGCTTTGGCTTTATTACTGTGACTCTGTGGCCCATCTATAATTTTCCCTCTCTTGGGGTATCATCATCCGCAACTGGGGATGTTTTCTAATTTTCCCTCTCTTGGGTTTCTATTTTCCCTCTCTTGGGGTATCATCATCCGCAACTGGGGATGGAATTGGGGTACCTGCACAAAGGGGTCAGTATTGGGGTTGGGGTTAAGGTCAGGGCTTAGGCTGGGGATGGGACTAAAGATAGGGCATTAGTCATGGGGCTTGGTTAAGGTTAGGGTAAGGATGTGGGATGGGGATAGACTAGGCCAACTCGGCATTGGGGATCAAATTTGGGGTCCAAATTAGGGGTCAGAGGAATTCAATTAGGCATCCTGAGCGAGATGCAGAATAGAGGTAAGGGGTAACCGGATAAGGAATGGAAATGGCTTCGGCAACGGGCCCCAGTCAATCTGGGAAACCCAGCGGGTCCATGGCAGGACCTGGCGGGTAAGGTTAGGGGAAATTGAAACTCCTCCCTCGTTTAAGAGGGCAGGAGTATGTGCACGCTCCGCACCATGACCCTTCCCGAGACCCGTTACGTTGTCGCCACCCCATCTACCGCATCCGGCAGTCCCCAGGTCCGAATTGAGGTAAGTACCGTCCTTTTCTTTTTTAGGTTCAGGTAAGTACCAAATTATATTTAATTTTGCCAAATTTGTGTTTTATTTGTCCTGTTCTTTAGGTTTTTAACTGTTTTTTAATAAAATTTGTCTTTGCTCAATGAATTTAGTCTCTGTGTCGTTTTTATTTCCAATTTTTAGGTTTTTAAACGTCTTTTATCCATAAATTATCCAATGTTTAGGTTATAAATTTAGGATGTTCCAATTTTTAGGATTCAATTTGTAGGCCAGTAAATCAATATTTAAATGAAAAAACATCAAAAGAAATCCCCCCCGAAAATAACAAACTAAAATAACAAACTAAAACAACAAACAAAAACACTTTTTAGTGCTGACGCATGGCTGTAGCTACGTTTCGGCTGGATTGTGCCTTCTTCAGGCTGTGCACATGCGTCGCTGGCCAAATTAAAATGAAGAGACTCTTCTCTGCCCCTCCTTTTATATGTGCTGTGGCTCCTCCCTCCAGCAGCCGCTGAAAGTACCGGATGTACGTCACTTTGCTTTTTTCTGTTTTTGTGTTTTTCTCTTTTTCTTTTTCTGATTTTTCCTTTTTCTTTTTTCTTGCTGCTTGCTTTTACTTAATTCTTTCCTTCTCTCCTTTCCTACCTTTTCTTTGCCTTCTTCCCTTTGTCTCCTACTCCCTGAATCCCTTCCTTTTGCCTTAAAGTCCCTCCTTACTCTTCTCCCCTCCATTGACTTTCCCTTGACAGTCCCTGTTTTCTGGCCTATATTTGTCTTTGCTTTGGCTTTATTTCTGTGACTCTGTGGCCCATCTATAATTTTCCCTCTCTTGGGGTATCATCATCCGCAACTGGGGATGTTTTCTAATTTTCCCTCTCTTGGGTTTCTATTTTCCCTCTCTTGGGGTATCATCATCCGCAACTGGGGATGGAATTGGGGTACCTGCACAAAGGGGTCAGTATTGGGGTTGGGGTTAAGGTCAGGGCTTAGGCTGGGGATGGGACTAAAGATAGGGCATTAGTCATGGGGCTTGGTTAAGGTTAGGGTAAGGATGTGGGATGGGGATAGACTAGGCCAACTCGGCATTGGGGATCAAATTTGGGGTCCAAATTAGGGGTCAGAGGAATTCAATTAGGCATCCTGAGCGAGATGCAGGGTTAGGGGGTTAGGGTTAGGGTTAGGGTTAGGGTTAGGGTTAGGGGTTAGGGGTTAGGGGTTAGGGGTTAGGGTTAGGGTTAGGGTTAGGGTTAGGGTTAGGTTAAGGGGATTTAGCCAGAGCTTGACGGAATAAAATGGAATAACTGGGAAAGTAAGTGTCGTAGAGGGATGAAAGTGGTGTCTACGTGGGGATTTTCTGCCGCTCCGCACGCGCTGGTGAAGACCCCATGTCGATAGCACCAACGGTTCTGGACTTGGTGTAAATGGGTCCAAATTTGACGGAATAAAAAGGTCAAAGTGGCAGATAGGAGTGTCCGATCGGGCCGATTCCACCACCACTGTACTCAGCAGGCCCTGCCGGGTCGTTAGACACGCAGCATGGCAGGGATCGGTGACATAACATGTAGCAGTTTCCCTTCACAGAAGCGTCTGCAGCAGGTGGGTGGAGGAGGAGGCAGCAGAACCAGGCCTTTGGAGCACTGTGTCATCTCCTGGTCCTGATGCTTTGAATCTCCCTCTCTGTCTGTCTGTCTGTCTGTCTGTCTGTCACACACACACACACACACACACACACACAGAAGCTGGTCAAGTGCTGTGCAACTGGGATTGCACCTGTCGTCCACAGGAGGGCGCCTAGCTGGGAAGTCCAGTACATTCCATATTAAAGTTGTTGCAAGTGCATTTTTTGTGTAAAAGACAGACACACACACACACACACACACACACACACACAGTAAGGTCTGAAGTGCAAAATTTGAATTACATTCCTTTGTATCTCTCCCTCTCTCTCTCTCTCTCTCTCTCTCTGTCTCTCTCTCTCTCTGTCAACACACACACACACACACACTCACACACACCAAAGCACACAGACAGAAGCTGGTCACAACTGCTGTGCAGCTGGGATTGAACCAGGGGGGCTCCCTCTGCTGGCTCAATGCGGTACAAAGTGTCAGAAGCTGTTAGATATCTGCTTTTGACAATCAATTGCACCTGTCATCCACAGGAGGGCGCCTAGCTGGGAAGTCCAGTACATTCCATATTAAAGTTGTTGCAAGTGCATTTTTTGTGTAAAAGACAGACACACACACACACACACACACACACACACACACACACACTGTAAGGTCTGAAGTGCAAAATTTGAATTACATTCCTTTGTATCTCTCCCTCTCTCTCTCTCTCTCTCTCTGTCTCTCTCTCTCTGTCAACACACACACACACACACACACACACACACACGCACACACACACGCTCAATGGAGTATAAAATAAAGACCGGGGCAGTTCTCTCACTGGAGTCTCTTAGAGTGGAGGCTGCCCTTGCTAGCAAGAAGTTCTGTGTGTTTCTCTTCTCTGAGTCTTTACTGAAGAAGTGTTTTATAACATTTTCCTTAACAACTGACATGTGTTTTTTGTGTAAAAGAGAGAGAGACACACACACACACACACACACACACACACTCACACTCACACTCAGCGGCTCAGAGATGAGGGAAAAACAACAGAAATCAGGATAGATTTTAATGTCAGGAGATGCCCTGTGATGCTGGGGCCATTGTGTAAGATTGGAATGTGTACCAGTGGCTGGTGGGTGGTCCTTGAAGGTCCCGGGAGGAGGCGGCGAGGAGGCAGCGGGTGGCTGGGCTTGAGCTGTGGATCAGGGACGTCATTAATTCTGCCTGGTGCTGCGTGTGCCCTGTGCAGCTTGGATGTCTGCCGCTGACGCTCTGTGGTTCCTGTTCTGCTGATCTCCTGGTCCACACACGGCTTCAGGGTGCACTGTACAAGCGGAGAAGAAATGCATCATTGGTTACCAAAATAAAACAGTGTCTTTCTGCCTGTGTCATTCTGTTTGGTTTCTTTGAGCGTTTGTTTCTTAAATACACAGCAAGTGTCACTCTCTCTCTCTGTCACACACACACACACACACACACACACACCAAAGCAAACACACCAAAGCGCACACACACACACAGACACTGTGAGGTCTGCAGTTCAAAATTTGAATCTCAGAGCTTGGTGTTTTAGGGTTAGGGTTAGGGTTAGGGTTAGGGTTAGGATTGAAGAAAAGAACCTGTCCCTCCCGAAGGAGGAACAGGGCGTGCACGGGCCATCAACCCCGATGGTCCGCAGCCTCACATCCCTCTACCTCCATAATTGTTTTTAAATTTGAAAGGTAAGTATTTTCTTTTTTACAGGTTCAAGGTAAGTATTTTCTTTTTTTGCAGGTCCTGATTCACCGTGTCCGTTACTTGGTTTGGTGTTAATAAAGAATTTTTAATCCCAATTTGTTTTCTGTGTGGTCTTTTAATTTAGTTTTAACGTGTCTCTGATTTGAGCTTTTAAGGAAAACCAACAAAACATAAATTAAAACATGAAATAAAATCCCCCAAAATAACAAACTAAAACAACAAACTAACGTAAAATAGAAAAAATTAAATGAGTATGCCCTTGTCGCGACGTTTCGAAGGTGTTGCTTCTTCCTCAGGCGAGGGCATACTGAAGAGCTCTGTGTTTGAGCCTCCTATTTATACTCCCCCTCTGATCCCGCCTCCTTGGCTTTCTGTGGCTTTCTTATAGTATGTTTTTCAGCTCATTGCTTTTTTCCAATTCTGCCAGACTTTTTGGCTCTCATTTTTCCCTTTTTCTTTCTTTCTTCTTTTCCAGTCTTCTCCTCTTTCCCCTTTGACTTTTCCTTTTTCATCATCCTTTTCTTCCCTTTTCTTGACCTCTGCCCTTTACCCTTCCTTTTGGCCTACATCTGTCCTCTTTCTCTTCCGAATTTTGGGTTCCTACTAATGCCGACTTGGCTTTTACTACAAACTCTCAACCCTGCTTGGGGAGGACTCAACCCGACTTGGGGAGTAAATTTAGAAAGGCGATGTGACTTTGGGTTAGGCTTTAGGTTTCAGCTGGGATTAGGATTACTTGGGCTTCAGATCCAGTACTGGGGTGAGGTTTAAGATTCAATTTCCAAAAATGAAGTAGAAATGGGATTATTCAAAATTGTAAAGATTTTAGGGCCAGATTAGATCAGGGGGTATATAAAATAGGGCCAAAATCCAAATTTAGGGTGGGTAATTTAAGATAAACAAATTGGTTAGGGTTAGGATAAATGACTGGGGTAGGGCATAGATGCTGGATTGAGCGTTAACTAGGAGTGAGACCCAAAGACCAACCGGAGCGAGGCACTGGCTGGTTAGGATTGAAGAAAAGAACCTGTCCCTCCCGAAGGAGGAACAGGGCGTGCACGGGCCATCAACCCCGATGGTCCGCAGCCTCACATCCCTCTACCTCCATAATTGTTTTTAAATTTGAAAGGTAAGTATTTTCTTTTTTACAGGTTCAAGGTAAGTATTTTCTTTTTTTGCAGGTCCTGATTCACCGTGTCCGTTACTTGGTTTGGTGTTAATAAAGAATTTTTAATCCCAATTTGTTTTCTGTGTGGTCTTTTAATTTAGTTTTAACGTGTCTCTGATTTGAGCTTTTAAGGAAAACCAACAAAACATAAATTAAAACATGAAATAAAATCCCCCAAAATAACAAACTAAAACAACAAACTAACGTAAAATAGAAAAAATTAAATGAGTATGCCCTTGTCGCGACGTTTCGAAGGTGTTGCTTCTTCCTCAGGCGAGGGCATACTGAAGAGCTCTGTGTTTGAGCCTCCTATTTATACTCCCCCTCTGATCCCGCCTCCTTGGCTTTCTGTGGCTTTCTTATAGTATGTTTTTCAGCTCATTGCTTTTTTCCAATTCTGCCAGACTTTTTGGCTCTCATTTTTCCCTTTTTCTTTCTTTCTTCTTTTCCAGTCTTCTCCTCTTTCCCCTTTGACTTTTCCTTTTTCATCATCCTTTTCTTCCCTTTTCTTGACCTCTGCCCTTTACCCTTCCTTTTGGCCTACATCTGTCCTCTTTCTCTTCCGAATTTTGGGTTCCTACTAATGCCGACTTGGCTTTTACTACAAACTCTCAACCCTGCTTGGGGAGGACTCAACCCGACTTGGGGAGTAAATTTAGAAAGGCGATGTGACTTTGGGTTAGGCTTTAGGTTTCAGCTGGGATTAGGATTACTTGGGCTTCAGATCCAGTACTGGGGTGAGGTTTAAGATTCAATTTCCAAAAATGAAGTAGAAATGGGATTATTCAAAATTGTAAAGATTTTAGGGCCAGATTAGATCAGGGGGTATATAAAATAGGGCCAAAATCCAAATTTAGGGTGGGTAATTTAAGATAAACAAATTGGTTAGGGTTAGGATAAATGACTGGGGTAGGGCATAGATGCTGGATTGAGCGTTAACTAGGAGTGAGACCCAAAGACCAACCGGAGCGAGGCACTGGCTGGTTAGGATTGAAGAAAAGAACCTGTCCCTCCCGAAGGAGGAACAGGGCGTGCACGGGCCATCAACCCCGATGGTCCGCAGCCTCACATCCCTCTACCTCCATAATTGTTTTTAAATTTGAAAGGTAAGTATTTTCTTTTTTACAGGTTCAAGGTAAGTATTTTCTTTTTTTGCAGGTCCTGATTCACCGTGTCCGTTACTTGGTTTGGTGTTAATAAAGAATTTTTAATCCCAATTTGTTTTCTGTGTGGTCTTTTAATTTAGTTTTAACGTGTCTCTGATTTGAGCTTTTAAGGAAAACCAACAAAACATAAATTAAAACATGAAATAAAATCCCCCAAAATAACAAACTAAAACAACAAACTAACGTAAAATAGAAAAAATTAAATGAGTATGCCCTTGTCGCGACGTTTCGAAGGTGTTGCTTCTTCCTCAGGCGAGGGCATACTGAAGAGCTCTGTGTTTGAGCCTCCTATTTATACTCCCCCTCTGATCCCGCCTCCTTGGCTTTCTGTGGCTTTCTTATAGTATGTTTTTCAGCTCATTGCTTTTTTCCAATTCTGCCAGACTTTTTGGCTCTCATTTTTCCCTTTTTCTTTCTTTCTTCTTTTCCAGTCTTCTCCTCTTTCCCCTTTGACTTTTCCTTTTTCATCATCCTTTTCTTCCCTTTTCTTGACCTCTGCCCTTTACCCTTCCTTTTGGCCTACATCTGTCCTCTTTCTCTTCCGAATTTTGGGTTCCTACTAATGCCGACTTGGCTTTTACTACAAACTCTCAACCCTGCTTGGGGAGGACTCAACCCGACTTGGGGAGTAAATTTAGAAAGGCGATGTGACTTTGGGTTAGGCTTTAGGTTTCAGCTGGGATTAGGATTACTTGGGCTTCAGATCCAGTACTGGGGTGAGGTTTAAGATTCAATTTCCAAAAATGGGTTAGGGTTAGGGTTAGGGTTAGGGGGTTAGGATAATGGTAATGGCCCCGTCCCCCCTGGGGGGGACCAAGGAATGCACGGTCCTTCCCTCCTGGGCCCCTCCCTCCCCGGTTCCCTAAAAACCAGTCCTGGTCTCGAGATTGGGGTCGATAAGTATCGGGCCGCATACGGGAGCGACCCCTCCTCCCATAGCGGACCTGCTGCCACCCCTCATCAGACATGATGGAGGGCTTAAGTAAATTTTTTCAATATTTTTTTGTTATTTTTTTATGTTTTTTACTTTTTTTAATTTTTTATTTTTTAGAAAAAGAGAAAATAAAAATCAAAAAAGAGAATACAACTCTTAAAAACTAAAAATGCCCGGAAAAGGGTTCAAAAAACTAAAAATTCCCTGAAAAGGGTTCAAAAAAAACTAAGCGTGTGCCACTGTGGCGACGTTTCGACCAAACATGGTCTTCTTCAGGCCTGGGCACACCCAAAACTAAAATAAGTCAGCTGCAGAAAAAGCGACTGTCTTCGTCGAAGGGCAGCAAAAGAATGAGCCTGACCTGCAGGCTCATCCCTTAAATAAGCTCTGGCTCCGCCCCAACGGTTTCCAAAGTTTCAACAAAAAGAATAAGAAAAGGAAACTCCACAGGTCAAATGAATTTTAAACGTTTTTAAACCTAACCCACAGTATTTAAATGAATTAAAACTACACCATATGAACTGACATGAACTAAATGGCGCGTATATACATAAAATAAAATTACTATTTACAGAAAAGGTTTTAAACTTAATATTTACACATCCATGACAAGTATTTATTTATTTATTTATTTATTTTTTTGTTTTTATTAGTTTTTTGTTTTTTACATATTTTTGTACATATGTTCCACCAAGTATTTAACAAAATAGTGGGGGACGGGGGAAAGGGGAAGGGGATGGGACTAGGGTTAGGAATAGAAGTAGGAATAGGGAAGGGGATTAGGGTTAGGACATAGGACAGGGGTTAGGACGATAGGTTAGGGTTAGGGCTAGGAGTGGGAAGTGGTTAGGGTTAGGGTAAGGAAACAGGATAGGGGATAGGGTTAGGATTAGGAACAAGGGAATGGTTAGGATGAGTGTTTGGGCCCCTCCTCCAATTGGAGGCGGGCGGTGCACGGGCCATCCCTCGGTAAGGGGCCTGGACCTTGGATTGTCCACGGCGTCCGCCATGGCGCACCAGGGTCCAGTCAGAAGTCCATCCAACCATGGTGAGTTGGATGGAGGCGAGTGTTTTTTTTAATTGGTTTTTCTACCAAATTTTAAATTAAATTTTTAAAGTAAATTTTTAAAGCTTTAACTTAAATATGTAATTTTTAACTTAAATTTTTAAAGAAATAAAATTAAAAAATGAATTGGTTTTGAAAAAAACCTTTTAGTTATTAAAGAAAAAAGAAATCAAATTACAATAGGCCAAATGAATATGAATTTGTGTGCCTATGTGGCAACGTTTCGACCTGTGAAGGTCTTCTTCAGGCCAGGCACACAGAAAAACAAATGTAAAACAGGCTTGCTCTCAGAGGTCTGCTCTGTCCGATGGCTTGGAATGAAATGAGCAGCGAGTGCCTTCCCCTTCTATTTATACCCTCCCACTTTTTTTCAGTTTGAATTTAGTTTTAGAAAGCCAAATTAGTGTTTTTACCCTTTCGCTTTTAATTTTTCGAATAGAATTTTTACAAATGTATTTTTTAATCACTCCTCACTGGCAAAAACATATTTTTAGAAAGATTTTAACTTTTTAACCATGTAAATAATTTATAATCGTAGAAACAATTTTTTAACCACATTTAACCATGTCTACTGTATTTTTTTATTATTGTGTATGTAGTATTTTGTTGTAAGTCATGAATTGAGTGTTTTTAATTAATTGTAAATAATTTTTATCCAGTAATTAGGGTTAGGGCCAAATCAAAAAATATTTAATTATGAATTATGAACCCAATTAATTAGGGTTAAGGCCAGAACATCAAGTGGTTAGGGTTTGTCACGTGGGTTGGGGCTAAAGTAAGGAATAGGGTTGGGGCCAGATTAAGGTTAATTAGGTTAGGGTTAGGGCCAGATTAATGGAGTGGTTAGGGTTAGGGCCAGAATATGGGTTGGGGCTCATTTTTTAAGGGTTTTGGTTAATTAGGTTAGGGTTAGGGCCAGATTAATGGAGTGGTTAGGGTTAGGGCCAGAATATGGGTTGGGGCTCATTTTTTAAGGGTTTTGGGACAAATTAGTATTCAAGTGGGTGGGATTAGGGCCAAATTGGTTAGGGTTAGGATTCAGTGTTTGGGTGGGGCTTAATTTACCTTCAGATTTCAATTGCTTTTAATATTTAATCCATGAGGTTGTTTGGTATCTAGCCAATAGATCCAACGCCTTTCTAATTTCTTTCTCTCTACTTCCGTCCAGGAAGAGTTGCTTTGGATTCCCGACACTCTGACTGATTGTAAGCCATGCAAAACAAAATGATGAACTAACGGAATGTGAACATTCTTTTGGTTTCTCACATTAAATCTATGTTGGGTCATTCTAAGAAGGATTGAATTTTTGGTTTGTCCAATGTATTGCTTACCGCATCTCGCACAAAATATGAGATAAATGCAATTGGTTGTGTGCGGTGAAAAAACTTGTTTGATTTCAAAAATAGTCTTTTTCACCCTATTTCGCACAAATTTGAGTCTCACAAACATTCCCGAAAGGGTATTCCTTTTCTGAAATGCTTGTACAGATGGTAATCTTGCTCTTACCAGAATGTCTTTCAAATTTTGATGTCTCCTATATGCCGAAATGACCGAATAATCCTGTAATAGACCCGAATTTTTGATGATCAATTGGTAATTGTTCTTAAATTTGTGATGAAACCTTCCAGTCATAGTTGCAAAATCAGTGACTAATGGAATAATGTTCTTCTGTTCTCTTTGTTTAGAGACCTGGAAGGTTTTAAGACATTCTCTCAAAAAGGGCCTTGAGTAACCCCTGCTCCTTAGAGCTCTGAAGAGAATGGTTACAGCTTCCCGAAAGTCCTTGTCCTTCGTGCAAATCCTTTTAAATCTCATTAATTGTGACTTCACTAATCCTCTATAGATGTGTTTCGGATGGAAACTGTTTTTAAATAACAATGCATGTGTATCAGTGTCTTTAAAATAAACTTTGATGTCCAATTTCTGGTCCGAATTGAAGGATTCCCCTTTATACACCGTCGTATCCAGAAAATGGATAGATCTTTCACCTATTTCGTACTTTACCCGAATTGACGGATCATGGGCATCTAAAATTTGGATAAAATCTGAAAAATCCTCTTTTGAATAAGTCCAAATTCCAAAGATATCATCGAGATATCTGAGATAATGGAGAGGTTTCTTATGGCACTTGTCTAGGGCTTTCCCCTCCCAGTCCGCCATAAAGATGTTTGCGTAGGCCGGGGCAAAAGTTTTGCCCATGGCCGTGCCTTTAATTTGTAAGAAATACTCCCCATTAAACTCAAAATCGTTTTTGGTCAAATTGATTTCTAGAAGCTGTAACAATTCCGTGTCCGGTCTGTCCGGATCTGGATACTCCAAGAACACATTTTCGACAGTAGACAGTCCTGACCTGATGTCTATATTCGTGTATAGACTGTCTATGTCTATGGTGAAAAAGAAGGACTCCACTGGAATTTTTAATCCATGAATTATGCTGATGAAATGATATGTGTCTTTGAGGTATGCCGGATGCTTCATCGACAGTGGAGTCAAAAAGTAATCAATAAATTTGGCGGTCTGATATGTCTCGCTTCCGCAATCAGAGACGATGGGTCTACCCGGAGGAATTTCGAAGGGCACTGTCCACTTTATTGGATCCTTATGAATCTTGGGCAGGATGTAAAATCGACGTGGCCGGGGTTCACAATCACCCTTCAAATATTGTCGTTGTCTGTCATTAATGTATTTTTTATTGTACAAATCATCAATTATCCTATGAACTTCAGGAACAGTTTTTAAATAAATTGGTTCTTTTAATTTGGTGTAATATATTTTATCACTTAATTGGCGATCGACTTCCCTTATGTACTGATCCCGATCGAGGATCACCACCACACTGCCCTTATCCGCGGGTTTGATCACTATGTGCGTATTTTTCATCAATTGTTGTAATGCGTCTTGTTCTTCTGGTAACAAATTCGGTTTCTCTGTATAGTTTTTAAAGTGTTTATTAAAATCCTTTTGATCTTTTTTAACCAAGAAATTGATTTCTGGCGGCAGCTTCTCTGCAGGTGGTGTCCAATGAGATTTAGCCATGGGAAATGAGACCTTATGCTGTTTTGTCGAATTCCTGAAGTATGCAGCCAATTTGAGTCTCCGGTGGTAATTTTGCATGTCAAATTCAAATTTAGTTCTCTGATTCCAATTAGAGTCCATCGTCGGAACAAAGGTCAACCCCCTGTTTAGGAGAGACTTTTGCATGTCCGACAAGGTAAAGTTTTTGGCTAAGACCATCACATTTTGGGAGAGAAGGGGCATTACTCCCTCATTCCCGTCCTGCAAGGGGCTTAACGGGGGTTCAAGTTTAAATAAGTCGCCCAATGGTCCAACATTGCCCGGCCCGTATCCCTAGTCCAGTGCACACAATCACTTTCGGTGCGGAAGTGGTTGTAGTCCAAGGCTGGAATGAATGGCATATTCCGTTCAATGTGTCCATTCAAGATCCGGAGATTGGTCCGCTCCTCACTGGACAAGAGAGTGGAGAAGTTGATGACCGGAACCCATATCTCAGAGTAAGGGAACTTCCGTTTGGCTGCCCTTACTGCCGCCTGCATCTGTTTGATGGCAGTCTGTTTCGGTTTCTGCAACCTACAGTTGATCCCAAATGCGAGGACCACCTTTTCCACTGTCACTTGGGATGTTGCGGCCGAGATAAAGGCTTGTGCGTGTCTGAAATTACCCCCAGGATAACTATCTACCTGAAGGTCACGGATTGTGAATGGGGGAATCCGGGCGAGGTTCGAATCCCCTACAATCAACCATTTTTTGTTTACACTCAAGGTCCAGTCGACCATTTTCCTATCAGTGTTAATGTGTCGCGTGACTTTGTTTTTGAACTGCAGTGGGGTACTCGTCACCTCCCCTGAGCCATCTTCTATTCTATCAAACAATGGACTCCACTCCAGGTCAGGTGAATCCTGGTGCGCAGTGGGGTCCAGGTGCACCATCGCCGACACTTGAATGCTATCTCGGTTTCCCGGTTGGGGACGTGTGCCAGCGACAGCGGGGACCAATGGAGGAGTGCCGCCTAGCCTATTGCCCTCCCCCCCATCCAGGGGCTCAAACTGTGGCAATGGACGTTGTGCACAAGTGGCACCCAGTCCGTCTATCTCCCCCTCCATGTCCACTATGTCAAAGTCAAAACTGTCGTCCTGTACCACTACCCCCCGACGGGCCCTCCTCCCCTGTCTTTCGGGCCTGGGGTCGCTATGTTCCATGAGTGGGGCAGCCTGAACACTTGGTTCAGCCTGTCCATCTTGGGGGGGCTCTGGTGTCCCCTCAGACACATCACCAGTCATAGTTGCCACTGTCCGGTTTTTCTGGACATGTGGGGCATCGATGGTGACAAAGTTAGCCCGTGGAGGACGCACTTGTGGTCGTTTCTGTGGGCGTGCCCGTTGTGGTGGTTCATGTACGTCTTCTGACCGTTGTTCCGTGTCCAGGGGAACTGGTGTTGGTTGCGTTTCGAGGTCCATTTCCACCTCGGTACATGTTGCGACCAATGCCTCCGCATGGTCGATCACCTCCTGGGTGATTCGGGGCAAGTTTTTCTTTGCCCATCTGGTGGCCACCTCAAAGGCCGTTTGCCAGTCAGATGGCAGAGTCCCACTGAGTTCTGACAAAACGTCTTCCAATATGGTTGTGTAATGATCCTCAAGAATGATGAGTGTGGTATGTCCCCAATTCCTGGCATTGCCGTCAATCAAGTCCCTTGTTGTTCGATTGGGGCATGCAGGCTTAATCATGGTGGACAGGGTCTCGACCATGCGAGAGATCATGACAGGTTCAGGTTTCCCTGGTTCCTGGGAAACGTTCTGTAAATGGTGGACCACTTTGATGACCGAATGAAGTTGTCTGACCAACTTGGCAAATTTTGGGTCCGTGGGTTGCCGTTGACGGCCTTGGTTCAAGCGCTGAGGTCCGGCAACTGAACCAAAAATTCCGTGTCGGGTCACTGAAGCGTAGGACCGTGATTGAGGTCCCAGATATCTAGCTGAGGTACCGAAGGGAGGCGCAGGCCGGTTAGGATGAGTGTTTGGGCCCCTCCTCCAATTGGAGGCGGGCGGTGCACGGGCCATCCCTCGGTAAGGGGCCTGGACCTTGGATTGTCCACGGCGTCCGCCATGGCGCACCAGGGTCCAGTCAGAAGTCCATCCAACCATGGTGAGTTGGATGGAGGCGAGTGTTTTTTTTAATTGGTTTTTCTACCAAATTTTAAATTAAATTTTTAAAGTAAATTTTTAAAGCTTTAACTTAAATATGTAATTTTTAACTTAAATTTTTAAAGAAATAAAATTAAAAAATGAATTGGTTTTGAAAAAAACCTTTTAGTTATTAAAGAAAAAAGAAATCAAATTACAATAGGCCAAATGAATATGAATTTGTGTGCCTATGTGGCAACGTTTCGACCTGTGAAGGTCTTCTTCAGGCCAGGCACACAGAAAAACAAATGTAAAACAGGCTTGCTCTCAGAGGTCTGCTCTGTCCGATGGCTTGGAATGAAATGAGCAGCGAGTGCCTTCCCCTTCTATTTATACCCTCCCACTTTTTTTCAGTTTGAATTTAGTTTTAGAAAGCCAAATTAGTGTTTTTACCCTTTCGCTTTTAATTTTTCGAATAGAATTTTTACAAATGTATTTTTTAATCACTCCTCACTGGCAAAAACATATTTTTAGAAAGATTTTAACTTTTTAACCATGTAAATAATTTATAATCGTAGAAACAATTTTTTAACCACATTTAACCATGTCTACTGTATTTTTTTATTATTGTGTATGTAGTATTTTGTTGTAAGTCATGAATTGAGTGTTTTTAATTAATTGTAAATAATTTTTATCCAGTAATTAGGGTTAGGGCCAAATCAAAAAATATTTAATTATGAATTATGAACCCAATTAATTAGGGTTAAGGCCAGAACATCAAGTGGTTAGGGTTTGTCACGTGGGTTGGGGCTAAAGTAAGGAATAGGGTTGGGGCCAGATTAAGGTTAATTAGGTTAGGGTTAGGGCCAGATTAATGGAGTGGTTAGGGTTAGGGCCAGAATATGGGTTGGGGCTCATTTTTTAAGGGTTTTGGTTAATTAGGTTAGGGTTAGGGCCAGATTAATGGAGTGGTTAGGGTTAGGGCCAGAATATGGGTTGGGGCTCATTTTTTAAGGGTTTTGGGACAAATTAGTATTCAAGTGGGTGGGATTAGGGCCAAATTGGTTAGGGTTAGGATTCAGTGTTTGGGTGGGGCTTAATTTACCTTCAGATTTCAATTGCTTTTAATATTTAATCCATGAGGTTGTTTGGTATCTAGCCAATAGATCCAACGCCTTTCTAATTTCTTTCTCTCTACTTCCGTCCAGGAAGAGTTGCTTTGGATTCCCGACACTCTGACTGATTGTAAGCCATGCAAAACAAAATGATGAACTAACGGAATGTGAACATTCTTTTGGTTTCTCACATTAAATCTATGTTGGGTCATTCTAAGAAGGATTGAATTTTTGGTTTGTCCAATGTATTGCTTACCGCATCTCGCACAAAATATGAGATAAATGCAATTGGTTGTGTGCGGTGAAAAAACTTGTTTGATTTCAAAAATAGTCTTTTTCACCCTATTTCGCACAAATTTGAGTCTCACAAACATTCCCGAAAGGGTATTCCTTTTCTGAAATGCTTGTACAGATGGTAATCTTGCTCTTACCAGAATGTCTTTCAAATTTTGATGTCTCCTATATGCCGAAATGACCGAATAATCCTGTAATAGACCCGAATTTTTGATGATCAATTGGTAATTGTTCTTAAATTTGTGATGAAACCTTCCAGTCATAGTTGCAAAATCAGTGACTAATGGAATAATGTTCTTCTGTTCTCTTTGTTTAGAGACCTGGAAGGTTTTAAGACATTCTCTCAAAAAGGGCCTTGAGTAACCCCTGCTCCTTAGAGCTCTGAAGAGAATGGTTACAGCTTCCCGAAAGTCCTTGTCCTTCGTGCAAATCCTTTTAAATCTCATTAATTGTGACTTCACTAATCCTCTATAGATGTGTTTCGGATGGAAACTGTTTTTAAATAACAATGCATGTGTATCAGTGTCTTTAAAATAAACTTTGATGTCCAATTTCTGGTCCGAATTGAAGGATTCCCCTTTATACACCGTCGTATCCAGAAAATGGATAGATCTTTCACCTATTTCGTACTTTACCCGAATTGACGGATCATGGGCATCTAAAATTTGGATAAAATCTGAAAAATCCTCTTTTGAATAAGTCCAAATTCCAAAGATATCATCGAGATATCTGAGATAATGGAGAGGTTTCTTATGGCACTTGTCTAGGGCTTTCCCCTCCCAGTCCGCCATAAAGATGTTTGCGTAGGCCGGGGCAAAAGTTTTGCCCATGGCCGTGCCTTTAATTTGTAAGAAATACTCCCCATTAAACTCAAAATCGTTTTTGGTCAAATTGATTTCTAGAAGCTGTAACAATTCCGTGTCCGGTCTGTCCGGATCTGGATACTCCAAGAACACATTTTCGACAGTAGACAGTCCTGACCTGATGTCTATATTCGTGTATAGACTGTCTATGTCTATGGTGAAAAAGAAGGACTCCACTGGAATTTTTAATCCATGAATTATGCTGATGAAATGATATGTGTCTTTGAGGTATGCCGGATGCTTCATCGACAGTGGAGTCAAAAAGTAATCAATAAATTTGGCGGTCTGATATGTCTCGCTTCCGCAATCAGAGACGATGGGTCTACCCGGAGGAATTTCGAAGGGCACTGTCCACTTTATTGGATCCTTATGAATCTTGGGCAGGATGTAAAATCGACGTGGCCGGGGTTCACAATCACCCTTCAAATATTGTCGTTGTCTGTCATTAATGTATTTTTTATTGTACAAATCATCAATTATCCTATGAACTTCAGGAACAGTTTTTAAATAAATTGGTTCTTTTAATTTGGTGTAATATATTTTATCACTTAATTGGCGATCGACTTCCCTTATGTACTGATCCCGATCGAGGATCACCACCACACTGCCCTTATCCGCGGGTTTGATCACTATGTGCGTATTTTTCATCAATTGTTGTAATGCGTCTTGTTCTTCTGGTAACAAATTCGGTTTCTCTGTATAGTTTTTAAAGTGTTTATTAAAATCCTTTTGATCTTTTTTAACCAAGAAATTGATTTCTGGCGGCAGCTTCTCTGCAGGTGGTGTCCAATGAGATTTAGCCATGGGAAATGAGACCTTATGCTGTTTTGTCGAATTCCTGAAGTATGCAGCCAATTTGAGTCTCCGGTGGTAATTTTGCATGTCAAATTCAAATTTAGTTCTCTGATTCCAATTAGAGTCCATCGTCGGAACAAAGGTCAACCCCCTGTTTAGGAGAGACTTTTGCATGTCCGACAAGGTAAAGTTTTTGGCTAAGACCATCACATTTTGGGAGAGAAGGGGCATTACTCCCTCATTCCCGTCCTGCAAGGGGCTTAACGGGGGTTCAAGTTTAAATAAGTCGCCCAATGGTCCAACATTGCCCGGCCCGTATCCCTAGTCCAGTGCACACAATCACTTTCGGTGCGGAAGTGGTTGTAGTCCAAGGCTGGAATGAATGGCATATTCCGTTCAATGTGTCCATTCAAGATCCGGAGATTGGTCCGCTCCTCACTGGACAAGAGAGTGGAGAAGTTGATGACCGGAACCCATATCTCAGAGTAAGGGAACTTCCGTTTGGCTGCCCTTACTGCCGCCTGCATCTGTTTGATGGCAGTCTGTTTCGGTTTCTGCAACCTACAGTTGATCCCAAATGCGAGGACCACCTTTTCCACTGTCACTTGGGATGTTGCGGCCGAGATAAAGGCTTGTGCGTGTCTGAAATTACCCCCAGGATAACTATCTACCTGAAGGTCACGGATTGTGAATGGGGGAATCCGGGCGAGGTTCGAATCCCCTACAATCAACCATTTTTTGTTTACACTCAAGGTCCAGTCGACCATTTTCCTATCAGTGTTAATGTGTCGCGTGACTTTGTTTTTGAACTGCAGTGGGGTACTCGTCACCTCCCCTGAGCCATCTTCTATTCTATCAAACAATGGACTCCACTCCAGGTCAGGTGAATCCTGGTGCGCAGTGGGGTCCAGGTGCACCATCGCCGACACTTGAATGCTATCTCGGTTTCCCGGTTGGGGACGTGTGCCAGCGACAGCGGGGACCAATGGAGGAGTGCCGCCTAGCCTATTGCCCTCCCCCCCATCCAGGGGCTCAAACTGTGGCAATGGACGTTGTGCACAAGTGGCACCCAGTCCGTCTATCTCCCCCTCCATGTCCACTATGTCAAAGTCAAAACTGTCGTCCTGTACCACTACCCCCCGACGGGCCCTCCTCCCCTGTCTTTCGGGCCTGGGGTCGCTATGTTCCATGAGTGGGGCAGCCTGAACACTTGGTTCAGCCTGTCCATCTTGGGGGGGCTCTGGTGTCCCCTCAGACACATCACCAGTCATAGTTGCCACTGTCCGGTTTTTCTGGACATGTGGGGCATCGATGGTGACAAAGTTAGCCCGTGGAGGACGCACTTGTGGTCGTTTCTGTGGGCGTGCCCGTTGTGGTGGTTCATGTACGTCTTCTGACCGTTGTTCCGTGTCCAGGGGAACTGGTGTTGGTTGCGTTTCGAGGTCCATTTCCACCTCGGTACATGTTGCGACCAATGCCTCCGCATGGTCGATCACCTCCTGGGTGATTCGGGGCAAGTTTTTCTTTGCCCATCTGGTGGCCACCTCAAAGGCCGTTTGCCAGTCAGATGGCAGAGTCCCACTGAGTTCTGACAAAACGTCTTCCAATATGGTTGTGTAATGATCCTCAAGAATGATGAGTGTGGTATGTCCCCAATTCCTGGCATTGCCGTCAATCAAGTCCCTTGTTGTTCGATTGGGGCATGCAGGCTTAATCATGGTGGACAGGGTCTCGACCATGCGAGAGATCATGACAGGTTCAGGTTTCCCTGGTTCCTGGGAAACGTTCTGTAAATGGTGGACCACTTTGATGACCGAATGAAGTTGTCTGACCAACTTGGCAAATTTTGGGTCCGTGGGTTGCCGTTGACGGCCTTGGTTCAAGCGCTGAGGTCCGGCAACTGAACCAAAAATTCCGTGTCGGGTCACTGAAGCGTAGGACCGTGATTGAGGTCCCAGATATCTAGCTGAGGTACCGAAGGGAGGCGCAGGCCGGTTAGGATGAGTGTTTGGGCCCCTCCTCCAATTGGAGGCGGGCGGTGCACGGGCCATCCCTCGGTAAGGGGCCTGGACCTTGGATTGTCCACGGCGTCCGCCATGGCGCACCAGGGTCCAGTCAGAAGTCCATCCAACCATGGTGAGTTGGATGGAGGCGAGTGTTTTTTTTAATTGGTTTTTCTACCAAATTTTAAATTAAATTTTTAAAGTAAATTTTTAAAGCTTTAACTTAAATATGTAATTTTTAACTTAAATTTTTAAAGAAATAAAATTAAAAAATGAATTGGTTTTGAAAAAAACCTTTTAGTTATTAAAGAAAAAAGAAATCAAATTACAATAGGCCAAATGAATATGAATTTGTGTGCCTATGTGGCAACGTTTCGACCTGTGAAGGTCTTCTTCAGGCCAGGCACACAGAAAAACAAATGTAAAACAGGCTTGCTCTCAGAGGTCTGCTCTGTCCGATGGCTTGGAATGAAATGAGCAGCGAGTGCCTTCCCCTTCTATTTATACCCTCCCACTTTTTTTCAGTTTGAATTTAGTTTTAGAAAGCCAAATTAGTGTTTTTACCCTTTCGCTTTTAATTTTTCGAATAGAATTTTTACAAATGTATTTTTTAATCACTCCTCACTGGCAAAAACATATTTTTAGAAAGATTTTAACTTTTTAACCATGTAAATAATTTATAATCGTAGAAACAATTTTTTAACCACATTTAACCATGTCTACTGTATTTTTTTATTATTGTGTATGTAGTATTTTGTTGTAAGTCATGAATTGAGTGTTTTTAATTAATTGTAAATAATTTTTATCCAGTAATTAGGGTTAGGGCCAAATCAAAAAATATTTAATTATGAATTATGAACCCAATTAATTAGGGTTAAGGCCAGAACATCAAGTGGTTAGGGTTTGTCACGTGGGTTGGGGCTAAAGTAAGGAATAGGGTTGGGGCCAGATTAAGGTTAATTAGGTTAGGGTTAGGGCCAGATTAATGGAGTGGTTAGGGTTAGGGCCAGAATATGGGTTGGGGCTCATTTTTTAAGGGTTTTGGTTAATTAGGTTAGGGTTAGGGCCAGATTAATGGAGTGGTTAGGGTTAGGGCCAGAATATGGGTTGGGGCTCATTTTTTAAGGGTTTTGGGACAAATTAGTATTCAAGTGGGTGGGATTAGGGCCAAATTGGTTAGGGTTAGGATTCAGTGTTTGGGTGGGGCTTAATTTACCTTCAGATTTCAATTGCTTTTAATATTTAATCCATGAGGTTGTTTGGTATCTAGCCAATAGATCCAACGCCTTTCTAATTTCTTTCTCTCTACTTCCGTCCAGGAAGAGTTGCTTTGGATTCCCGACACTCTGACTGATTGTAAGCCATGCAAAACAAAATGATGAACTAACGGAATGTGAACATTCTTTTGGTTTCTCACATTAAATCTATGTTGGGTCATTCTAAGAAGGATTGAATTTTTGGTTTGTCCAATGTATTGCTTACCGCATCTCGCACAAAATATGAGATAAATGCAATTGGTTGTGTGCGGTGAAAAAACTTGTTTGATTTCAAAAATAGTCTTTTTCACCCTATTTCGCACAAATTTGAGTCTCACAAACATTCCCGAAAGGGTATTCCTTTTCTGAAATGCTTGTACAGATGGTAATCTTGCTCTTACCAGAATGTCTTTCAAATTTTGATGTCTCCTATATGCCGAAATGACCGAATAATCCTGTAATAGACCCGAATTTTTGATGATCAATTGGTAATTGTTCTTAAATTTGTGATGAAACCTTCCAGTCATAGTTGCAAAATCAGTGACTAATGGAATAATGTTCTTCTGTTCTCTTTGTTTAGAGACCTGGAAGGTTTTAAGACATTCTCTCAAAAAGGGCCTTGAGTAACCCCTGCTCCTTAGAGCTCTGAAGAGAATGGTTACAGCTTCCCGAAAGTCCTTGTCCTTCGTGCAAATCCTTTTAAATCTCATTAATTGTGACTTCACTAATCCTCTATAGATGTGTTTCGGATGGAAACTGTTTTTAAATAACAATGCATGTGTATCAGTGTCTTTAAAATAAACTTTGATGTCCAATTTCTGGTCCGAATTGAAGGATTCCCCTTTATACACCGTCGTATCCAGAAAATGGATAGATCTTTCACCTATTTCGTACTTTACCCGAATTGACGGATCATGGGCATCTAAAATTTGGATAAAATCTGAAAAATCCTCTTTTGAATAAGTCCAAATTCCAAAGATATCATCGAGATATCTGAGATAATGGAGAGGTTTCTTATGGCACTTGTCTAGGGCTTTCCCCTCCCAGTCCGCCATAAAGATGTTTGCGTAGGCCGGGGCAAAAGTTTTGCCCATGGCCGTGCCTTTAATTTGTAAGAAATACTCCCCATTAAACTCAAAATCGTTTTTGGTCAAATTGATTTCTAGAAGCTGTAACAATTCCGTGTCCGGTCTGTCCGGATCTGGATACTCCAAGAACACATTTTCGACAGTAGACAGTCCTGACCTGATGTCTATATTCGTGTATAGACTGTCTATGTCTATGGTGAAAAAGAAGGACTCCACTGGAATTTTTAATCCATGAATTATGCTGATGAAATGATATGTGTCTTTGAGGTATGCCGGATGCTTCATCGACAGTGGAGTCAAAAAGTAATCAATAAATTTGGCGGTCTGATATGTCTCGCTTCCGCAATCAGAGACGATGGGTCTACCCGGAGGAATTTCGAAGGGCACTGTCCACTTTATTGGATCCTTATGAATCTTGGGCAGGATGTAAAATCGACGTGGCCGGGGTTCACAATCACCCTTCAAATATTGTCGTTGTCTGTCATTAATGTATTTTTTATTGTACAAATCATCAATTATCCTATGAACTTCAGGAACAGTTTTTAAATAAATTGGTTCTTTTAATTTGGTGTAATATATTTTATCACTTAATTGGCGATCGACTTCCCTTATGTACTGATCCCGATCGAGGATCACCACCACACTGCCCTTATCCGCGGGTTTGATCACTATGTGCGTATTTTTCATCAATTGTTGTAATGCGTCTTGTTCTTCTGGTAACAAATTCGGTTTCTCTGTATAGTTTTTAAAGTGTTTATTAAAATCCTTTTGATCTTTTTTAACCAAGAAATTGATTTCTGGCGGCAGCTTCTCTGCAGGTGGTGTCCAATGAGATTTAGCCATGGGAAATGAGACCTTATGCTGTTTTGTCGAATTCCTGAAGTATGCAGCCAATTTGAGTCTCCGGTGGTAATTTTGCATGTCAAATTCAAATTTAGTTCTCTGATTCCAATTAGAGTCCATCGTCGGAACAAAGGTCAACCCCCTGTTTAGGAGAGACTTTTGCATGTCCGACAAGGTAAAGTTTTTGGCTAAGACCATCACATTTTGGGAGAGAAGGGGCATTACTCCCTCATTCCCGTCCTGCAAGGGGCTTAACGGGGGTTCAAGTTTAAATAAGTCGCCCAATGGTCCAACATTGCCCGGCCCGTATCCCTAGTCCAGTGCACACAATCACTTTCGGTGCGGAAGTGGTTGTAGTCCAAGGCTGGAATGAATGGCATATTCCGTTCAATGTGTCCATTCAAGATCCGGAGATTGGTCCGCTCCTCACTGGACAAGAGAGTGGAGAAGTTGATGACCGGAACCCATATCTCAGAGTAAGGGAACTTCCGTTTGGCTGCCCTTACTGCCGCCTGCATCTGTTTGATGGCAGTCTGTTTCGGTTTCTGCAACCTACAGTTGATCCCAAATGCGAGGACCACCTTTTCCACTGTCACTTGGGATGTTGCGGCCGAGATAAAGGCTTGTGCGTGTCTGAAATTACCCCCAGGATAACTATCTACCTGAAGGTCACGGATTGTGAATGGGGGAATCCGGGCGAGGTTCGAATCCCCTACAATCAACCATTTTTTGTTTACACTCAAGGTCCAGTCGACCATTTTCCTATCAGTGTTAATGTGTCGCGTGACTTTGTTTTTGAACTGCAGTGGGGTACTCGTCACCTCCCCTGAGCCATCTTCTATTCTATCAAACAATGGACTCCACTCCAGGTCAGGTGAATCCTGGTGCGCAGTGGGGTCCAGGTGCACCATCGCCGACACTTGAATGCTATCTCGGTTTCCCGGTTGGGGACGTGTGCCAGCGACAGCGGGGACCAATGGAGGAGTGCCGCCTAGCCTATTGCCCTCCCCCCCATCCAGGGGCTCAAACTGTGGCAATGGACGTTGTGCACAAGTGGCACCCAGTCCGTCTATCTCCCCCTCCATGTCCACTATGTCAAAGTCAAAACTGTCGTCCTGTACCACTACCCCCCGACGGGCCCTCCTCCCCTGTCTTTCGGGCCTGGGGTCGCTATGTTCCATGAGTGGGGCAGCCTGAACACTTGGTTCAGCCTGTCCATCTTGGGGGGGCTCTGGTGTCCCCTCAGACACATCACCAGTCATAGTTGCCACTGTCCGGTTTTTCTGGACATGTGGGGCATCGATGGTGACAAAGTTAGCCCGTGGAGGACGCACTTGTGGTCGTTTCTGTGGGCGTGCCCGTTGTGGTGGTTCATGTACGTCTTCTGACCGTTGTTCCGTGTCCAGGGGAACTGGTGTTGGTTGCGTTTCGAGGTCCATTTCCACCTCGGTACATGTTGCGACCAATGCCTCCGCATGGTCGATCACCTCCTGGGTGATTCGGGGCAAGTTTTTCTTTGCCCATCTGGTGGCCACCTCAAAGGCCGTTTGCCAGTCAGATGGCAGAGTCCCACTGAGTCCTGACAAAACGTCTTCCAATATGGTTGTGTAATGATCCTCAAGAATGATGAGTGTGGTATGTCCCCAATTCCTGGCATTGCCGTCAATCAAGTCCCTTGTTGTTCGATTGGGGCATGCAGGCTTAATCATGGTGGACAGGGTCTCGACCATGCGAGAGATCATGACAGGTTCAGGTTTCCCTGGTTCCTGGGAAACGTTCTGTAAATGGTGGACCACTTTGATGACCGAATGAAGTTGTCTGACCAACTTGGCAAATTTTGGGTCCGTGGGTTGCCGTTGACGGCCTTGGTTCAAGCGCTGAGGTCCGGCAACTGAACCAAAAGTTCCGTGTCGGGTCACTGAAGCGTAGGACCGTGATTGAGGTCCCAGATATCTAGCTGAGGTACCGAAGGGAGGCGCAGGCCGGTTAGGATGAGTGTTTGGGCCCCTCCTCCAATTGGAGGCGGGCGGTGCACGGGCCATCCCTCGGTAAGGGGCCTGGACCTTGGATTGTCCACGGCGTCCGCCATGGCGCACCAGGGTCCAGTCAGAAGTCCATCCAACCATGGTGAGTTGGATGGAGGCGAGTGTTTTTTTAATTGGTTTTTCTACCAAATTTTAAATTAAATTTTTAAAGTAAATTTTTAAAGCTTTAACTTAAATATGTAATTTTTAACTTAAATTTTTAAAGAAATAAAATCAAAAAATGAATTGGTTTTGAAAAAAACCTTTTAGTTATTAAAGAAAAAAGAAATCAAATTACAATAGGCCAAATGAATATGAATTTGTGTGCCTATGTGGCAACGTTTCGACCTGTGAAGGTCTTCTTCAGGCCAGGCACACACAAAAATAAATGGGAAACAGGCTTGCTCTCAGAGGTCTGCTCTGTCCGATGGTTTGGAATGAAATGAGCAGCGAGTGCCATCCCCTTCTATTTATACCCTCCCACTTTTTTTCAGTTTGAATTTAGTTTTAGAAAGCCAAATTAGTGTTTTTACCTTTTCGCTTTTAATTTTTCGAATAGAATTTTTACAAATGTAGTTTTTAATCACCCCTCACTGGCAAAAACATATTTTTAGAAAGATTTTAACTTTTTAACCATGTAAATAATTTATAATCGTAGAAACAATTTTTTAACCACATTTAACCATGTCTACTGTATTTTTTTATTATTGTGTATGTAGTATTTTGTTGTAAGTCATGAATTGAGTGTTTTTAATTAATTGTAAATAATTTTTATCCAGTAATTAGGGTTAGGGCCAAATCAAAAAATATTTAATTATGAATTATGAACCCAATTAATTAGGGTTAAGGCCAGAACATCAAGTGGTTAGGGTTTGTCACGTGGGTTGGGGCTAAAGTAAGGAATAGGGTTGGGGCCAGATTAAGGTTAATTAGGTTAGGGTTAGGGCCAGATTAATGGAGTGGTTAGGGTTAGGGCCAGAATATGGGTTGGGGCTCATTTTTTAAGGGTTTTGGTTAATTAGGTTAGGGTTAGGGCCAGATTAATGGAGTGGTTAGGGTTAGGGCCAGAATATGGGTTGGGGCTCATTTTTTAAGGGTTTTGGGACAAATTAGTATTCAAGTGGGTGGGATTAGGGCCAAATTGGTTAGGGTTAGGATTCAGTGTTTGGGTGGGGCTTAATTTACCTTCAGATTTCAATTGCTTTTAATATTTAATCCATGAGGTTGTTTGGTATCTAGCCAATAGATCCAACGCCTTTCTAATTTCTTTCTCTCTACTTCCGTCCAGGAAGAGTTGCTTTGGATTCCCGACACTCTGACTGATTGTAAGCCATGCAAAACAAAATGATGAACTAACGGAATGTGAACATTCTTTTGGTTTCTCACATTAAATCTATGTTGGGTCATTCTAAGAAGGATTGAATTTTTGGTTTGTCCAATGTATTGCTTACCGCATCTCGCACAAAATATGAGATAAATGCAATTGGTTGTGTGCGGTGAAAAAACTTGTTTGATTTCAAAAATAGTCTTTTTCACCCTATTTCGCACAAATTTGAGTCTCACAAACATTCCCGAAAGGGTATTCCTTTTCTGAAATGCTTGTACAGATGGTAATCTTGCTCTTACCAGAATGTCTTTCAAATTTTGATGTCTCCTATATGCCGAAATGACCGAATAATCCTGTAATAGACCCGAATTTTTGATGATCAATTGGTAATTGTTCTTAAATTTGTGATGAAACCTTCCAGTCATAGTTGCAAAATCAGTGACTAATGGAATAATGTTCTTCTGTTCTCTTTGTTTAGAGACCTGGAAGGTTTTAAGACATTCTCTCAAAAAGGGCCTTGAGTAACCCCTGCTCCTTAGAGCTCTGAAGAGAATGGTTACAGCTTCCCGAAAGTCCTTGTCCTTCGTGCAAATCCTTTTAAATCTCATTAATTGTGACTTCACTAATCCTCTATAGATGTGTTTCGGATGGAAACTGTTTTTAAATAACAATGCATGTGTATCAGTGTCTTTAAAATAAACTTTGATGTCCAATTTCTGGTCCGAATTGAAGGATTCCCCTTTATACACCGTCGTATCCAGAAAATGGATAGATCTTTCACCTATTTCGTACTTTACCCGAATTGACGGATCATGGGCATCTAAAATTTGGATAAAATCTGAAAAATCCTCTTTTGAATAAGTCCAAATTCCAAAGATATCATCGAGATATCTGAGATAATGGAGAGGTTTCTTATGGCACTTGTCTAGGGCTTTCCCCTCCCAGTCCGCCATAAAGATGTTTGCGTAGGCCGGGGCAAAAGTTTTGCCCATGGCCGTGCCTTTAATTTGTAAGAAATACTCCCCATTAAACTCAAAATCGTTTTTGGTCAAATTGATTTCTAGAAGCTGTAACAATTCCGTGTCCGGTCTGTCCGGATCTGGATACTCCAAGAACACATTTTCGACAGTAGACAGTCCTGACCTGATGTCTATATTCGTGTATAGACTGTCTATGTCTATGGTGAAAAAGAAGGACTCCACTGGAATTTTTAATCCATGAATTATGCTGATGAAATGATATGTGTCTTTGAGGTATGCCGGATGCTTCATCGACAGTGGAGTCAAAAAGTAATCAATAAATTTGGCGGTCTGATATGTCTCGCTTCCGCAATCAGAGACGATGGGTCTACCCGGAGGAATTTCGAAGGGCACTGTCCACTTTATTGGATCCTTATGAATCTTGGGCAGGATGTAAAATCGACGTGGCCGGGGTTCACAATCACCCTTCAAATATTGTCGTTGTCTGTCATTAATGTATTTTTTATTGTACAAATCATCAATTATCCTATGAACTTCAGGAACAGTTTTTAAATAAATTGGTTCTTTTAATTTGGTGTAATATATTTTATCACTTAATTGGCGATCGACTTCCCTTATGTACTGATCCCGATCGAGGATCACCACCACACTGCCCTTATCCGCGGGTTTGATCACTATGTGCGTATTTTTCATCAATTGTTGTAATGCGTCTTGTTCTTCTGGTAACAAATTCGGTTTCTCTGTATAGTTTTTAAAGTGTTTATTAAAATCCTTTTGATCTTTTTTAACCAAGAAATTGATTTCTGGCGGCAGCTTCTCTGCAGGTGGTGTCCAATGAGATTTAGCCATGGGAAATGAGACCTTATGCTGTTTTGTCGAATTCCTGAAGTATGCAGCCAATTTGAGTCTCCGGTGGTAATTTTGCATGTCAAATTCAAATTTAGTTCTCTGATTCCAATTAGAGTCCATCGTCGGAACAAAGGTCAACCCCCTGTTTAGGAGAGACTTTTGCATGTCCGACAAGGTAAAGTTTTTGGCTAAGACCATCACATTTTGGGAGAGAAGGGGCATTACTCCCTCATTCCCGTCCTGCAAGGGGCTTAACGGGGGTTCAAGTTTAAATAAGTCGCCCAATGGTCCAACATTGCCCGGCCCGTATCCCTAGTCCAGTGCACACAATCACTTTCGGTGCGGAAGTGGTTGTAGTCCAAGGCTGGAATGAATGGCATATTCCGTTCAATGTGTCCATTCAAGATCCGGAGATTGGTCCGCTCCTCACTGGACAAGAGAGTGGAGAAGTTGATGACCGGAACCCATATCTCAGAGTAAGGGAACTTCCGTTTGGCTGCCCTTACTGCCGCCTGCATCTGTTTGATGGCAGTCTGTTTCGGTTTCTGCAACCTACAGTTGATCCCAAATGCGAGGACCACCTTTTCCACTGTCACTTGGGATGTTGCGGCCGAGATAAAGGCTTGTGCGTGTCTGAAATTACCCCCAGGATAACTATCTACCTGAAGGTCACGGATTGTGAATGGGGGAATCCGGGCGAGGTTCGAATCCCCTACAATCAACCATTTTTTGTTTACACTCAAGGTCCAGTCGACCATTTTCCTATCAGTGTTAATGTGTCGCGTGACTTTGTTTTTGAACTGCAGTGGGGTACTCGTCACCTCCCCTGAGCCATCTTCTATTCTATCAAACAATGGACTCCACTCCAGGTCAGGTGAATCCTGGTGCGCAGTGGGGTCCAGGTGCACCATCGCCGACACTTGAATGCTATCTCGGTTTCCCGGTTGGGGACGTGTGCCAGCGACAGCGGGGACCAATGGAGGAGTGCCGCCTAGCCTATTGCCCTCCCCCCCATCCAGGGGCTCAAAC